>NW_027397067.1:79550174-79667197 GCF_003265705.2 Callorhinus ursinus | reverse complement strand
AGGTGGGGGGCGCGCCGCGGGTTCCTCTGTGCACGGCCAAGGAACCTTCATTCTCAGCCTCCTCTCCCCACTGTCCACCTGTATTTTAAAACACTGTGCCCCAGCCTGTTCAGTGGAAGATGACGAATCCTTTTTCTCTTCTCATTAGTCAAAACCACGTATCTACCAGCCCACGGTAACTGTGTAACCTCACGGAACTGAGAGATGCTAGCCCAAGGGGCAGGGGAGGGGAGGCGGCATGTATTGTTCTTTTCCTCGGTTTGTGCTGCCTGATGGAGGGCAAACACGCGGTTTCCAAAGGACTGTTTGAAATATTGAAAATCATTACCATTAATACCATCAGCACTTTTAGGAGCCTCAGGTAGGAGCCATGCGTGTGATTCCTCTGTGTCATCTTCCGCATTTGGAAAGTGCCCGTGAGATTCGGGATCAGGGCCAGGGCAGGGAACTGATGCTGGGTGAGCGCTCACTGCATACCCGGCACTGGGTGAGGGGCTTACAGTCCAGCGGGGGGGCCAGGAGGGAGCAGATGCCTTTCTGATCCAGCGCCCAACAATGAGGTGGGCGTGTCCAGGGGGACAGAGTGCCGGCAGGGGCAGGGGTCTGACCCCAGAGATGAGGTGCTGTCTGCATGGCAGACCCTCCATGTTCCGGAACATCTACGGCATGCACGCTTCTTAACCTAAACCAGTGTCCTTTCTCTGCCACCCTGTTTTGCACAGATGGAGCCCACTCAGATTCCTTGGGGTGGCTGGACTGTTTGCAGCCTCATGACTTTGGAAATCTCTTTCTGATGCCCGCTGAGTTTCTCCAGAATGTTAACAAGAAAATTACTTTATGCAGCCCCCACATATTCTCTAAAGTCATTAAATAGACATACTTCCAGTAAGTCCACGGGTCCCCTCTCCCATACCAGTTAGTTTCCCCATTGAAAGTCTGTATTTGGTTTCTGGCACCCTCCAGGCTTCCTGGGCTGTATCCCCATGTCCATGACCCCGCTCTAGCTGTGCTTCCTCTGGAGGACCAGCAACGTGCATGACCAGACCAGGGCCTGGGGCCTTCTGCAGAACATCCCAGGCACTCTGCCTCCCAGGACACTTTGCATTTTCAGGAGAGCCACCATTTATCAGCCACCCTCACACTGCTCCTGCAGTCAAGATGGGAGAGCAGCTGGTAGCATTCGGGGCTCAGCATTTCTACTTTGAGTTGCTTTGGGTCTGAGCTGCTGAGTTCTTACTGAAAGCACATGGGAAGGGTGTGAGCTTTCGAATCACACTGACTTGGGTTTGAATCCGGTCAAGTTCAAGTAACATACTGTATTCTCTGACCCTGGTACAGTGTTCTTCCTGCTCCCGTGGTACCTTTTTTGTACTTCTCTTTAGAACCTAGTGTATTGTTGTACAGAAATCCCTCTCCTAACCAACAGGGTAGGCTCTGAGAGTCCGTTCACTCGCCTTTCCATCTGAATGTCCAAAAGGAACACCATCTAAGTGACCTATAACCTCATCTGCTCGTTGGGGGCTGAGCTGGTGGGCATGTTCTTGTTGTTTGGCTGTCCTTATTCTCATGAAAGGTGCTAACTAAAGAGAAAGTCTGTGGATGGAGGAGCCTCTGCAGTTTGTTTTCACATCGTGGTACCCCCTACAGACCAAGATTTCCTTTCAAGCAGGGGGATGTTGTCTTCATGTGGTGCTCCAGTGTCTGGAGTGGTCCTTGGCATGCAACAGGGCTTCCAGGGTCATCGTTGTGGGGGTGGACAGGAGGGTGGGTAGGTGGTTGGACACGCAGTTGGGTGAACAGACGGATGAAGAGTTATCTGTGGACAGAAGGGTGAAGTGGATCAGTGAATGCGTGACCAGTGAGTGGGCAGGTGGTTGTACGCTTTTGTGGATGGATAGGTGGTTTGGTTGTCCAACTCATTGACCTACAAAAAAGTGTTCTTTGTGGGGCTTAAAGTCCTTCAAATGGCAAATTATAGGGCTCAGCATTTACAGACGTTTTGAGAAGTATTCTAGTCTCTTACACTTCCTTGACAGTTTGGTGACTTGTGGTTGAAGCGTTGTCACAGGACGCCTTCTCTCGCGAGGACCAGAGCACTGCTCGGGCTGTGGTGGTGAGACAGCCGCTGGGAGGTCCTACTCCCGAGGGTGTTGCTGCTCCGGGCCACGTGGGAGAGCTCTGACCTGGGGTCAGGAGCCCTGGGGGCCGGTCTTGGCTAGGCCGGCTCCTCCTCATCTCATGAGCCCTGCCCACTTTGCAGAACTGAGCATTAATTGGAGTCCTGCATATAAAATATTACCCCTGTGATTGACATATACTGAACACTCAGAAATCTTCCCCATGTGTAACGTGTACTGGGGAGATAACCAGTGCTGGGGCACTTTGACAATAGTCCAGCCCCTGGGGGTTCAGGGCCCCAAACAGCTGGGCAGAGGAATAGGGCTGGGCTGAGGTCCAACTGGGGAGCTGATACGGGAACCAGGAACAGAGCCAGAAACTGTTGGAAGCCCGGGCACTTGTGGGCAGGGCGAGTAAGAGCACAGGCCCTCAGACCACAGGTGGCAGACCTCTCCAGGCCCTCTTCCTCCAAGACCAGCGGTCATTAGTGCTGAGCTGGGCTTCACACTCAGGGGCTCTGGGAGTACTGGCCCTTGACTCAGATGGACTCGGAGAGAAGTCCTGATAGGGTGACCTAGAGGAAGCTCCTCCCCCCCCACCACCCCAGTGAAACCAGCAGATGAGACCACCTCCCAGGGTGGTGGTGGGGGGCAGGGGAGTCAGTGAAGCAGAGGGCGAGGAGCACTCCCCACGGTTCCTAGCATGGAAGTGCTACCGTTCACTCTCGTGGTAATATTACCACAGCCGTAATTCACTGTCCTACGCCATATTATTGAATATTACATTGTGTACTATAGTATATAACTAAGAATATATTGTCTGTTTAATATGGTGAATAAGTGCATTTGTATTATAAAATTATAATAATTATTGTGCAGTGCCCTTGTGATTATTAAGAAATTCTTAATGAGGAACATGATGAAGATGTAGAACCAGAGAAGAGGGGGAGTGAGGAGAGGCAACTAGTTTCTGTTTCTTCCTGGCTCTCGGCACCCTCTCCGAAGTGGTGGCTCGGGCTGCCGTGGGTGCCTGAGCCGATGAGGCAGGCAGGGGCCGGCCATCGTGAAGGCTTCCCGGTGAGGGGAGCTGTGTCCTGACGGCACAGAAATGACGGCATTTCCCATTTGCACTGTGCTCTGTGCTGTGGCCTCTTGTGTGTGTTCTTGGAGGTCCCAGAAGATCTCTCTTGTCCTCAGGTATCCTAGGCAAAGGCAGGAGGAAAGAGCGGGATCCAGGAATGGCCTCGCCAGAGAACTGCGGGAGATGTGTTTTCTGAGAATGCGGACCCTGGGGGCCGGCGGGCACCTGGAGCTCACGCTCAGAGACATAGGGGCTGGGCAGGTGTGCCTTGACATCATCTGTATGGAGAGCTTTTCAGGATGATGCCATTCAATGTTTGATGTCTGCAGAACCCTCCGTGCTGAGCAGATCCATCTCCGGCCCGTGTGCTGGTCAGTGTGGACCACCAACCTACAGCGGGCGGGCCGGAGCCACCTCATCCAGAGTCAGACGCACACACTGAGCCAAGGCAAGGCTGCTTACAGAGAAGAAGACAGCTCAGGCACGTTTGGTCTGGAACATAGGCACTTGGCTCTGGCGTCTTCCTTTTGAAGCACTCAAATGCATCTAAGTATATAGATTTCTATTTCCAGGGTCGGGCGATGTATATGCACACATCCACATTTATACGGAGAGGGTTGTATCTATACATACTTATGTCTATATATAGAAAGAGTTCCAACTTCAGACACACGCACACACAGGCTTTGCATATACGCATACTCGCGTATGTGTACTCCCTATGGCACGTCCCGGTGTTCGTAAACACTGGAGGTTTACTCTGGGTGATCAGCCGTTGTGTGAAGTGCCCCTTCAGCGAGTGTGCACACGTGCATGCATGCGTCTCACATTCTGTGACCACGGGAGAGGCCCCATGGGTGTTGGGGTCAGGGAGACCAGTTGCCAGCATCTCTTCGGCGGGGTGGTAAGGCGGCCGGTGGCCTGGGGGGTGCGCGCCCAGCTCAGGGACGGGCAGCTCGCCCTGTGATGGAGGCCTGGCTGACGCCGCGCAGGCCCACGGGCTAGAGCGCGCCTGTCCCCTGCTCCTCTTACCTTCCCTCCTCCCTCAAAGGCCTATTAAGAAAGCCATTTAAATGGCGTGAGCTGCCTGAAGGAGGCAGCTGTGGAGCTGCCCCCGGGCAGGGCTCAAAGTCTCCGGGTCCTGGAGACCAAAGTCCAGGTCCCTGGTGGCGCAGGGCACACGTCAGTGGGCTGGGGGAGGGGGGGCAATGCTTTGTCAGTGGTGCTTCTTGTGTCTCAGAGGGGTCTTGACATGGGCCCCTCTCCCCACCCCTTCAGTGGGAACGGGACTACTGGGGCGCTTCCCAGGCTGGTCTAAGGCTTCTGTTCTCATTTTCCACGTCTGTCTTGAAGCGTAACATGGGGCTGAGCGAACATGATCAGCTGGCTCTGGAAACCCACGTGTTATGTTTGCGTGTGTGCGTGTGTGTGTGTGCATGCATGTGTGTGTTTCCCCATCTCAGAAGCCTCATATGCCAGCCTTCCGCTTTCTTGGCGGAATCCCCTGGTTTTGGAAAATGGGTATTTGTTCCCCCAGGGCCTTCTGGTTCCGAAGGGTCTTGCAGCTTCTCCCCTCCCCGGTGGGTGGAGCTTCCGGCTCCTGGGTGCCCACGGGTGGCCGGCATGTGGGGGCCTGGTTGGGCAGGGCAGTTGCAAGCGCAGATCCTGGCATAGTTCTCGCTTAATAAAGCGATCTCTGAGTGGTGATGGAAGGAAGGAATGTGTTGATTGGCTGGACCAGATGGTTTCAGTAGCTTCTCAGTGAATTTGGGTCATCAGTGTGATGCAGAGGGTACTGATTTGATGTGGTATTTCCACAACTCTAGCCCGTTGTGCTCAGGGTGACCTCTCTGGGAGGGGCTGCTGGGCACCGTCCCGGCGGAAGCAAGCACCCAAGGGAAGGGGGATGAGAAGCCCTTCATCCATGTACGGTCTGTGCCCACCCAGGAGGCCATGGGGACCTTGTAGCCTCACATCGGTCGGACTTCTGAAACTGTCAGCCAGCTCCCAGTGTTTAGATTTGAGCTTCTAGCCCAGGTGAACCAAAACTCTGTGAGATAGCTTATGGTTTCTTTCAGAGACTGCTATCATGACGTGAGTGTGAGAGTTAATTTCTTTAAAGTAGTTTGTGAATATCTGTCCTCACTATTCATTTTCTTCCTGAAATGATGGGTTCGTTGGGTCTGCTGTGCTGACTTAGGACCCCACCGAGGTCATTCAGCTTGGAGCAATCAGACCCTGAGATTTGTGGGCTGGGGAGGACTGCCGGCTGCCTAAGAGCCCAGTTCACTTTGGCGCTGATGGTTAACTCTGGTGGGGAGCGCCCCCATCGCTTCCTGCCAGGACTGTTCCAGCAGCTCCTGCTGCTTCTCCCTTCCGGCCAGAACGTCCATCTGACACTCCAGGCCCTTCCCGGGCTTCTGGAATCCTCCAAACGCCTCCGGCGCCCACCACAGCCAGGCCGCTGGTGGATGCCTGTCTCCACCCATGCCTTTCCCTGCATCCGCTGCTCGCCTTTCAAGCTGCACGTTCCCTCCTCCATGATGAACCCTCCCGCATCCCCTGGTCCCTGATGCTTCCTGTCCCAAGCACTCCTTCCCCTAGCTGTGATCCAGGGGCTGACTCAGCTGCCTCACGTACTGTCTGTGAGCACGCTGAGAACAAGGACCGTGCCTGTGACCCAGAAGGCTATCTAGGTGGTGTCCCTTCAGGTGAGGTTTGGCTCTTGTAGCAGAAACCCCAAAATAATAGTGGCTCAAGTAAAGTCAAAATGTCTTAGTCACAGAAAACCCTGGTGGCAGGCAGGCCGACGCTGGTAGGACATGCCGAGTGCCAGGCACCAGGACTCCTGTGCCGCGTGGCCCTAGGAGTCTCTGCTGGCTGCTCCGGGGCCAGGCAGCGTGTGGGGTGCACAGCCAGCCAGAGGAAGGAAGGGGAGGGAGGATGTTCCCTCACCTCAAGGAGACTTGCTGGAATTTGCACAGACCACATCCGTACCTTCCAGGGCCACACCTGACGGCCAGGGCAGCTGGGAAGTTCGGCTTTGTTAATGGTGGCCAAATGCCCGGCTCAGTGTTGGGATGGCTTACTGTAGAGAGAAAGCATATTAGGAAGCAATTAGCAGTCCCTGCTACGGAGACGTATTTCAATTTTGCAGACTTTGATGGAGCACCGTGTATATTTGTGAGAACCTGAGGTGGGAGGAGTGGAGAGCATGTGTTTATAATACAAGCCAGCGTGTTCTGTGCTAGAAGATGGGGGGAGCTGTTGAAGTCTGGAGAACCCCACCGCCAGGCTCTGCCTTCTAGAGGTTGGGCTTGGGGGTGAAGGGCGGGGCGGAACGTGGCTGTCCTCAGGCCGTGTGAAGAGTAAGTAGCCAGCCCTGAGCTCCAGTTTACACGCTGTGCCAGTGTCCCGGGGCGGCTGTCACAGCCATGAACTCGCTGGCTTAAAGCAGCACAAACTTGTTGTCTTGCAGTTCTGGAGATCAGAAGTCAGAAATGGGTCTCACTGGGCTAATGTCAAGGCGTCGGCGGGGCTGTGTTCTTTCTGGAGGCCCTAAGGAGAACTTCCTTTAGTACCTGCTTGAGTGTCTAGGGGCTGCCCATATTCCTGGGCTCATCGCCAACTTGCTGAACCTCTGTCTTGGTGCCTTAACCTCTGTCTTGGTGCCATCTCTCTGGTTCTGACTTTTCTGCCCCTCTTTTCACGTTTGAGGACCCTGGTGATTATGTTGGACTCACCTGGACAATGCAGGTGAATCTCCTCATCTTGAAGTCAGCTGAGTTGCAACCGTAATCCCATCCACAGCCTAAACTCCCCTCTGCTGCATCGCCTGTCACGTTCCTGGGCTCTGGGGGCGGGCCTTCCTCTGCCTCCCATGCCTGCTAATAATTACAGAAATTCTCAGGAGTTTAACTTAACCCAGTGCACAGAATGGACCTTTCAGGCCTTTTCCACCTGGTGCTGCAGGGGCCTAGGAGTCAGAAAGCAGTAAACTGGAAGTTTCAAGTCCCAGCCCTGCCACCATGCGGCCCCACTGGTTCGCTTCTCTGAGCCTTGGGTTTTCATTTCTGACCTGAGGACACGCATCTCTGCCCTCTTTGCCCCACAGGACCGTTGATTCCGCAGATATAGGTGAATATCTGCAGTGTGCTGCTTATTCCTTCTCTGATTCAGTATCAGTGAGTGCCGCTGTGTGCCAGATGCAGTGCTGGGCACCGGGTGCAACCAAGTGAACGAGACAGACCGTCTCGTCTCCAGCTGCCTGCAGTCCAACCCCAGGCAAGGGCCGGACCGGCCGCCTGGGCGTACTCATCTGTAAAATGAAAATGCTCACACCCACCTGCTGGACGATAGGACATTAGGTTGGTTGAGACCTGTCCCGGGCAGAAGCTCCATGGGGAGGCTAAGTGGGCAAGTATGGAGCATCACTCAGTGGGCTCACCTGTGCTCCCGGATGCATTGACTTTGGAAAAGCTAATGGGCGGGGCCGTGAACTCCAGGGTGGTGGTGGCGGCAGAGCCTCTGTGCCGTGCTCTCGGAGGACCCTGCTGCGGTGGGCCAGGGCCAGCTCGGACTGCCCCCTTGCCAGGGTCTGCCCTGCATCCCGAGCCTGCCCCCGCCTCCTGGTGCTAGGGGAACTGTGATCATGGCCCTGGTGAGAAGGCAAGAGAAGATGTTGATTCGATTTACAAATGTGATGGAACGCCTGCTGATTGTGTTTATTTGTCAAGGCTGCTGTGAAGCCGGTGTCCGTGGGGGGTGTCTGCGGATCGAAGCCAGTATCCGCTCTGACAGGAGGTAGAAGCGGTTCTTTCCTCCCTCAGACTGCTCGCTCTGTGCGTGGCCTGCTGGAGGGCTTCTCTCAGCACAGAGCCTGACGGTAGCAGAGGTTTTAAAGCAAGTTGCTGCGAGCAGGATGCCCCCCGCCCAGGCTGTTCCCCAAATGGGAGGAGGAGGAAAAGCTCCAAGGCCAAGCAGGGCCACTGTTCCAATAGCCATAAAATGAATGCTCCCTGCAGCTGTCGAGAGAGAGGCTGCAACCTGGCTGGGTCAATGCCAGAACAATCTTTTAAAAGCATAGATCCAGTGGCCAGAAGAATCCAGTCCAGACTTCTAGTTCCCAATACAAGGGCCTCACGGCCTGGCCTCCGTGCACCCTACTGCCCCATTCTCTGCCGTGAGCCAGGCTCCCCTTCCTCTGTGTCTCCGCTTGCTTGCCTCCACCTCCGCAGCTCCTCCCCCGGCTCTCGCTGTCCAGGCTCTAATGCCCTCAGTGCTAGGAAGCCTTCCCCAGCGACCGCAGCAGGCTTCCTCTGTGCCGGATTCTGTTCTAGAACCTGTCACGTTGCCTCGGGGTGGTTCAGGGACTGGGTCTCCTGCTGGCCGGCGAGCTCCCGGCGGGCGGACACTGGCCTGCTGTGTGCATCTCCCTGGGGCCTGCACAGGGATTCCTTCCCTCAACTCCCTACTGTGAACGAGGTGAATTCTGGGGCGGCTGTAACAAGATATACCACAGACTGGCCCAAGGGGCTTAAAACAACACAAAGTCATTCTGGAGCCTCGGAGTCCAGAGTCCAGGTGTCAGCAGGGCCATTTGCTCCCTGAAGTCACCAGGAGGGGTCTTTCCTTGCCTCTCCCAGCAATGCTTGGCATTCCTTGGCTTGTAGCTGCCTCCCCGGTCTCTGCCGACGTGGCTCCGTGGCCGTCACTTTTGTGTCTCTGTTTCTCCTCCTCCTGGATGGATACCACTCGTTGGATTTAGGGTACACCCTCAGCTGATTGTGTTTATTTGTCAAGGCTGATGGATGATCAGGATGATCTTTTTCAGAGTTCCTTAATTGTATCTGCCAGACCTTGTGCCCAAAGGCGTCACATTTTGAGGTTCTGGGTAGACATGGAACTGGGGGGACACTCTTCAACTTATCCCCCAATCTTGCCCCCTTTCCCCAGGAGAGTCTGGGCTTCTCTGCAGGGCGTGCCTCCCCCTGCACGTGGTCATTAAAGAGGGCCCAGTTCTCGGGAGCTCTGAGGCCAGTCCAGGCTCAGCTGCTTGTGAACCATGTGGCCCGGGACAGTCGCAGGTCCCAGCTGCCCCTCTGCCACCTGCTGCACCAATTACATTTAAGCTCGCGGGTTTGGTGTGGACCGCATGAGGGAGGACACAGGTGATAAGTGTAACAGGTGGAGCCTGGCACTTAGGGGACCCCCGGTGGGTGCTCACTGAGTCTGCATTCACCTGTGGGGTTCCTGGGCTCTGGATTGAGTCTGTGTCTCCCCCACCCCCTGCTCCTGAGGCCCTCGAGCCCACCCCGTGTGAGGGTCCTGGCACATCAGCCGTGCCTCTGGGGTAGAGGCTGTGGGAACGAGGGCTCTGGAGGCCCGTGGGGAGGGCAGAGGAGGACACTGTGTGTGGAGCTGGGGGCCCCAGGGGCGCTGTGGTCTCTTCCCATCACTGGGGGCCACCCCCACCTTCAGGCTTAGAGAAGTCAAATGACTCACCCAAGGTCACCCACCTTATCAGTGGCAGAGCCGCGAGCCAGCAGAAACCCAGGCTCGGGTTTCTCCAGATCCCAGACGGTTTCCAGAGACCAGCGCTGGCTGATGAAATGCAGCTGCCAGCTCTGTCGGGTGCACCTCAGCCCCCCGCGGGCAGCCCCCAGCCCCCCTGAGGAGGCGCGTTCCTCACAGGCACTGCTGCCTGTGGGCCTGGGCAGCGGAGGCCCTTGGTGAACAACCGTGCTTCCCTGAGCAGATCTGGTGTGGGTCCCGCTCTGCTCTGGAGGGACAGGGATGAGGAGCAGCCTCCACCCAGAGGCAGGAGGTGACATGGGGGCCGCGTCCAGGAGGGTCTTGCGGGAACCCCCACATGGCTGGGCCAAGGTCAGGCAGGAACAGGCAACGCTGTGAACGCCTGCCCCAGAACGCGCCCTGAGACCGAAGGCAAGTGAGAGTCATGATGGGTCCGTACGCGGCTCCCCCATGTGCTCTAGAGCCGGCAGCCTGTAACGAAAGCACCCTTGGCTCCCCGCTCAGCCGTGACCTCGGCCCCCCAGGCATTCTTGGGGCGCCATGCAGGGCTGCCCCATCAATCACCAGGAATCGGCGTTCGGGTTTGCTCTGGTGCCATGACTCCCACGTTATATGGCAGCAAAATGTCTGGTATATAGCATTCATTCAACAAATATTTGTCTGGTGCGATTTGCCACGCCCTGGGCTTGCAGTGGTGCTTGGGTCCCAAGACCTTTCCTTGGCCAATGGCCCGAGGTCCCCCCAGGTGAGGGCTGCAGGCTGGGAGCCGTTTATAGTGCTTCAGAGTGCCGTGGGCGTGTGTCGTGCTCTCTCTGGGCGCAGGTGGCCTAGAGCAGCCTCCAATTCCATGTACGTGACTCTTTTTTTTTTTTTTTTAAAGATTATTTATCTATTTATTAGAACCACACAAGCAGGGGGAGCAGCAGACAGAGGGAGAGGCAGGCTTCCCGCAGAGCTGGGAGTCCAATGCATGGCTCCATCCCAGGACCCTGGGATCATGACCTGAGCCGAAGGCAGACGCTTAACGACTGAGCCACCCAGGTGCCCTGATGTACATGAATCTTGATGGAACATAGCAGTCCTGTGTGGCAGCCGCTACAGAAGCAAAGTAATTATGAATTGCTGCGCATCTTTGGCACGCAGTTTCTCAGAAAATGAAGTCCACTGGAGACAACGGTGCAAACGCTGCCACGGAAGCTTTGGTCCTAGAAGGGAGCGGCCATGTACTTTCACGCCGGGTCCCAGTGCCTGGCACGGGGCTGGCACTTCCCATCTCTGGGACGTACGATGCTCACTTTCCCGACACACTGGCCATTTGCTGCCCTTGGAACATTCCTTTCTTCCATCATCTTGTTAATTAAACAGGGGAGGCACCCAGCAGAGTTGGAGTCATCCTGGGGAAGTGGCATTTCAGCAGTGACCCGAAGGAAGGGTGGCAGCCGCCCCAGTCCCAAGGAGCGGGAAGAAGGGCGGCACACAGCGTCCGGTGGGGCAGCTGTGGAGCAGTAACCTCTAGAAGGGGCTTAGACTCTCCTCTCACGAGTCACTTCTAAATGGACAAAGACAGAATCCCTTTGACGCCAGGCCTCAGCGCGTTTCCTGACCTGCGCCATCCCCAGTGTCAGCCCCTTGTGGCCGGGCTGGTTCCTCCCTCAGCCCCCAGGGGCGTCCAAGTCATGCCTCACTCAGGCCCTACTCTTACTGCACTCCCTGCCTGGCCGCGTGTCCCAGGAGGGCAGGGCTATGATGCTCACGTCCCCCGATAACATCCCCAGCACTGAGCACAGGGTCAGGCACCTAGGAGGTGCTCTGTTTGCTGAATGCACGAAGGAGCAAGTGCCCAGGGCCTTGCCCGCATCACGTTTCCTGCAAGTGGTGGCAGGCAGCCAGGCAGGCAAAGATGGGAGAGCATGTGGGGCCAAGGGAACAACTCAGCCAAAGCCCAGGGAGGGACAGGTAGTTGCTGCTTACCTATCTAGGGATGCATGCAGTATGATTTAGTAGATGTTTCAACCAAACAGGCCTCCCGCTATCAAAAAGGGAGAAATTGCCCGTGGACAACGTGGCTGTGCATATTTTTACCAGCCGTGGCTCCAAGGCTGGCTGACCTGGGCTGCTGCTGCCTGCCCCCTGCAGCTAGGTAAAGGCCTTGGATTCCCCATAGAAGGGGCTGAAGAGGGTGGGTATAAGGAGAAGAAAACTGATGATCATGTTTCCAGGCAACCCCTGGACGCCGTTCAGAGGGACCATCTGTCAGAGGCAGCCATAAAAATTCCTTTGATGGGGCTGAGAATACCCGATGGGCACCAGCTGGGCAGCAGCTAGCCAGTGGAGACAGCTGTGGCCACCTAGGTACACCGACATGTCCCGTCCTCATAGCCAGCCCTGGGGAGCCGGCCACCCAAGAGGAGCAGGCTGACCCAGTCCAGCCACGAAGCCCGCACCCGGGAGTGTTCGGGGCGCCCAGCCCGGTTGCAGCAGGAAAAGAAGGGTGATGCCTTGGGTGGCTTCGAGCCCTGACGGAGAAGGCACAGACCCGAGAGCATCCCTTCCACGGCCCCCAGCACCGTGCACGCGCCCCGAAGGCCCACGGCTTCACATGCTCACACGCTCATGTTCACTTCGCAAGCACTTGGGCTGCAGCAGGAGGCATGACAGATTCGGTTCCCGCGCTCACAGAGCTTGTGGTCCGCAGGGAAGAAAAGCAATTCGGTACCCAAAACGTCAACGAAGGATCATGAGGACTGCACGGGAGAGCAGGTGAAGGCCGAAGCTGGCGCCCAGAGCCCTGGGGAGATGCCTAGTGCTGGGGGCGCCCCGCCCGCACACGTGCCCTCTGCGCTCGGCATCCTTGTCTGTAGTGACAGTGCCCCTTCCTCCCCTGCCACCTTGGGGCTCCACGAACACAGGGTGGGAAGCAGCCCTTCCTGACGTCTTCACGGCCAATGGGGGCTCCTGCACTTACATCATGAGGATAAGGAACATGACCTAGCTGGTGACCTCCAATAGCCCTTCTTTTTATGCAGATGGATTCTCTTGAGCCTCGAAGTTTACAAAGTATTTTTCTGTCCGTTTTCGTATTGGTTCTGTACCCTAACCCCACAGCGGGGTCTACTCTCTGGACCTCTCTGTGAAGTTCTTTGCTTCCTGCTCAAGGTTTCAGGACCAAGGCTGGACTTGAACCCAGGTCTCCAGGCTTCAAGTCCTCAGCCTTGTTTTTCTTTTTGAGGGAAAAAAAGAAATAAGAGTCTGAAGCAGCAGCAAGCTTCCCATTAAGCCTCCCGACTCCCCGAAGGGAGGCACATCTTACTGTTGGCAGCAAGAATAGAAAACGCTGGAGCGTTTGAAAGATCATATTCTTTAGCTTATAAAGTAAAATGTCTCCAATTAGAAGCATCCTCCCGGAAGAACAATTGTTTCTTCTCAGAACAAATTACGCGTATGCCGAGATTTCTCAGAGCCTTGGTCTCTGCTCATGGGAATTCAACAGAACATTCCGAGTGACTTTCGGGAAACCAAGCCCTTTCTCTACTGTTCTCTCGCAGCATCCAGATGAAGAGCCATCAGTCCTGAGGACTGTAGCTGCGGCTTTGGCTTTGGGGATCAGATGGCCTGGGGCTGCGTCCTGGGGCCTCTGGTGCCTGGGGCATGGGGAGGAGCCCAGGAGGCAGGCACAGGCCTAGCCCCAGCCCCGAGTCAGAACCAGAGCAGGCATCCTTTGATGCCTGAGAAGGGAGGACGCATTCCTTCTCCAGGAGCACTTTCCTTTGTGCTGTTCCAGCTTTCTTTGGTGAAAAGCACTATTATATATATATATATGTATATATATATATATATATAAAATACAGTTTGTCCAAGCCAGGTGGGGTCCGCCCTTCAGGATCGCTACACTCTTCTTGCTATTCCTGCTTCTGGGGGCTTTCTGGGGAAACCTTTTCATCTTCAGTGTCCCTCTCATGTCTTAGCAAACCAGTGAGGCTTAGAGTCTCTTCGTTTCATTCTGACGGCTCTTATCAATTTCCCCCTTAATTAAAGAAAGTGGAGTTGGCAACGGGGCCCCTTATCTGCTGTCGGCCCGGCCTGGGTCAGTTCACGGCGGCGGCAGCGACTGACCTTCCTCAGTCTCCCGCGATCTCACCGGGGTCATTAGTCCAGCTGTTTCGTGGATGTGGAGTAGACGCATAGATGGATGGGAGGCTGGGTCCAGAGAGGGCATGCGCGCACACGGTCACACTCCCATCCCCGGGCTGGCGGGAGCAGCAGAGCCGTGAAGGCCCTTCCGACCCTTGGCCTCAGTGATCTTCAGAATTAATCAGACATGATGTATCCACAACCAACAGATAACAGGCAGCTCTGCTGTGGTCGTAGGGGCTGAGGAGGCCAGGTGAGCTGTTCGGGTGGGTGGAGGCTGGGGGTGCTTTCTCCCCCAAGCCCCCTAGTTTAGAAGCCAGTGATCATGCTCATACTCATTAACAGCAACTCCCCAGCAGGAGAATCACCTAATACTAGACCGTGCCACTGCAGACCCTCCCAGCCAGCCCCATGCCACGTCGCGGGGCCACCTTTACCTCTGATATCTTTGCCCCAGCGTGTCAGCCACCCTGTCCAAGCTGAAGTCCGAAAAGCCGCAGCGCACGGACTAGAAAGGTCCTAGCTGGACGACTGTGGGTGGTTGGCGGTCCCTGGACCTGGAGCGGACACAGCTGGCCCCACGCAGCGGGGCTGCCACTTGGGCGTGTGACTTGAGCTGAGTGCGGCTCCACGTCTTGACATAGGGGTGCTGCTGATGGAGCCCGTGTGTCTCTCAGTGTGACCCCCTCACGCTTTTGCACAGACCGAGGGAAGGGAGGTCAGCATGTAGGACTGCTTATAACCAAGGACAGGTGGGGAAACGGACCTTTATAGCCTGCCAGACCGGAGTCCAAGCTCGGGCTGTTCTACTGACTCCGGTTGGCTGGTTGAGTGGATCTCTCTGGGCTTCCGCTCCAGCAGTTGGAGGCTCAGTACGATCGAAGTATGCATACATGATGCTCCAGGAGGTCCCTGAGGGCTAAATCCTAGAGGACAGCTTCCCTGGCACTCACCACACGGTCCCACTCTGTCTCATTGGCAGGGAGATCCTCACACGTACTGTGACTTTTGCTCTCCATCTTCTTAAAAAAGCTACTTCCCTTTCAATACGTACATCATATAATGAACACATAATTGGCCCGGGTTATAGGAATCTTTGCCTAATTATTCCCAGGACTCTGCTGTCCTTGGAGCTTTTCCCAGATAGGAATTTGTAGCCATGGAATTGCCCAGAGTTTCTGCTGCTGGTGAGTGCAGGTGTGCCCTGATGGGAGTCACACCTGACCTTGGCTGAGGTTATTGCCCAGCAAAGCCTCACAAATGTGTTAAGCATGGCACCAGCAACTGCTAAGAGGGCAGAGTGGCTAGTTATTATTGAGCACCTACTGCATGCCAAGCTCATTAGGGACTGAGGTGGGTATTTTTCTTTTAAAGATTTTATTTATTTGACAGAGAGAGAGACAGCGAGAGAGGGAACACAAGCAGGGGGAGTGGGAGAGGGAGAAGCAGGCTTCCCGCGGAGCAGGGAGCCCAGTGCGGGGCTCGATCCCAGGACCCTGGGACCATGACCTGAGCCGAAGGCAGACGCTCAACAACTGAGCCACCCAGGCGCCCCTGAGGTGGGTATTTTATCCCCAGTTTACATCACAGGCCCACAGGGTCCCATGGGCTCCCCGAGATCATATGCCTGGCTGGCGTTGGGGCAGGGATTTAAAGCCAGGTCACTCCAAACGAAAACCCAAATTGTCTCTACTGCCGAGACTCCTCCTTGCAGACGTCACTCACCTTTCTGATCCCAGTTGAATTAGGGCAGCTCTGCCTACTAATAACCCCCAGTGTGGCCCTGATCCCCTCCCCCACGTTCAAGTTCCTTCTCTCCCTCCCGCCTGTGAAGATGGAAGGAAGCTAAAATCTGTCATTCCAGTGACAGGGAACACCTTATGAGTCCATAATGTCCTTTAAATGGATCTCTCCAGTTTGGTACCACTTTCTTCTGGAAATGCCCCACTTTTTCACCTATTCTGGGGGGAGGGCCGGACCTGCCAGTGCACCGTGGGCTTCGTGTGAGGAGGGGACTGGGTCTGCTGCCCAGCTATGATCTGCAATCAACCGGTGCCAGTAGCCAGATTTTTTGTAACCAGCTTCTTCCAAGCCAGTGTGGAGGAGGCTGGATGGTCACCTGAGGGGAAGAAGGTCTCAGCTGGGGTGGGAAAGGATCAGCAGCCTGCCCAGAGCGCTCCTTAGCCAGCAGGCAACAGGAGAATCCTCTGGAAAAACCCGGGCAGAAGGCCCCTGCTTTGGCAGGATCTTGAAAGTTAGAGGAATCAGCGAGGGTAAGGGGGCTACAGGCTTCAGGAAGGTTATCTGCTCGGGGTACTACAGGGCTGGCATCCAGGTGTTTCTTGGGCGGAATTCTTGCCTGCAGCTCTGGGGAAGAATTGGCTTCCCAAAGTCATTCTTGTTGTGTGCAGAATTTAGGACTGAGACCCCGTTTCCTTGCTGTCAGCTGGAGGCCACTGTCAGCTTCTAGACACATAGCCCCTCCATCCCAGACCTGCAAGGGCCTTTCACATCCCATTCCTGTTTTACATCTCTGACTTCCTCTTCTGAGAGCAGTGGAGAAAATCCTCTGCTCTTAAAGGACTCCCCCAATTAGGTCAGGCCCACCCAGATAATCTCCCCTTTGCCAGATAGGGTCACATTATCACATAGTGAGATACCCCATTTTTAGGTTCTACCCACACTCAAGGGTGTCGGTCACTGGGGGTCATCCTAGAATTCTGTCTGGAGGTAGGGACAGCCGACCCAGCTTGGAGGCCAAAACTGGTTCCTGGGGGAGGCTGTTCTGGGCAGAATAGTGAACAGTGAGTAGAAGTCAGCCAAGGTAAGGTGCTCCAAGCACAGGGCCGACACCTTTGCTCAGTCCGATGGGGCTTATTTGTGTACTTCTCCCCAGAATGACACCTGCTCTTAGCTAGGAGCTCAGGGCATTCAGGATGGTGAAGCTAAGGCCGAGGGCAGCAGGGCAGGCCAGGGAAACACAGCAATCGGACTCCTCAGCCACCCCCCCCACCCCGAACTGACTAGAACAGGACTCTGGCTGGGATGATAGGTCTCACAAGCTGTTGTGCTGGATGTCCTGGGCACCTCGTCTCCATGTTGCAGGAGCCTGGTTAGATTTCACAGACTCAGGTGGCCTCGTGCAAGGGCTGCCTCTCTCCAGGAAGGCCAAGGTGGAAAGGGCTGTTTTGCACTTTGATGAGAAATGCCCTCCCGAGGCCTCAGATTCCATCTGGGGAGACCTGCGAGTCCAGCAGGGCAAAGAACGCCTTCCTGACCAAACTCAAGAGCCCTGGAACGGGGCCCCTTGGGTGACCCCTGCCATAACATTAGTGGCAGGCGACAGCTGGGGTGGCCCGGAAAGCAGGTTGGCAGCACGGGCACCATGAGACAGGAGGCAGGACCTGGGGACACAGGGAAGAGGGCCAGCTGAGTGACTGTGGACACAAAGCTGGGACAAGGGCCATCCAGGATCGTGATGAGCAGGTTGGGGTGGTGCCGGTGACTTGCGGGCTCCTGCTGTCCAGGCACGTGCTGGCTCTCCCACCAGTCTGCCCAGGTACCCCCAGCAAGTGACTTAATCCTTCAGGACCTCCGATTCCCACACTAAAGTGATTTCAGCAATGGCCTCACTGCTACACACTTGCATAAAAATGGGACTGTGTTCAGAGTGTCTCCTATGTAGTGCCCGGCCCCCAGTCCAGTGGTTGTGAGCACAGAGGGCTAGTGTGTGTGGGCGTATTAGTGTGAGAGTCCGCTCGTGAAGGGCGGGTGATGGATGGGCTCTCCACCTGAGGATGACATGGGGGTGTGCCCACAGGCTGGGGGGATCCAGGGGATGCCATCCCTGGACCTTAACCATCCCAGTTCCTTAAAGAGAGCACGTGTTATAATTGAGATGATTTGCATATGAGTTATATGTGTGTTAGGGTACACATGCACACACGTGTGAGTGTACATATGTATATATTAGTGTATGTGTGCATGTGTGTTCTGGTGCATGCAGGTGTGTACCTGTGAGTATATTAGTGTGCAGGCACAATGCACATGAGTGTATTAGTGTGTACACATACATGTATGTGTACACTAGTGTGTAGGCACATGCCAGTGTGCATGCTTGCTTATATGTGTATATGCACATACATGTACATGTGCTTGCATTCAGGTGCACATGTGTGCATGTGTGTTAGCATGTATGCATGTCTGAATGTGTGGTAGTGCATGCATGCATGTGCATTAGTATATGTGTGCAGATACATGTATGAGTGTAGATGTGTGCATTAGTGTGTACGCATGCATGTGTGCATGTCTGAATGTGTGGTAGTGCATGCGTGTGTGTGCATTAGTATACGTGTGCAGATACGTGTATGAGTGTAGATGTGTGCATTAGTGTGTATGCATGCATGTGTGTTAGTGTACACATCTGTATGTGTGTATATATTAGTGTGAGCATGTGCATCTGTGAGTGTGCTTGTGTATATGTGTGTGCACAGTTGTGTATGTATGCATGTGCATCCAAATGACTTATGTGTGTGTGCACACATGTATATATGTCTATATTTGCCTGAGTGTGTATGCATGCATGTGTCTGTGGGTGATCTGTGTGTACACACACGTGTGTATATGTGTATATATTTGCACATGTGCATCTGTGAGTGATCTGTGTGCATGTGTACACAGGTGTGTATATAGGTGTATATTAGCATGTGCATGCATGTGCATCTGAGTGATTTGTGTGTACATGTGTGCACATGTGTGTATGTGTGTACCAGCGTGTGCATGTGCATCTGATTTAGTGTGGGCGCACGTGTGTGCATATAAGCATATGTTAGTGTGAGCATGTATGCATGCAGGTTGGGGTAGTCTTCTTTCTCTGGCCCCTGTCTGTTAGGACCAACTATCAGGGAAACTTGTTGATAGCTGGGAGTCCCTTCTGACCTGTGTCCCCATCCCTCTTTGGTAACTCCCTGTAAGTTTTATTTCTGGAATCTGTCTTGAATCTGCCATGTTTTCCCTTTCCTGTGCTGGGCCTTCATGCAGACCCTCCCCCTGTTGTGCCTGGGCCACTGCTCTCATCAGCCTCTCTCCCCACATGCCCAGGGGACCCTGCTCGGAGGTCCTGGTGCCAAGACTTCCCGCCATGTCTTCTTGCCACAGAGCGCTTGCTTACATGTCTGCACCCACCAGGCTTCCTGTGGAGCTAGCTCCTAGCACATGCCTGGCATTTAGCAACACATGTGTTCCATGAATGGATGCACACCTCCAACCACCCATGTACTCAATCCAGATTGATCTGTCTAAACGCAGCCCATCAGCCTGTGTGTGGCCTCTCTCAGCGGCTTCCCTATCCTGGACTCCTTAGCTTGGGGCACTCAGTGACCCCGGATCCACGGCTCTGTGCACAGGGGACACTCAGCGCCTGTTTGTAAATGGTGGAAGAGATCGGGTGCTGCACCCCTAGCTCTGTGTTAACCTGTGGCCTTGCGTTTTGTTGCCTGCAGTACAGGGGCCCGCACCGCTGGCCTGGCTGTGAAGGGCTGGTGCCAGTAACATGAGCTATGGGGTTGCCTGGCAGATGGTTGGTGCTCAGGGACACGGGCCCTTTGCTCCGCCCCTTGCTCTCCATTCTTCCCTTTGCCCTGGGAACCTGGGCGCCTGGCTGCGGGCCCCACAGTTGACTGGCATCTGCACCCTTGCTGCCCTGGGAACCTGGGCGCCTGGCTGCGGGCCCCACAGTTGACTGGCCTCTGCACCCTTGCTGCACCATGAATCCCAGCAGATGCCGTTTAATAACCCGGGTGCTGAAAAGATGCGTCTCTGTGCTGCCTCCTGTTTAGGGGGGTGGGGGTGGTGGGAAACCAGGAAACGGGGCAGAAAGAGGCTCTCGGCCCCAGGGCTCCACGTGGTGATTGTGGGAGCGTGTACACGGGCTTCGGACACCAGCGGGGCTCACTCAGCACGCATTCTCCTGGTTGGGACACAGGGCAGCCGCTGGTTCTGCTTCTCACAGCGGGATCAGGGCCCTGACTGCAGTCCTCGGGCACCACTGCTTCAGCTACACAGAGGAGGTGGCCACTCTCCCTCTGCGGGGAAGCCGTGGGATTGAAGGAGGCTGCAAATACAAAGTGCCTGGCACGCCGGAGGCCCTAGAGCAATCTCACCTTTGCTCAGGCCTCCAAGGGTTTCATAATTGCTTCTCCTTCCCTGAGGTCTGTCTCTTGCCTCCTGTTGCTGGGTCCCCGGGAGTGTCCCCCAGGATGGCCTGCCTTGGCCTCTCACCCAAGGATCCTCTCCTGCTGGACCGTCTGTCTGCCCTTCAGGGTATCCCCGATGAGGATCTGGTGCGGGCTCCTCCAGCCTCCTCTCCCAGCACGCCATCTCTCGCACAGTCACCATGTTGCTGGCCAGAAACCAGGGCCATATCTAAGGCCTTGTCCTCCTCTGTCACGTCCCCTGGTACCACCCAGGACTCTGGCAGGGTCCCTGCCGAGTCTCCCCCTCCCCAAGTCACTGCCCTCCTGGCTTCAGGTGCGCCCTATCCATGGCTGACTGTTCTCCCACAGCTGCTGCCCCAGGGAGGATGGGGGCCACAGCCTCAGCTGCCCAGGCCCCGTCTCCCCTGGTCCACCTCTCATCTCGTCCTTTCAACCCCACGGCCGCTTTGCCGGAGCAGATCACGGATCTCCAAGGGTTCACCAGTGCCCCGGAATTTGTTCCCAGCTCCAGAGCTAGGTTTCTGGCTGCCTGTGGCCACACAGCTCTCGAAGCCTGCCCACCACAGCAAGGAGCAGGAGCAGCTGGGAGAACCTCTCCTGCTGCCCTCCCTCCCCTGCCCCCAGCCAGCTCCTGCCACCGTGGCCTCATGCTTGCATTCACGTTCACCCCCGGAGCCTCCCTGCCCCATAAATATTCAGGTTTATGCAAGTGTGAGGGAGGGAGCAGCTGCAAGTTGTTCAGCACCAACACGCAGTTCTGCCCGTTGTGTGGGAGGTGCGGCCGCTCTGAGAGCACCCGCTTTTCTGTTTGGGTGAGCTGCTCCTGGGTCCTCCGTGGGGCATGCGGCGCCGGCTCTCCCACAGGGCGCCTGGCTAAAAACAAACCAGCCAGGGCACGCGATTTCCCGGGGGTAGAAGTCACCTTTTCCTTAGAACTTATTATGGAAATTAAATTTCCATTTTTATTGGGAACACTAATTGATCCTGCAGGGATGGAGGGCAGAGATTCTTGGGTCAGAGTGTCAGATCAGGGAATCCTGAGGCCGTGCTTGCTGCCCCTAGCAGCTCAGCTCCTCGCCAGTCCTGCAGCCCTGCCCTCCGTCTGGCCGCCTGCGGCCCTCGTCCAGCCAGCCAGCACGAACAGCACTCCCTGGGCACAGCTCTGAGTGCTGTGCTGAGTGATGGGGTGGGCCGGACAGCCAGCCTTGATGGAATCCCGCACCAACCCATTCTGGACCCAGTGCAGCCATGGGCCCCACACGGGAAGCCAGTTGCAGGAGTCCTGGAGCTGCCCCTCCAGCTGGCCCCACACGGGCTGCTCTGTGGGTCGTGCCCCTGGGTCCTTTCCGGGTCCCAACACCAGATTCTGCACCCAGCCTCCTGCCCACAGTAAGATCATTCCAGTCCCCTCCTGCTTGGGCCCACGCTCCTCCAGCGCTCAGCTGGCCCATCCCAGTGGCCACCCTACCTGGCCCAGTGATCCAGGGCAGATATTTGTAGCTAATCCCAAACCCACTTGTCCTTACTTGGAGCTTAATCGCCAAGTTTTGCTTAGAAACAAAGGAAGACAGTCCAACAACCACAGCGCTCCAGGTGCCCCTCTGAGGGGGGGTGGGGAAGCTGTGCTGTAGAGGGGTATCTGACTTCCTAATTCTACCGTGTAACATAATAAGTAACCCCTGATGTTTGGAGAGTGCGTCACGGGCCACAGGTTTCTGGCATACCCTTTGTTTTGGGGTTGTTGAAAGAGAAGACTGGCCCCACCTCACCTCTTTTTGCTAGCAGAACCAGGGCTGGGCCCCCTGCCCCCCCCCCCACCCCCAGGCGATGGTACCTGGAGGACCAGCCGACTCACTCCCTGCGCCCACCTGTGCAGGACTCTCCCTCTTTGGCCACAGTGGTGTCTCCCTACACCCCCACACCCTCATCAGTCTGCCCACACTCCCCGGGAGACTGTGCTCCCCGTCCAGCACCCACACCAGCATCTCTGGGAGCCCTGGTTCCTCTCGACACTCTGTGTAAGGGAAGGATGTTTGCCCTCGGCATGCTGACCTCCCTGTTGGAGACTCTCATGAGCATCGGGGAGGCTCTGAGACATCCCAGAGTACAGGTGTCTGAATTACAGCAAGCCCCGCCAGCCCAAACTTAGGTCACAGGACGCTTGAGAAAGGAAAAACCCCTTAGCTCCTTTCAGGCCTGTGTCCGTGAGCATACTTGTGGAGGGCAGCGCCCACCGACTTGGGGCACTCAATGAGGGCCCCTCACGGTTTCTCCTGCCTCGGCGGTCCTGGCGTCAGTGGCCACGACACATGCCGGACATCCCACAGACCCCCCGCAGCATTTCCATGATCCAGGTCCCTGTTGACATGGTCTCCTCCCCCAGTTTACGGGAGGGGGAGGGGGAGGGGTGCTTCATAATCTGCCCGTGCTGCCCAGCTTATTCTGACCTCTAAAGGCAGTGCTCTTTCCAAACCCCAGAAAAACGTTTCATGGTTCACCATCGAGCGTGGGCATGGATCCTTCCAGGAGCCTCTGGCCTCCTCGCATCCCTCAAGGTTGGTCTTCCTCCTCGGGCGACTCCCGCCCACTCCGACACCCACTTACTGCCCGGACCGTGCTGTGGTGTCCCTGTCTCCCCCTCCCACAGGGGAGATCCACAAAGGCCAGCACCCAGTCCTCTTCCTTCCCAGTGTGTGGCAGTGCCTGGTGCAGGGCTAGAGGCCCGGATGTCCAAGCAGCATTGGAGAAATGGTCACATCCCCTGATCTCACTGGGCTGCCTGGATCCCCTGCTTGGGTCTGTGGTGGTTTTGGGGGGCTGTAGAATGACATCCTTGGCCTGGCGTCCAGGTTCCACCCCACTCCCCAACATCCCTGCACCTTGGACTTTCCTCCAAACCCCCTCTGCCATGTCAGGCACCAGAACATTCACCTGGAGTGAATGTTTGTGTCCCCCACAGATTCATATGTTGAAGTCCTAACCCCCTGTGTGGTTGCCTTTGGAGATGGGGCCTCTATGGAAAGAAGGTTAAAGGAGGTCATAAGGGCGGGGCCCTGGTCTCACAGGACTGGTATCCTTGTAAGAAGAGAGATCAGAGGGAGCTCACGCGCTCCCCATACACTCACACCAGGGGAGGCCATCTGCACACTGAGGGGCAAGCCCTCGCCAGACCCCAACTTCCCAGCACGTTTGTCTTGGACTTCATCTTCCAGGGCTGCAAGAAAGAGGTGCCTGTTGTCGGAGCTCCAGGCCTGTGTCTGTTGTTACAGCAGCCCGAGCTGACCAAGACAGTGGGGAGCAAGGCTCTGTCCATCTGCGTGTTCGCAGAGCCTCGGGCCACACGTGGTCCCAGCTCCTGACAAGTCTGTGCGCTGGTAGGGGACACGCGTGCAAGGGCACCCCGCAGTGGCCAGCCCCACTGCCTCCTCCCTGGGGAGGCAGGGCAGAGCCCGCCTCACCCCATCCTGCTGCTCTTGGCTCAAGCGTCTCTTCAGTGGGGACCTCTTAACATGCACCTGTCCAGTCCTGTGGCGCTCTCTTCGAGCAATGACGGTCTGTGAACGTGCACCCCTCTTCTCACGAGGCTCTGAGCCTGGGTCTGTCTGTCCCCAAGGGTCGGGCACCGGCGTCGGGCAGTATGTGGGTTCAGCCCTTTCCATTCACAGCTGGGAGGGTTGCACTGAGAAGGCCGTTGTGGTCGTGACCTGCGAGCCATCTCGGGCCAGGGTCTGTGTGGCCTCCCCATGTCTGGTTCCTTGGTGCCCAGCACTCGGCCTGGACTGATGCACAGACTGAGGAAGGCACCCATGCACCCCAAGGCCTGGCACAGGTCCGGCCCAGCTCAGCTCCAGTGATGGCGTTTGAGTTGAGTTGGAGAAACTGATTTGCCCAGAGCCTCAAGGCCACAGAGCTGCTGGGGCAGCTGGGTGGGGGCGGACGCATGCGCTCCCCAGTCCCCACCTGGGACTCTTTGTAGCACGCTCGAGCCCCTGATGAAGCCGTGCTGACTGAAAGGGCAGAAGTCAAAGCCGTTGTGCTGAGAAAGAACTCTCAAATCTCTCTGCTTTATTGCTCAGCCACTTAACTAATTCTCAGAGTGGGGAGCAATTTAGGCCCAGCCAATAGCCAAGCATGGTGCTGTGATTCATTCTCTCTCCACTGAGCTCCGCGGGGAGAGCTCCAGCTGCTACCTTTTTGATTCCTATTTACCAGGTTATTACGGTGCCGAGAATCCTTGATCGCTCTACTCTGAAGCCCTAACAAGCTCATGGATCCTGTAAGCAATGATGATGGTTAGACCAATTATCAAGCCTTTCCACTGGCATAGGTTTGCAGTCTAGAAAGCACTTAAAAACCGTTTATTACATTTTTTTAAATTATAAAGTAGTCCCCATTTATTTTAACCGGTGAAGTAATACACAGAGGTCTGAAAGGTATTGATCTGCCTACTGTTTCCATCCTTCTGAGCAGAAACCTGGTACCAGCACCCTTGTATACACACGGGGATTTATATCTCCCTACACGTTTCTCTAGGCTCATGTCACTGCGTATCGGTACATTTACATACGTATGAGACGTACTTGGTTTACACACATGGGACCCTACTATGTTTGGCATCCCTCTAAGGTCCGTGGACCTGATATTTCAGGGCAACCCGAGCCTGCTGCCCAGGTAGGCACTGCTGTGGTGGTCCCCATCCTCGTATTTGCAAGCTGCTGGATGAAATGTGCCATTACTGCTCTGATTTGCCTTTTGCCTCAGCCACGGGTGAGCTTGGGGAGCTCCTACTCATGGACCCTGCGAACAGCTCTCCTTCAGTGCCCCGTGCTTCCTTCTATAAGATGCCTTCTTTCTCTTACCCGTTTGTAGGCCATAGCCTGGGCGTAAGAACCGACTGTTAGATGTGGTACAGGTACCTTTTCCTGCTTCTGGTGTTTCTTCTGGTTTTGTTTAGATGGCTTTTGCTGTATAAAGTCCACTTTCTGCGGTCAGGTTTGTCTGTCTGCTTAGGAATGCCTCCCCCACTTGCTGTTATACATCTGTTCTCTTCATTTCTTCTCTTTTCTGATTTAAAATGTCTTTCTGGAATTTACTTGTATGTGTACAATGAGGTGGATCCTGATTTTTTTGTTCTGAGATGTTTAGTCTGTTGTGCCAGGACCAGTTTATTTTATTTTTTTTTAAAGATTTATCCATTTATAGGAGCACCTGGGTAGCTCAGTCGGTTGAGCGTCCCAACTCTTGGTTTCGGCTCAGGGTCGTGAGATCAAGCCCCGCATCAGGCTCCACACTCAGTGGGGTTTGCTTCTCTCCCTCTCCCTCCCACACGTGCAAGGGGAGGGGCAGAGGGAGACAGAGAATCTCAAGCAGACCCCTGCCCACCGTGGAGCCCAGCACGGGGCTCGATCTCAGACCATTAGATCATGACCTGAGCTGAAATCAAGAGCCACCCAAGCACCTCAGCACCAGTTTATTTTAAAAAAATAACTGACTGAGCCACCCAAGCACCTCAGCACCAGTTTATTTAAAAAAAAAAACCACTCTTGGGGCGCCTGGGTGACTCAGTCGTTAAGTGTCTGCCTTCGGCTCAGGTCATGATCCCAGGGCCCTGGGATCGAGCCCCGCATCGGGCTCCCTGCTCCGCGGGGAGCCTGCTTCTCCCTCTGCCACTCCCCCTGCTTGTGTTCCCTCTCTTGCTGTGTCTCTGTCAAATAAATAAATAAAATCTTTAAAAAAAATTTTTCTTAAAGTAAAAAAACCACTCTTTCTCCTCCTAATCAATGTGCCACCCGTGTGATATATTTCATTTCTTTATAAATGTGGATCTATCTCTGGAGCCTCTTATCTGTCATATTGAAGAGATTTGCCTACTTCTGCACAGATACCATCCCTTTTATCATGACAGCTTTAGGCTGTGTTAATATCTGCAAAGCAGGTCCCTCCTTGCTGTTCTCTTTATACTTTCCTTAGTTAACATGTCCACATGAAATTTAAGAGTATTTTTGTTCAGTTGAAAATTAACCTTCTAATTAGAAATTAGAAACAAATGTATATGTATGTGTACAGTCGAGCCTTGAACACAGGTTTGCACTGCAGAGGTCCACTTATAGATTTTTTTCAACATATACAGTATAGTCCTGTAAATGTATTTCTTCTTATGATTTTCTTGGCAGTTCCTTTTCTTTGGTTTTATTGAGAAAATACAGTACATACACCATGTAACATACAGAACAGACGTTAATCAACTGTTACACTATCAGTAAGGCTTCTGGTCAACAGTAGGCTGTTGGTAGTTAAGTTTGGGGAAGGAAAAAATTATACACAGATTTTTGACTGCATGGGATCAGGGGTCAGCACCCCTAACCCCCCATGTTGTTCAAGGATCAACCGTGTAGGTAAAATATGTGCTTTTTTAAATAAAAATGTTTCATACAATTTTGTCTTCTGTTCCTATTTTTTCTGGTCTTCTGATTTTTTTTCATCAAATGACTTTTGGCATTTATTAATATAATCGTAATTTCATTCCTGTTTTAAATGTTGTGGTGATTCAGGCTGATAGATTTCTGAACTGTCGTCTGAAGAAACCTCCCTTGGTTGTGGTGAATTCTGTTCTTTTGATGCACTGCTGGATTTGGTTTGCTAATATTTTATTTAGGTTTTTTTGCCTGTGTGCTCATAAGTGGAATTTAACTAGTCTCTGAAACACTGTCTCCCTTGGGCCCCCTCTTTACAGTAAATTCCAGATAGACTGACACTTTAAATCAGAAAAGAGAAGAAATGAAGAGAACAGATGTATAACAGCAAGTGGGGGAGGCATTCCTTATCCTTGGGCATTCCCCACAACAATGATCCTGCTGGGGAATGGCTGCTGTGACTGCCAAGCGTACGAAGGGCTGAGGGGTCGGGGAAGTGGCGTGGTTTTTGCTGGGAGGTCCTGGAAGGCTTTCTCGAGGTGCTGACACTTGAACAGATCCTTCCAGAATGAGTGAGACAGCAGAGGGGGACATCTGTCCAGGCGTGTGCTAGAGCACATGTGGAGGTGCTCACATGTGCAGGAGTTCTGTGACTAGTTAACATCACACTGGTAGCTGGAAATCAGCTGGATGGGAAGTATTTACACCATGGAAATTGGCAAATATGACAAGTCAGGTTGTTGTTGTTGTTGTTGTTTTTCCAAACAGCACGCTGTTGAACACTTTGCCGCTGTTTGTCTTCTTACCTTGTCCTGAGCTCCTAAGCAGAGTGACGCGCGGGCCTGGCACCTGGAAAGGGGGGTGCGGCAAACGGAGTCAGAGAAGCTGGGGCCGAGGGCGGGTTGCCTGATGACCCCGAGCCTGTCTCCTCATCTGTGAAATGAGGCCGATGAGCCCCACATGCGTGTGTAATCAGCGTGTTGTCAGTCGCCCAGTTAATATTGGTACAGTGGCAGCCTAAGAACACAATCGTGAGATTCTGCGTTAATTCGGCACGTTGTTGGGGTCTTCCTGTTTGTCTCGGGGATTCTGGAATGGCTCTGTAGGGCATGGATGAGGCCCCCTCCCCTCCAGGGCGCAGTTCCTAATGTCTCCTGGCCCTGTGCTGTTGAAGGTCGTCCCCAAAACTCCTTCCCCTGAGCCGCGGCTGGTCCACCACACCGTAGGGAGCAGGGGCTCACGGCTGTGCCCTCCCGCAGTGGCAGACACGAAAATAACTGGAACCCTCACAGAGGAGAAGCCTTCTAAAGTGAAGGCTGCCCATCGCTCTGCCCCCCAGCCTCGTGGCCACAGTGGGCAGGAAGCAGCCGCGGGGGACAGGTCGGGAGCGAGAAAGTGAGGTCTGACCAAGTCCGTGCAGCGGGGAGACCAGGACGGCCCAGGGGGCTTTCCCATACCCTGCAGCGTCTCGTTTGGGAGACACGCGGGACGTCACGGGCCCGGGCGCCCGGAGCCCCGCTGAGCCGCAGTTCTTCCTGCCCTGGCCTTTCCCCCTCACTCACCCTCTCAGCGGCTCCGCGGGCGAGGGGAAGGGAGCTGCTGGGGTGCCGCGGCCATAAGTAACGTTCTAAGACTCTAAGACTCCGTCTTCAGAGAAGCCAGAGCCGTTCTGGCCTTGGCGTCACGGTGGAGATGCCTGAGACTTTGGGTCTCACCAGCTGCGCTCAGTGAACGGGAGGCAGCCCCTCGGAGCCTCCCCAACGGGGCTCCTGGCTGGGCGCGCAGTGTCTGCTTGGAGGCAGGATGTGCCAAAGCCCCGGGCGCCAGTCCGGTGCCCAACAGTGGTTGGCACGTGTGCCTGTTCGCGTCCAACCTGACTGAAGACAGGACATCAGTGGTTTATAAAGATTCATAGAGAAACATGAGAACAGACATTTAAACCTGGGCGCAAGGAAAGCCAGAGCGTGTGCGGGGGGGCAGCCTGGGGCTGCAGGAGGGCTCTGAGCAGCGGGCGGGGGGAGGAGCCCCAGGGGCACCCCGTTCCCAGCAGGGCTGGGGCCCACGATGGCACTCTCATCCAGAAGCTCGGCCAGCTCATGACCATGCTTCCATCTCTTAAACGTGACTATTAACCTACAGAGGAAACGATCCTTTTAGGAGGCGTTCTTTCCCACTTGGAGGCACCCTCAGATGACAAGTCTGAGGAGAGCAGTTAGAGGGAACTCCTGGTGACCTTGGGACACTCGTGGAGGCAGGTCAGGATCGGAAGGAAGCAGACAGCTCTGCTGCCCGTCTGCAGCCCCTACCACCCATCTCCAGGGTGGGGTGAGCCCGTCGCCCCGAATCCCGGCTGGCCCCTTGCAGCTGGATGTCAAAGCCGTCTGCATGCGTGCATCACATCCCATACTGTCCCCAGTGTGCACTTGTTGGACTGAACGGGGCATTCCCTGGGGTCACCTTACATCCTTTCCCTGCCTCCTGGGCCTCTCCAAACCCTGGCTGGGCCAAGCTGCTTTGGGTCTAGAAGGGGCCCCTGGCTCTCACCCCCACTCTCTGAATAACCAGCTCTCCCTGCTTTGCCTGAGTGACTCCTCTCATCTCTCAGGTCTGGCTTTCCAGAAGTTTCCCTGGTCAGCAACTCTGCCTTGAGCGCTCTGTAGGTTGTCCGCTGGACACTCACCAACTGTGATGGTTCTTGCAGGTTTTGCCCTGTGGTAGAGAACACGGGCTTGGGAGTCAGGCTGCCAGGCTCACCTACCTCCTGGCTCTGACACCTGCTTCCTGTGATGCCTCACACGGGTTCCGGAGCCTCCCTTGGCCTCAGCCTTTCCCTCTAAGATGTCTCAAAGGGTGGCTGTGGTGGTTCAGGGTGTGAACAGGAGTAGTGGATGGACTTGTCTCCCGTTCGCTCACGTCCCAGGCCTGTTTTCTCCACCGCGCGCCCCCCCCCCCCCCCCCCCCCCGGCGCACGGTGCTCGGCCCTCGGGAAACACCAGTGGGGTGGACAGTGAGTGAATGAGTGAACGCTGGATGTGAGCGAGCACTGAGGAGTCCCGGGGACTTAGAATTTGAATCTCAGGGCAGCTGTGACCTTGAGCAGGTTGCCTGCTCCCCCTGCACCCCCAGGATGACTCTGACCCAGGATGATGATGTTTGCCTTCTGCTGCTGGGAAGAGGAGAGCCCTGAGATGTGGGGGACGCCCGAGGCCCGGCAGAACTGGGGCTGTTCTGCTGCTTCTCCTTCCCAGCTGTTACTAGCGGGAGGATGAAGTGATGGTCTGCAGCCCCTCTCACCAGTCTGGCCCTGGAATGACGCTGGCCCAGGCAAGGAGCAGGGAGCTGCTGGGTCCCTGGCTGGGCCCTCGACTGGGTGCCTGCCCCTTGGCCATGCACAGTGCCAGTGGCAGCAGGGGACACGCGGTTTCTGGGAGCCTGAGTGGCCCTGCTGTGTCCGTCCTCACGAGCTCCACGGGCATGGGGTCCTGATGCAGCACCGCCTTCTGTCTGTCTTTGGCGTTCTTCCCAGATTTTTCCAGCATCGGGACACTGCCCTCTTTTTGTTTTTAGGCCAGCTAGCAGAGTTTGGGGGATGCTTTGAAATCCGACCTGGATTCAGAGTCTGACTCTGCTGCTTGTTAGCCAGAAAGTCCTGGAGAAGGGGTATTCTGAGCGTCCGTTTCACGTCTCCCTGAGAACTGAACTTGGGACAATAGAAGCTCACCTCCCCTAATGAGCCCTGGGTCACGGGTCGCCTTCCCTTCCTTGTGTAGTGCTCAGGGCCCTGGTGTCTTCTGCCGGCCGCTGGCCCCACCTCTCACCTGTGGGTCCCCGCCTCCTGCGGACCACTGCCTGCTCTGCAGCAGTCCTGTCCTGTGTCCTGACAGCCAGGGGTTCTGGAACCTTCCTGGTTTCTCATTCTCTCGTTTCTGCCAGAAACCCATTAGCCTGGGCACAGGCTCAGCTGCCAGACTCCATTCCACCACCGCCTCGCCCAGAGGCCGATCCTCCCCTTCTGACGCCCCAGTTGGGCCCTGGCCCCCAGAACAGAGATGTCAGGTGGGACTGGCCGGCTGTGGCGGGTGCTGGAGCATCGTGGTTCTTCTTTCTTGGCCTTCACGTGTGGAGGGTGGACGCGGGGAGCAGAGGAAGAGGGAGGGAGGAGAGAGCTTCGGGGCCAGCTTGTCGTGGGCTCATTCTGGTGTCATCTCCCCCAGGAACCCTCTGACTCCTTCCCAGCTGGGTTGAGCTGTCCCTCCTCTGGATGCGGTTCATGCTGCAGCCCCCTTTCTGCGCAGTCCCTGTGTGCTCTGTGCCGTGTTCTGTGGGCTCCTGGAGGCCTGTGACATCAGCTTCACTCTCTGTCACCAGAGCAGCGCCCCCAGGAGCCAAGGCCCCACCAGCTGGGAGCAGCGCTGGGCACAGGAGGCTCCATGGATCTCGTGTGGACTGTTCGCTTCTTCGCATCCATGCCACTCTGGTGGCCGGCGCTCACTCTCCTCCAAGCCTGGGCCTGTTTGGCTCAGTGCTATTACTGGCACATGCTATACTGAGAACTGGCATCAGCCATCCTCCTAACGGGAGGTCTGGGGGCGCCCCTCCCTGGAGCTCTGCGGGACAAGAGAGGTCTTGACTTGGACCTTGGGGCAGCGAGACGCCTGGCTTGGCCCTCACACTCTGCTCACCCTGTGACCCCACTAGCCATGCAGAGGGTGCATCCTTGTGACGGACCTTGTAGAGGACATGGAGACTCAGAGGTTATGTGACTTCCTCAAGGTCAGGCAAACTCGAAGTCCCCTGCTGTGGGTTGCAAGTCCTCCTGCTTTCTTCCCCTTGCCAAGCTGGCTGGGCCTCTCCGCTGTCACCCCCTTCCCCAGGAGACTCTGGGTAGCCTGGAAGACAGCCTGGAGGAAAGGGCGGAAGTGGGAAGGAATTGCCTTCCTGAGGACCCGCCAGGGGTCGGGCACGGAGCTCCCTTTTCATGGGATCACACACCACATATTTGTACAGTTACATCCACATCTGACATGCTGGGCTCCTTCCGTCCTCCCACCGCCGAGCAGGGTGGGCACCGGGCCCACTTTCTAGCTGAGTGCAGGCCTGCTCTGCACAGGACCCAGACTCGGGACACGAGTTTGTGTATTCCTGGATACCGATGTGCATGGGACTCTAGAGTATTATTTCATTCATTAATGTTGCCCTTTGGTGATTAATTTTGTGTAAGAGTATTTTTTATTCAAGTTAATATGCACACGGGGCAAAAAAGCCAATTAGTTGCAGGAGACAAGTGGTGAAACCCTCAGTCCTGTCTCCCCGTGTGGCTGAGTTCTGACCCAGAGCACTCTGCCAGTGCCCAACTGCTCGGAACCCACCTGGAAGGGCGTGACTGAGCTCACGTGAACAGCGCCCACCGGTCTCCGTCTCCAGAGTCTCTGGGCCAGACATCTGCTGACTTCCTGCCTCTACCCTCCGGCTACAGGCAGATTGCGGTTTTAGATTAAATCCCCAGAGTTTCTTCTGTTAATTTTTACTATGACAAGGTGAATACTCTCACAGCTGAGCCAGCTCTGTGCTATGGATTACATTTCCTTCTTTGTGTAATTTTTTGCTTTTCCTGCAGTTAATGATTGCCATTTTTTTTTTAATTTTTCTGTGACCCTAAGTTAATTTTCTTGAACTTCTTCACCAGAGCTCTGAAGCCCTCCCTCCACCACTAGGCCCTATCAGCTAGCCTGCAGGGTTTCCCTTGTTCCTGGTGGCCTCCTGTTTCTGCCCATCTGGTCTGTGCCCCGCAGGCAGCCAGGCCGCCCCCTGCCCCTCCTCCCCCAGCCTTTCCCTCCCTGGCCTTCCCCTTCAGCTGGCTGGAGCACATCCTCCAGCGCTGTCCCAGGAAAGACTGTATAGGGAAAGATATTCTGAAATACTGCACAGCTGAAGATTATCTTTATTCTCCCACAAACCTAATTGATTACTCGCTTGGTTTTAGAACTTGGATTTCTTTTTCCTTCGGAATTTTGGAGACATTTCTGCTGTCTTCCAGCTTCCAGAAACTTACATATCTGTAAGACATGAGCTTCCAAGTTCCTGTCGAGATAGCTCCTGCTCTGGGAATTCGGAATTCCCGACTTTGGGAATAAGCAGCCTCCCTCTGTCAGGAGCCTCTGGGGTCCTCTCTCGTTCCTCCAGCATATTCTGTCATTTCACATAATCCGCTGTGGTTCTTGTGGAAATCCTTTGTACAGCGCCCTTAGTGGGCCATTTCCTTGTGGGGGAAAAACCACTAGGACAGTTTCTTCTGTGATTCTGTAATTCTCGCCCTTCTGCTCCTTCTGTTTTCTCTTCCAGAACCCTCGCTAGCTGGAGGTTGGGCCTCCAGAGCTGCTCCTTTAATTTCCTTTACTCCCTCTTGCATGTCTTAGAATTTTCACTCCGCTAACCGGCAAGTTTCTCCGGGTTTATTTCCAGTCTGCATATGCAATTTCTTTGTTCCGGTGACATCGTTAGTCTTCTGGGGCTCATCCTTGCTCTGCCACTGCCCCTTTCAAGCACCTGGGTCTTCTTCACGAACGGACAGCCTCCTCTGGTCTCGGAAAATGGCAAGCACAGCTTCCTGTGAGGTTTTCTCTGCTCCTGACCGGCTTCTATTTCCCTTGTTCTCTGTAATTTCTCCCAGGCTCCTTCACGGTGGAGGTGGTGTCCCCCAGATGACTGTGCCCCATGGCTGTCATTCCCATCAAAGAGGGACCCCCAAGCTGGTGGAGAGGAGTGGGGGCCCCTCCAATGACCCGAATGCTTCGGTCTTTACTCTGGACTGACCCCCTGGCTCTGCTGATGGGAACATCAGGTCAGGGAAGGGGTTGCTCATCTCGACACTTGGTGTCTGGGCCCCACAGGGTCTTGGGTCCAGAGGCTCCCTGGGTTAAGTTCTGCTGAAAATACGCCCTCTGTCCTTCCTGACTGAGCTCCACCGAAGCCCCGGATGTTTGGGGAGGAGGAATTTGAGCAGCTGTGCTGGTCAATGTTTAACAACCAGCTCTCTGGGGGAGGGGGTGGGGGGAGCCCCGCTGTGTAGCATTTGCTGGGTTCTGAGACGCCAGTGTTCCTATGGTGGCCAATCTCAAGCTACCAGCACAACGTCAACCGCCTCGGAAGGTCCTGAACTCTGTCGCTGCGCCGGCGTCCCGCCCCGCACCCCCCGCCCTGCGCCCTGCTCCCTGCGCCCTGCTCCCTGGCACTGCGGCTCTGTCGGGCGGCTCACCTCCTCACTTCTTCCCAGAGTTCATTCCCTCTTTCTACAGTGTGGCTGTCGCCTCTCCCTCCTCCTGGCTTCAGGCCTCACTTACCCCATTGCTGTCCTGTTGGTGGGTGTCAGGAGGCCGTGGAGATGATGATGTGTGTGCCGTCTGCCTGCCCCCCCGAACCCCTCCTCCACCCGTGTCCTTCCGGGTCCCCAGGGACCCACACCCAAGGCAGGTGCACCCACAGCAGCACCTGCTCAGGGAGCCCTCGGGGAGGAGGGTGGGAGTGGGGGGCGCAGGGTAGGAGGAGGGGTTGGTGGATTTCGGTGCCCTGGGGAGAGTGCGGCTGACCTCGGAGCTGGCCCATCACTGCCGGTTGGTTGTCTGCTGGTGAGGCGGCTGGGGCACATGCCAGTGGCTGGCGTGGGTCGGGGTGTGACGGTGCCGGTGGGCACAGAGCCCGAGAGACGATGGAGGCTGCAGTGGGGGGAGGAGGAGGGGCGACGGGGTGGGAAGGAGACCCAAGTGGAGGGACAAGGGCCCAGGACAGGTTCCTCAGGGCCCCGCCGGCACCGTCCGTGCTGAGCACTTTCACCGCTGCCCCTTCTGGAGCAGGCCGTCGCCCAGCGGCCTCCGGAGGCTTCTTGCTGTTCCCGGCTCCCAGTCTGCCTCCCTGCCCGTCCATCACTACCAGCCTGTGGGCGTCCTTAAAGAGGCTATTTCGCTCCCCGTCACGGTGCCACGGAGTCAGTGTTGCTGATGCGCCTCTCCCCGGATGAGACTCTGCCTTAAAGGCTGTTTTAGAAAGGGCTTCTGTGCAGTCCAAGGTCAGTTTTTCCCTGTGTGGTAAATGCTGAGGAGGACACATTAAGCGGATTATCTGCACTTTGCATTTGTCACCCTGTCGTCAGAAGGGTTATCACATTAGATGTTCTTAGTGCTGAGATGTTACAGTCAATAGAGATTTATCCTGGCCATGGATCTCGGTCGGGTATGGGAACACAGGGGCTTCAAGTCAGCACATCCTCTCCAAGGACAAGAGACATAGAAACCCCGCCCCGACCCACAGAAGCCCGCACGTGGGTGCTCACAGCCTCAGTGGTCGGGTTAACCACTTGGAAAGGCTTTATGGATCAATATGGACACTACTCGGAAACAGAGAACGCTTGTCCCTGATGCTCCATTCCCCGGGAGCTGCATGGCAGATCCCTCGAGCGTCATGCTGCGGAGATGGGGCTCTCTCACATGCCACACGCGCACAGTCACCCCACGGGTACCATTCCACGGTCAGCAGCTGACCTAGATGCCCGTCCGCTGATGGACAGATGAACAGAATGTGTCTGTCCGCACAGTGGACTATTACTCAGTTATACAAAGGAAGGAAGTGCTGATAGATGCTTGACACGAATGACAAATGTGAAAAGTATCGTGCTAAGGAAGAGAAGCCGGACATGAGATGTTGCATGTTGTGCGATTCCATTTATATGAAACGTCCAGAATAGGTCAGTCTGTAGAGACAGAAAGTAGCTGCGTGGCTGCTGGGCAGTGAGGGGAGGGTGGGGAGTGACAGCGGGCCGTTACAGGGTTTCTGATGGGAGGGATGAAATTGTTCTGGAATCAGCGGCTGTGGTTGCCCAACTGTGAATGAACTACAACCCGCTGAATGGTGCATCTTACATGCGTGGGTTGTGTGTTCCATGACATCCGGTGGGACCCAGCCCTGCCTCTGCTGCCCTCCGGCTCTGCCACCTTGGCTGAGCTCCCACGACTTCCTGGGTCTTGCCCTCCTCTTGATCCCCAACTGTAGGGACACTTGTCCCATCTGTGCCTGTCCCCACATCTTGTGAGTACCCTTCCCGTGTGTGGGGAGCTTCCCACATGGTGGATCCAGCCCATCAAGGGTGAAGTGAGAACTCCGTCCCCATCCCTGGGCTCCACCATCGATGCCTGCACGTGGTCCCTCCAGCCAAGCACCGTTCCTGAGCACCCGCTGGGGGCCCTTACCAGTCAGGGAGGGAGTTTCCTGGTCCTTGGGGAGCCCAGACGCCGAACCCTGCTCGGGGGAACTCCCCCCACCTTTGCCAAGCCAAGAACGTTAGTCCCACAGTACCTGTACCTGCACCACCTCGGTCCTCAGGTGTGTGGGGCCACCTGGGGAGGATCAGGTCCTGAGCTGTGCACCGGGCTGTCCTTGACGATTTTTACTGATGATTAAGGACACATTTACCAAGCAGCTGGCTTGGTGCCTGCTATTTTAGGAGGGACTTAGCAAAGCAAGTTCCTATCCCTTCCCACCCACCCCCCCACCCTTAGCTTCACCAGAGACTCTACTAGTGCTGATGAGGGAGGGCTGTAAGCGGTCCGCCTTGGAGGTTCAAGGCGCTCCTGAAGGCAGGGTTCCTGGGGGCTGACATTCCGCCGGAGAACATGGCACACGGGCCTTCCCCACCAGCTGCCCAACCAAGCACCAACTCCTTTCCAAAGTCAGGCTCAAGGAAAATTTCCCCCACGCCCCCATCCCTTCCATAGGCTTCTCTCACCCAGGAGGAACGAGTGGGCTTCTCCGTCCCCATCCTGAGAATCAGGACCCTGGAGGAGAGAGGATGGCTTTCGATGAGAAAGGCCTGGGTGTGAGTGTCACAGCTGCCTCTTGAGAATTGGGGCTCTTAGCTGCAAGCACGAGATCCTCCTCTGGCCAACCTATGCAGAAGAGGAATGTCTTGGAAGGATGTTTAGGAAGGGGATCCAGGAACCCCAGGGAGCATCTCCTGCCACTCGACACTCAGCTCTCGACTCTGGCTGCCAGTGCTAGCACCCTGCAGGCCCTGCGTCCTTGGTGTCCCTCCCTGGGGCCCCAGCTGGAAGCATTGGGTGGCTCAGCCATGGCCCTGGGCCTGGGCTCCCGGCGATGCGGAGAGGGAGGTTTTCAGACACCGGATGACGACGCCAAGAAATTGTGCCTGTCCTCTGCGCCATGCGATGGCAGGTGGCTGTACAGTCTCTGAGCCTTGGCTTCCTCACCGGTGAGGAAGGTAAATGCTGCCGTGTCAGGTGACAGGGCTAAAGGGTACACATTTGTGTTGGGTGCACGGCGTGACGCCTGGCACAAAGAACGCTTGTCCCTGATGCTCCATTCCCCCCGGGAGCTGCATGGTGGATCCCTCAAGCATCATGCTGCGGAGACGGGGCTCTCTAGCATGCCACACGCGCACAGTCACCCCACGGGTACCATTCCACGGGTGTGATGTGAGGATGGGTTCGCTTGGACCAGCCTTTGTACTGCGAGGGGCTTGTAGGCTGGGATTCCTGTCCAATCCAAGGTGGGCTTTCTGGTTCATGAAAGCACACTGGGGCGTCCTCTTTGGGGTGTGGCGCACACTTACTAACTGGTCCCTGGGGCCCAGGTTGTCCAGGCGTGTGCGTTTGTCTTCCTAATACATGTCACGACTTACCAGCCATTTCTCTCATGCCAAGAACTCCTTTTATAACCCAGCCCATGGGCTTGCATTTGGAAAGGCTTTATGGATCAATATGGACACTACTCAGAAAGAAGCCCTTGCCCTCTGAGTAGGGCACGTTGGCCCCGTTTCACAGATGGCATTGCCGAGTGCTGTTCCTCACACAGCGCCTCGCATAAACGCACGGCGTGCTCCGTAAATACTTCCTCAGCAGGCGAGAGAACAATGCAGTTGGGATCCAGGGAGTTCGGCATCTTCCCCCAGGGCAGAGCTGACCAGTGGCAGAACTGCCATGTCTGGGGGGGCCCCGACTGCCCCACCAGGGGTGCCGCCCTCCTGTGACCCTGATGCATCCCCCCACTGAGGGACCTATGCGTGAGCAGAGGTGTTTAGGACAAACACTTTTAAATCCGGCTTTCCTGTGTGGACTTTGGAAAACTCATGTAACCTCTCCAAGCCTGGGTTTTCCCACCTCAGCGGTGCCAGAGCCCTGCCTCGTCAGCTCCTCAGGGAAGCGTCCCGGATGACGGGGTGCTGCAGTGCCGGCTGACGCGGGTGACCCTGGCTGGGCAGTGGGGGGTGCCGATTCCTCGTCTGCTCGTGCGCCTCCCCTCCTTCCTGATTTTATGGCGCGGGTTAGGAGGGCAGAGAGTGCTGTGTGGCCGGGCCACTTAGCCAATCTGGGCTGCACTGTCCTCATCCATAGAGTGAAGGTGACACTGGCTCTTGCCTCAAATGGGTGTGTGGGCTTGAGTGAGATCCTGTGCCTCAGGTGTGCGGAAGGGGGAGGGCTCTGTGGTCCCACCTGCTCTGGCAGGCGGCCTTAGCTCCAGCCTGGCCGTGGCCCGCTTGTCCTGGGCATGGGGGAGTGCTCCCCCACCTGCACCGTGGCCCTGCCCGCTCTTCTGATCCCTGGCAGCTGTGCAGGGAGAGCCCCCCGAGCTGAAGGGGGTGGCGGGCCTGGCCCTCGATGTCTCGGGGGCCAGCATCGCCAGCTGCATTGGTGCAGAAAGCGTGGGAAAGAGGAAGAAACAGGCCAGTGTCCGCATCCATCCTGTGCTCCTGCCTCACTGCTGGGCCCCTCGCCACCTGCGCAGCGGGCAGGAGCACAGCTGGGGGGCTCCCCAGCACCCTTCCCGGGGAACCCCTGCCCGCGGACGCTCGCTCCGCAGCGATTCCGTCTCCTCACTTGAGGACGCGGGCATCGTGGGGGTTTAGGGACAGCACGTGTGTGGAGGTCCGGGCACGGGAGTGCAGTGATGTCAGGCCACGAGCCTGAACCTCTGGCTCGCAGTGCAGGGGCAGACCACAGCTCCTCACTTGCCTCGGCCTCCAGCCGAGCCAGCTTCTGGCCCGGGTCTCTCCCAGGCCCTCGGCAAGTGCTTGGTAGATAATGGACGCTTATTAATAATAGATATTGCATCTTATATATGGTTTGGCACGTTTACTAAAGAAAGAGTGATGTATCGCTTGCTTCTGAAGAAACTGTTTCTCCATAAAACGGCCAAAACCCCACGGTGCACCAGGAAGACACTTGTCATTTCTTCCACGCCGGGGCCCAGTGGTCCACAGTGCCACCGAGTGCATCCCGACAGCCTCCCGTGTTGTCCCTGTGGGGTCTGGGGCACCTGCTCTGCCACAGATGGACCTGGGAGGAGCTCCATGCAGGCTCATCCCCCACCCTGCCCAAGGAGACAAGGAGGCCCTGGAAAGGCCCCATCCATCCTCTTTACAGGACAGCCCATCTGGCTCTGCACGGGAGGGAAGTGAGTTATCTCTCCTTCCAGACCCTCTAGCTTGACCCTCAGAGGACAGAGGAGGGAACGGAGGCCCAGAGCCCCTGCCTGGGTGAGGGCGAGCACAGGCCTGAGGCCGTGTCCATGGGGCACCAGCCACCCAGTCCACAGGCGGCAGAGCAAGAGGTTATGAGGGGACAGAGACATGGAGGCAACAGTGACACACTCGAGGCCCCACAGTGCACGACCGCACAGGTGGTGGCGGCTGCTGGATGAGTGGGGGTTTTGTCTTCAGGGCAGCAGCGATGGCTTCCGGGTCCCTGTGCCCAGTACAGAGCCAGGCTCTGTCAGCGTTTATCGGGTGACTGACAGGAGGCCACCTGGCCCAGCTCCCCGCACTGCCCATCCTAGAGGGCACTGCTGCTCCTCTAAGGAAGAACTCCCAGGAGCCCTGGGTGTCCTTGCCCAGGGGCTTAGCGTGGACGGGGAAAGGGCATAGAGTTTTCATGGTGATGATTTGGTTCAGAGCACAGCTTCTACCAGAGCCCTCCGCAACTGGACAGAAAATGTAATTGCGGAGGCAGTGGGCCCTTTTGGAAGCCAGTAAGGTGCGACGGTTCGGGTAGATTGAGCGCCAGCATTTGATGATGGGCTTGTGAGGATTCCACTTGTCTGCAGAGTTATCCCCACCTGCACAAAAAGCAGGATGGTAGGCAAGCAATGGCCCTCCAAAAGGTGACTGGTCCTCATCCCTGGGACCTTGGGAATGGGAGCATGTATGGCCAAAAAGGTGGTCTTTGCAGATGTGATTAAGTTAAGGAGCATGAGATGAGATCATCTATCTATCTGCATGGGCCCTAAATGCAATTACATCTGTTATTTTGGGGGAGGTTGTGGCCCTGCGACCTGGGAGGCAGAGGTAGGTGACGTGACCACAAGCCAAGGAGTACCAGCAACTACCAGGAGCTGGAGAAAAACAAGGAACAGAATCTCTCCCAGGGCCGCCAGAGGGAGTGCCGGCCCGCCAGCACCCGATTTGGGCCTAGTGATACTGACTTCAGCCTTCTGACTCTAGAACTGTAAAAGAATAAATTTCCATTGTTTTAAGCCGCCAAGCTCGGCATTTCCAGATCTCCAGAAGCTTTTCTTTAAGGTAGTATTTCTAAGTAAGGTAGTATTTCTAAATCCCAGCTCTAATGAAAAGTCTTTGTTCCCATACAAGTTGGTACATCCAGTATCTCTATATACTAGCAAGAAACAATCCAAAAATGAAATTAAGAACAGAATTCTGTCTCCAGTAGCAGCAAGGAGAATAAAATACTTAGGAATAAACCTAACATAAGAAGTATATGGTGTGTATGTACACTGAAAATTATAAAATGTCCTTGAAAGAAACTGATGAAAATATTTAAAAACCCAAGTAAATAGACATCCTTTGTTCATGGGTTGGGCTACTAATTTTGCTAAGATATCACTAGTCCCCAGACTGATCTACAGATTCAACACAATCCTGATCAAAATCAAAAGCTGGCTTCTTGGCAGAAATTGACAAGCTGATCCTAAATTCTTAGGAAAACGCAAGTGATCCAGAATAGCCAAAATATATTGAGGGGAAAAAAAAGAACAAAGCTGGACAACTTTCACTTCCCAATCTCAAAGTTACTATAAAGCTATAATAATCATGGGATGCCCGGGTGGCTCAGTCAGCTCAGTCCAACTCGATCTCAGCTCAGGTCTTGATCTCGGGGTCATGAGTTCAAGCCCCATATCGTGCTCCACACTGGGCATGGAGCCTACTTTAAAGAAAACGCTGTAATAATCAGGACAGTCTGGTATTGGCACAAGACATATAGATCAATGGAGTAAAATTGAGTGCCCAGAAATAAACCTTCACATTAATGAATTGATTTTTAACAAGGTGGAAAGACAGTTCAATAGAGAAAGAATAGTCTTTACAACAAATGGTGCTGGGACGACTGGGTATCCATGTGCAAAAGAACAAAACTGGAACCCTACCTAACACCATGTGTAAAAATTATTGCTAAATGAATCAAATACCTAACTTGTAAAAGCTAAAATTATAAAACGCTTAGAAGAAAACATAGGAGTAAATATTCATGACCTTGGATTTGGCAGTGTTTTCCCAGATTAGACAGCAAAGTACAATAACAAAAACAAAAGATAAACAGGTTTTCATCAAAATTGGAAACTTTTGTGCTCCTAAGGACACCATCAAGAAAGTGAAAAGGCAACCCACAGAATAGAAGAAAATATTTGTAAATCATGTGTCTGATAAGGGGCTGGTATCCAGAATATATAAAGAACTCTTATAACTAAACAACAAAGACAAATGATCCAATTTAAGAATGGGCAAAGGACTGGAATGGGTATTTCTTCAAGGAAAAATCAAATGGCCAACAAGCATATGATCAGATGTTCAACATTGTTAGTCATTTGGGAAATGCAAATCAAAAGCACAGTAAATGCCATTGTCATCTCTAGGATGGCTAGTGTTAGTGATGATGTGGAGAAATCAAAACCTCATACATTGCTGGTAGGAATATAAACCAGTGCAGCTGGTTTGGAAGCCAGCCTGGCAGTTCCTCAGAAAGTTAAACATAAAGTTACCATATGGCCAGGCAGGCAGTTCCACTCCTAGGTATATATACCCCCCAAAATTGAACACAAAAGTGTATATACGTGAATGGTCACAGCAGCTTTATTCATCATAGTGACAAGTAGAGACAGCACAAACGTCTGCCCCCCGACGAACAGGTGAACACAGTGTGGATTGTCTGTGTAGCAGGCATTATCCGCCCATGAAAAGAAATGCAGTACTGGTCCATGCTACGTGGGTGAGTCTTGAAAACATGATGCTAGCTGAAAGAAGCCCAACACAAAAACTCACCTATTGTTTGATTCCATTCATTTGAAAAAATGTCCAATAGAAGCAAATGTGTAGAGATAGAAATGAGATTGGTGGTTGCCAGGCTGGGAGGGTTGGGGGATAGGGTGGGCATGACTGCCCTCGCCCTGGCTCTGAGCACCCACCACGGGCGGGGGCCTGGAACAGACCCACCCAGAGACTGGGGTGCACTCCTGGCTCTGAGGCCCAGCATCACTCAGTGACGTCCAGGGCCCCCCACAGTGCACAGCTAGGCTCTGAGCACCCCCGAGGAGCCCAGGACAATGCTCAGGGGCTGACTTGCGGGCCTCGCTGTGAGCAGCATGGAAAGGAAAGGAAGCATCTCGAGCACGCGTCCTCCCCCACTCCTGTCACCATCGCCGCCGAGCCCATCTCACGCTGTACTAAGAATGTCAGGTTCTTACAGCAGTTTGAGCCTGAGGCTGGCCGCCACCTCCTGTGCTGGGTTTGCTCCGTGACTGTTCACCACGGTCTGATGACCCCGAGCATCCACGCGCTGGGGTCCCTGTTCCCTCCCGTGCCATTTTGAGGATTGATCTCAAGGTGGTAATTGGCTCATGCTCGGCTGGTTTTCAATTCCAAAGGTCTGCCTCCCACCTCTGGAGCCTCCCAGGGGCCTGGGAGAGTGCTGTGAGCTCTGGTCACTTCCTGCACTCGCGCTGCGGGCTCTGGGTTTCAGGTCAGTGCGGAGATTATTTTTCAGATAATTGAAAAGGATGCTTTCAGGTGCTAAATGATGGTCATAAGTGCTCATCAAAGTGTCCACTTACTGATGACCTCACCCTTTCCGCTGCCTCCACCACCCAGCTTTGATTACAGATCCTATCAGCCGCATTGCCTGGCAATTAAGCCACTTGAGGCCCGGGGAAAGCAGTTTCTGAATCACAGAAGCACTGACTTCTTGGGCTGGAAGGTCCCTGGGGATTATCGGACCACCTCCCCGACTTCTAGGCAGTGTTTGAGAGCTTGGTGTCCAGGAGAAGCATGGGGTCTTGCTGAAGGGCCCACAGAGTGGTCCCTGGGGATGCACCGTGGCAGCCTGGCTCCCCACACTTGTCAGCAGGGACCTTTCTTATGCTGTGGTTGTTGGTGGGTGGGGTCACAGGCAGGATACAAGCCTGTGTCTGCGTCAGCCTGGATCTGTGTCAGCCAGGACACCTGGGTCCCCATCCCCGACCCACGATGGCCTGTGGGGACCTGGGCCAGGCTGCTTCACCCCCTGAGCCTCGGGTGTAAAGAGCCCGCCTTGGTACAAAGAATCAACTTCTGTGCGTGTCCTCAGTCTCCCCACGAGACCCCGCCAAGCTCTGTCTTCCCTGGGAGCTGAGAGGACTAAGCGAGTGAGGTATGAGGAGTGCCCCGCACATAGTAGGCACCTCATAAACCCTGGTTCCTGCCTTTCTCTTCCCCTGCTTTCTTCACCCGGGCTTAGGAGTAGATGTGCCTCTCAGGCCACGGGCCTGTCGCCGGGTCCCTTTAGGACACACACAGCCTCCGTCACATGAACAGCTTTAGAAGTACAGTGAACTCTCAGCAACTCCGTGCTGCTTGTTGGGGACGCAAGGTCGCGCAGTCCGTTTGCATGTCTTCCTCCAACACCTGTCCCTGCCAGACCCCCTGAAGCTCAGCTACCAAGAACTCCCAGGCAGACACAGTGTCCACCCTGCCATGTGCACGAGGGCCGCCTCTGCGGGTCCTGGCCCCGGACCTGTCAGAGAGTGGAGGGCAAGGCTCGGTCTGCAGGGAGCAGGGGACGCTGTGGCTGGCCCTGTGCCAGGAACAGGGCCAGAAATGATGGCCAGGTCATTGTCCTGCTCCTGGGGAGTGCACTTTCACACCTGGGTTCCCAAAGTGCCTCCCCGAGCCCCTTGTGGGGACCACTGCCCCCAGCAGAGTCGAGGCTCCCAGAAGTCCCCCGTGTAATGAGAACATGGAATCCATTTTTCCTGGTACACCGGTCAGTTGACAACAACTTTGGGCAACCCTCTTTGAGTCGTCCAGTAGTTTGGCGCATGCCGGAGGCGCCAAGTGGTGTGGTGTGGTGTGGTGCTGTGGACAGCGCCAGGTGGGCTCTGAGCTCCCGGACAGAGCCAGGACAGAGGGCTAGGAGGCACGGGGGTACGAGGGAAGCCCGTCCACGGGCACCAGGTGCAATGAGGAGAAGCCAAGTGAAGAGGGACAGGGAGGTGGTAGAGGTAAGGAGGGTTGTCAGGGAGGGCCTCACACAGGAGACCTGTAGGGAGGGAGGGGCACAGGGGGCCTACCACCCCCAAATACGATATTCGGGCGTTCTCCCGGTTACTCCCATACCCCTTCCAACTCAGCTGGTGAGATAAAGTGCCGCTTCTCCAGTTCGGAGCTGCTCCGGGTCCTGCGGCCCGCCCTCCACGTGCCGCCTCTCTGACAGGCAGTGCCCTGCCCCCTCGTCCTCAGGGGCCTCCTGCCCTCGGGAGTGTGTGCCCATGCACTGAGGCGGGGGCTTTGGAGCCAGGCAGTGTGGTCTCTTCTCTCCAGGAGTCCACAGCGTGGGACCCAGTCTGATATGGGAGCAGCCACAGAAGGACGAGCAAAGGGGGTGTCTGCTGGGAGTCAGGGTGAAGCTGCCACCCAGGGCACAAAGGGGCCTCCAAGGACGGTAGTGCCGCGGGGCGGATGTAGGGGGCCCGGACCACAGCCTGCACTGCGAGGGGGAAGCTTTGAGTGCCCTGGGCAGAATCAGGAACAGGGAAGAAGAGGTATGGGCACCCTGCCCCCTCCCATAGCTTAGTCTTCACAGCACCCCTGGGAGGTAGTAATTATGTCCCATTGTACGAAGGGAGGAAACGAGGCTCAGAGAGCTTAGTAAGTACCCCACGTAGGACACACAGCCCAGTAATCAGTACAGGCTCCTCTGCCCCTGAGAGCTGGGCCACTCTGACCTCCTGGCTGAGCGTGCAAGACCAGCGAGTCACTCGTCTCAGGCAGCAAGCAAGTCCTGCAGGCTCTGAGACCGCGGGAGCCCCTCGGTCACCCTGCTTTCCTCGGAACGATGGTAACATTCAGCTGCTGTTGATCACTGTCTCTGGACAAAAGGATCCCACAGGTGGTGCAGCCTGGGCCACCCCGCCTCACTGGCCCGTGGATGCCACGTGCTCAGGCCTGCTCCCACGGAGCGGCTGCTGCCTCCCCCATGGGTGCAGATGGGCACAGGCCTTGCTGTCATTGGGGGCTGCCGGGGCTTGTCACAGACAGGAGAAGCGGGGCCCCTGAGGCCTGGCCCTGGTCTGCCTCTCGAGCCCCGTGCTCAGGCTTCTGCCAGCAGGCAGCTGCTCTGCTCAGCAGGAGCAGCGGGGCCTCACTCTCCCACACACGGGAGAGGGAGTGCCTGTGCATGTGCGCACCCGCACCCAGCCCGCGGAGGGTGCCTGTGGCCGGCCACCTCAAGAAACGTGCTCCCTGCCTCACCAGGAGGTCTGTGTCCTGCCTACAAGCCCCGTGTCCTCCTGCATCAGGTGCTCTCCGCCACGGCACTGCGGACATGTGGGGCCGCATGCTTCTCTGTCGGGGGCCGTCCTGTGCCCTGTACGATGTCCAGCAGCACCCCAGGCCTCTGCCTGCTAGATGCCAATGGCACCCCTCCCCCAGATGTGACAACCAAAATGGTCTGCAGACATTAGCAAGTGCCCCGGGGTGAAGGGAGGCAGAATCGCCCCCATCTAGAACGCCGGCTCTGCAGCCCCACCCTTTGGAATGCTCCCAGCACCCAGGGCAGTTCTGTGGCTGCAGGGCCCGGCACGCAGGTTATGCCCAGTGAGCATGGACCCCTGGGTCTTTGCACCCCACACCTGTGCTCCCCAGCGTGGCACTTGCTGGAGAACAAAGCCGCCCTCCTGGTGTCATTTATTCTCAGATGACAGTTTTTGAGAATCTAGGCGGTCAATTCAGAACTTCTGAATTTGATTAGCAGGGCTGAGCTCTTTGGCGTCAATGTTAGCCGAGCACTTGGGTTCCTGGTTCAAACAGAGCTAAACTTATCTTTGGGAAAATAGACTGTGTTTGAGGCCTAATCATAGGCATTATAGCCATTAATTAGTAATAAGATTCAATTTCCCGGTGTCCTTGCCCGCGTGTGTGTCCTGATGCAGAGATTGTGCTGTGAGCATTTTCCACAGATGCATTGACAAACACCTGCTGTCCCAGCTCAGCAGTGACACGTCGTCATGTTCCCCAGCCCAGCCAGGCCCCAAATAACCCCATTACTGAGAAAGATGATCCATACCAAATGTCCTGCCCGTAGTTGGGAGGGGCGCTGGAGGGGAGAAAGCGGGAGGAGGCAGCCAGCGGAGCCCTCCTTAATCAGATTACTGATTTCACATGTTCCAGTTGAGGCTGCTAATAAAATGGATGTGCTCAGCCCAGTGTCGAGATCTCACTCAATCAGGCTGCCTTTTTGTCTTCCCTCAATGACACGCTCGCCTCAGTCTTGCTAAGCCCCCCGCCCAATCCCCTGCCTCCCTTTGGGGCAGGGTCGAAGGGGTGCTTACCTTTTATCCCAGCCCTGGAGACTCAGTAGCAAGTACACAGGATCACGTGCTGCGTCTGGCCAGGGTGGGAGGCCACGTGGGTGTTGGGAGGAGGGAGGTCTGGGCGCCCCAGGCTCCAGGTGTCCTAGTGACTCATCCTCCCACTGCAGATGGGCACCAGGATCCTGACCACGCACGCGTGCTTTCAGGTTCCACAAGATGGTGGCCACGAAGTGTGGGACCTCCAGGAAGCTCTGCTCCAGGCATGCAGCCCTCCCCTCTTTTAAAGTGTGGCTCAGCTGGGCTAAAATTGAAGTAGCCTGTGGGACGGTAAGTCCCAGTCTAAACAAGTGTACGAAGGCGGGTCAGGTGAGGCCCCTGTGATAAGCGTGGCCGCGCAGATGGGGCAGCGTGCATAGCCGGCCACCTCCATGGGGTTCTCTGAGGTCCTGCCCCGGCGCTGCGCTGGCCCCCGCGGCCGAGGCCGAGCGGCGTCTGCTGCCCGGGAGGGGAGAGAGTGCTCGTGGGGAAGCAGTGCTCAAGTGGGTGGTGCACTTTCCCAGACAGGAGCTCCAGACTTGATATTTCTGGTGCAGTTTTATAATTTTACGATGTTTAGATTAACATTCATGCTGATTTTAGCTGCACTGAGTTCTTTACTCCCACGATTTGCATCTTAGTGTATAGAAATTTCTCATATTGGAGAGAATCAAGTGTGTTGTGTTTTGGCTCTTTTAAAACAAGGTGCTCTTCATTTGGACTTTTCTTCCTAATCCCTCTGGTCTGACCTGGAGAGCGTTGGCAGAGGGTCTCCGGTCTGGCCCCCAGATATGGTTTTGTCCCTTGCACAACGCTGGGTAGGGTGCACATGGAATCCCCTATGAATGCAGGCAGCCTCAGTGCGATGTGACACGTGATGGGTTGACCTTGTGTCGGGCAAGGGCTGTGGGCCATGGGCCACAGGCTCTGTTCCCTTGGGATCGGGATTCCTGCCCTCTCTTCATACATACTCCTCTGCTGGGTCTGTTCTTTCCCTGGGGAGGAAGGGAGGCGGCAGATGGAGGCCAGGCACGGGCTGTGTATGCCCCCAGCTGCCACCACTGCACACAGGCGGCCACCCCGAGACCCATGGGAGGGGAGCCAGAAGCCACTTCCACAAGCTCCAGGGGCCCTGGTGCACGGGATACATCATCACCAGTGGCCACAGGCCCCGCGGACAGACCCGCTGGGTTTTCCGGCCCTCAGCCTCAGGCCAGCAGGGTGGCCCGGGAGAGGCTCCCACTGTCTCTGAGCCTCAGTCTGCTCTGATGAAGACAGGGCCGTTGCAGGTGTGCGAGGGGTAGAGCTAGGGAGTATGACCCCGGTGGGCCCCACCATTACTTCCATAGTGGCACCTGTTGGGAGGTCCCTGCGCCCGGTTCCAGTGGTGTTGCCTGGGGGGCAGTCTTGGCCCCAGGATGTGGACTGCCTGATGGCTATGGAGCCCGGCAGGTGTCGGCAGCAGGGGCTCCAGAGCTGGGAGTCCTCCCTGCTCCTTGCTGCACTCCCTCCTCAAGCAGCCCTGTCTTTGCCCTGCCTGATGGTTACCAGTTTTGACAGGCCAGGCTATTTTTAGAAACCTGTTCCCACTCCTTTTCCCTGTGGGAAGAAGAAAGCAAGTTAAATTTTAAATTAACCCACCACCCCTCCTCCTCCCGCACACACCAGCACACACAGTGGCCACTTCGGGTGTGAAGCCGTGCAGGAGGGGCTGGGAGGGGAGGGTCTGCCGCATGCCAGGCTCAGCGAGGGCCGCTAGTGTCCATGGTCTGGGCAGCAGTCCTGTCCGTGCGCGCAGTGTCATCGCCATTGCTCCCAGCAGGAACGAGTTCAGGGAGAAGTGGCTTCTCGGGGCCACATGGCCAGGAGGGCCAGCAGCTGTCCAAATGCCCTCTGCCATACCTGGGGATGGGTTGGTGGCAAGGGAGGCCCCCGCGGGACGAGGGTGCATCCCCCCAGTGCGCAGACGGTTCTCTCGTCCCAGGCAGCCCTCCGTGCCTTCCAGAGCTCTTCTGTGCCCGGACTTGTTTCGTGCTGATAGCCCTTGGGAGCGAGGCCGCATCACGGTTTTCACCCTTGCGGCCTCCACGAAATCACATGTTGCTCCAGGTCACACCTCAGAGCTGCTCTCCCGCCGCGGTCCCTGGGCAGAAGCCCGCCACGTGCAGACGGGTAGGTAGCACCCGATCAAGGGCAGGGAAGCTTGGAAAACAGGGAGGTTGATCTGAAAAATAAATGTAAAGTCAAAGGGAACAAATTTAGATGTACGTCAAAGTCTTTGGCTTGACCCATTCACGCTGAAGCTTTTGTTGAGTCCCTTTCCTCTTGTTGGAAAGGAGACCCCAGGGGGGTCAACTCCCTGGGCTGAGGTCCTCACCCATCCTGGGCGGGCACAGCGGCTCTGCTTCCAGGCTGTGAGGAGGCTGGGGTGTTATACGCAACTGATGGATTATTGAGCTCTACATCTGGAACTAATGATGGGCTGTATGTTGGCTAACTGAATTTAAATTAAAAAAAAAAAAAAAGGAAGAAGAAGAGGATGGAGGATGCCCCCAGACACAGTTCCTCAAGCTGTGGCAGCATGACAGTGAGTGTAGTTCCCGGGAAGGGGATGGTGGCACCACTCTCCCTGCTCTGGGCGCGCGGGCTCTGTGACTGCACCCTGCAGAATGAACACTGAGCCCCATTGTTGCTTTACACCTTTATTTTATTATTTCTATTTTTTGTAAAAGTGAAATCCTCTTCAGATGTCCTTTGGTTAGCAAAAGTTCAGGTATTAATGTAGGTCTTCTATAAAAGCAAAATGGACGGACGTGAACCTGTGAAAAGCAGGGGCACCTGTATTCGGCGAAGCCATTGTCCTTGGGCGTCCTCCTTGCCAGTGCCTTCTCCCCCCGCCTGTGTCCCTTCCAGTCTCCAGTCCGCCTCCCGTGACTGCAGGTTACTTCATGCTTCCCAGAGTTTTAGATCGGTGGATACTTACACTCTGTACCCTTTTTTGGACCCACTTCTTTCATCCAGAATACCTATTTTGAGATTTATTCATGTCGTGGCATGTATCGATAGTCTCTTCCTTCCTGGGGCTGCGTAGAGTCCACGTATGCACACACCACGTGTCCCTTATCCATTCATGTGTAGGTTGACATGTGACTTGCTTCCAGTTTGCGGCTGTTAAAACCAAAGCAGCTATAGCCATTTGGTATAAAGGTCTTTATGTGGACCTGTGCTTCCATTTGTTTGGAGTCACTGCCTCGGAGTGGGATCGTTGGGCTGCAGGATTGGACACCTTCTGCACATCACCTCCTGCTGTGGGTGTCTTGTGTCTTCCCTCCCCATCAGTGCGGCTAGAGGGGCACTAACTCCACACGCTGCTCAAAGGACCAGCTCCGGTTTCACTGTTCTTCTCTATTGCTTTTCTCTTTTCTATTTCAGCAATTTCTACTAGGCTGTTTAACACTTCCTTTTTTTGTTGTTGTTGCTTACTTTGGGTTTAATTTGTTCCTCTATTCCTAATTTCTTAACATAGAAGCTGAAATCATAAATTTGAGATTTTTCTCTTTTTCTTCTAGTAGGTGTTTAGTGCTATAAATTTCCCAGTAAGCATCCCTTTATTGGCATCTCACCAATTTTGATATGTGGTTTTCATTTTCACTCCATTCAAAATAATTTCTAATTTCCCGTTTAGTTTCTTCTTTGACCTGAGGGTTATTGGGAAGTATGTTGTTCAATTTCTAAATATTTGGAGGTTTTCCAGATCTCTTCCTGGAGATTGATTGCTAATATAATGTCCTTGTTGTCAGAAAACATACTTTGTATGTCACAAACTCTCTCTCTTTTTTTTAAAGATTTTATTTATTTATTTGGCAGAGAGATACAGAGAGAGAACAAGTAGGCAGAGAGGCAGGCAGAGGGAGAGGGAAAAGCAGGCTCCCCGCCGGGCAGGGAGCCCGATGCGGGGCTCGATGCGGGGCTCGATCCCAGGACCTTGGGATTATGACCTGAGCCGAAGGCAGCCACTTAACCGACTGAGCCACCCAGGCGCCCCTGTCACAAACTCTCTTAAAATTATAGTCCAGAATATGGTCTATATTGGTAACTATTTCATGTGTACTTGAAAATAATGTATATTTTGCTGTTTGAGTACTATGTTCTATAAATGTTAATTAGATCAACTTATTTGAATGTGTTGTTTGTCTTTTATGCTCTGGTTGATTTTCTGTTTACTTGAATCATTGTTGAGAGAGGGGTATTGAAATATGCACCAACAATTGTGCATATCTCTGTTTCTATTGGCAGCTCCATCAGATTTTACTTTACAAATCTTAAAGCTCTGTTATTAGGTACATAAACGTTTAGGATTATGTCCTTTGATGAATTGGCTCCTCTATAATTATGAGATAACATTCATAATTTCCTATTATCAGTTGCTCTGATATTAATATATTCACTCCAGCATTCTTTGCATTAGTATTAGCACGATATACCTTTTCCCATACATTCAATTTTAGCCTGTTTGTTTCTTTATATTTAAAGTGCATTTCTTGTAAGCAACATATTGTTCATGGGTCTTTTAAAATTTTATTTCGTTTTTATCCTGACAATCTCTGCCTTTTATTTGGGCCCATTTACATGTAGTCTGTTAACTTTTAACATGATTATGAATATGCTTAGGTTTAAGTCTGTGATCTTTGATTTTCTCTGTCCCAACTGTTCTTTTCCATTTTCTTCTTTTACTGCCTTCTTTCGGATTTAAGTATTTTTGTGATTCCATTTTACAAAATGGACTTTATTTTTTACAACAGTTTTAGGTGTACAGCAAAATTGAATGGAAAGTACAGAGAGTTCCTACATGCCCTCTATCCCCCACCCTTCACAGCCTCCCCCACTGTCAGGCCCCCCCCCCCCCCCCGCCAACCCAGAATGGCACATTTGTCACAATCACTGAACCGACATGGACACATCAGTATCACCCAAATTCCATAGTTGTCATTAGGGTTCATTTTTGGTGTTGTAAATTCTATGGGTTTGGATACATGTATAATGACATATATCCGTATATCTGTATTACAGTATCACACAGAGTAGTTTCACTGCCCTAAAAATCCTCTGTGCTCTGCCTTTTCATCCTTCCTTCCCTCTAATCCCTTGACAACCGCTGATCTTTTTACTGTCTCCATAGTGTTGCCTTTTCCAGAATGTCATATAGTTGGAATTATACAGTATGTAGCCTTCTCAGACTGGCTTCTTTCACTTTGCAATATACATTTAAGATTCTTCCATGTCTTTTCATGGCTGATATCTCATTTCTTTCTAGCCTAATATTTCATTGTCTGGATGGACCACTGTTTTTTTATCCATTCGTCTACTGAAGAACGTTTTGGTTGCTTCTAAGTTTCGGCAGTTGTGAAAAAGCTGCTAGTTTTTGTGCAGGCTTTGTGTGGTCATAAGTTTTCAAATCACTTAGATAAATAGCAAAGAGCATGATTGCTGGATTGTATGGTAAGAGTCAGTTTGGTTTTGTAAGAAACCGCCAAACTGTCTTCCAAAATGATTGTACCATTTTGCACTCCCACCAGCAATGAACGAGAGTTCCTGTTGCTTCATATCCTTACCAGCATTCGGTGTTGTAAGTGCTTGGAATTTGGCTACTTCAACAGGTCCACAGTGCTATCCCATTGTTTTAAATTGCAATCCCCTGTTGACATATGAGGTGTCTTTTTAAATGCTTATTTGCCATCTGTTTGTCTGCTTTGGTGAGGTGTCTGTTCAGGTCTTTTGCCCATTTTTAGTTGGGTTGTTTGTTTCCTTATCATTGAGTTTTAAAGGTTCTATGTATATTTTAGATAATAGTCTTTTACAAAATACCAAATATTTTCTCCCAGGCTTGTCTTCTCATTCCCTTGACAATGTCTTTTGCAGAGTAGAAGTTTTTGATTTTAATGAATTTCAGCTTACCAAATCTTTTATGGATGATGCCTTTGATGTCATATTTTGAAAGTCATTACCATGCTCAAGATTATCTAGATTTTTCTTATGTTATCTTCCAAGATTCTGTAGTTTTGAATTTTACGTTTAGGTCTGTGTGACACATTTTGAGCTAATTTTTGTGAAGGGTAGAGGGTCCGTGTCTACATGCACTTGTCACAGTGCCATTCGTTAGAAAGACCATCTTTTCTCCCCTGTATTGCCTTTATTCCTTTGTCAGAGGTTGGTTAGCTCTATTTCCCTGGATCCATTTCTGGGCTCTTTATTCTCTTCCATTGATCTATGTGTTCTTTCACCAACACCACACTGTCTTGATTACTGTAGCTTCATAGTAAGTCTTGAAGTCAGATCGTGTCAGTTCTTTGACTTTGTTCTTTTCCTTTAATATTGTGTTAGCTGTTATGGGTTTTTTTTCTTCTTCTTCTGTTTGTTTATTTTTCTTTCGCCGCTTCCTATAAAATTTAGAACTAGTTTGTCAGTGTCCAAAAAATGACCTGCTGGGAATTTTATTTTGATTGCATTGACTCTAGGAAGAATTGACTTCTTGCCAATATTCAGTCCTCCTGTTCATGAACATGGATTATCCCTCTATATATTTAGTACTTCTCTGATTACTTTCATCAGAGTTCTGTTGATTCCCTCATGTAGATCTTATACATAGTTGGTTATATTTATACATAAGTATTTCATTTGGGGGCGGGATACTGGTTGACTTTTGTATATTTACCTTATGTCCAGCAATGTAGCCATAATCACTTAGTTCCAAGAGGGTTTTTTTTGGTCAGTTCTTTTAAATTTTCTACATTAGATGATCATGTTATTCGCAAACAAAGACAGTTTATCTCCTTTGTTGGCTTATAACTATAACTCTTTCATTTTATTATTTTAGGGGCCTTTTTAGGGTTTATAGTATACATCTTTAACTTATCACAATCTATGTAGAAGTGACAATATACAATTTTATGTATACTGTAAGGACCTCATAATAGTATAGTTCCAATTCTTCTTTCTGAACTTTAATACTATTGTTGTACATTTTATTTGTATATATATTACAAATCCCACCAAACATTTTTATTTTATAGGGATTTAAATAAGTGGAAAAAATCTTATATTTACCCATCTAGTTACCATTCCTGTGCCTTCATTGCTTCTTCTTGATCTGTGTTTTCACTTGGTGTCATTTTCTTTGTGCCCAAAGGTTTTAACATTTCTGAATGTTCAGGTCTCCTTCTGCTAAATTCTTTCTGCTTTTATATTTCTGAAAACAATCTTTATGTTACCTAGCTTTTGAAAGAATTCTTTTTAGCCTGATTCCAAATTCTAGGTTAGCTGTTCTCTACCAACCGCTCCCCCCCCGCCCCCCCCCCCCCAGGACTTTAAGATGGTGCTCTACTGTCTCCTCTCTTACCTTGTTTCTGATCAGAAACTGCTGTCATTCTTCTTTTTGTTTCTCTGTATGTAACATATCCCCCCAACCCCCTTCCCCAGCTGCTTTTAAGATTTTTTTCTTTATCACTAGGTTTGAGCCATGTGATTATAGTGTGCTTTGGTTTAGTTTACTTAGTATTTCTTGGGCTTAGGGTTCGATTGGCCTTTGGGATCCAGGAATTTATAGTTTTTATCAATTTCAGAAAATTTTTGGCCATTATTTATCAGTCATTCTTTTCTGCCTCCCTCCATTCTCCTCTGTTTCAGGGCACTCCAATTGCAGATAAGTTGGGCCGCTTGAAATTTTCTAAGAGCTTACTAATGTTCTTTTTATAAAATATTTTATCTGTGCATTTCATTTTGGATAGTTTTTATTGCTGTGTCTTCAAATACACTTACTTTTTCTTCTGCAATGTATAATCTGCTGTTAACCCACCCAGTTTGTTTTCATCTCAGATATTGTACATTTCACTGATAGAAGTTTGAATTGGGTCTTCTTTGTGCCTTCTGTGTCATTGCTTAACTTCTTGAACATCTGGGAGAGATATAATTGCTTTAATGTTCTCATTTGCTAATTCTGACATTTGTGTCAGTTCTGGGCCTGTTGATTGGTGGTTTTTTCCCTCCTCATTGTGAGTCATGTTTTTCTGTTTCTTTGCTTGCCTGGTAATCTTTCACTGCCAGACATTATCAATTTTATCTTGTTGGGTGCTGCATATAAATATCCTTGAGATTCTAGGACACGGTTTTATGACTTAGAAAAAGTCATATCATTTTGGTTTTTGCTTTCAAGATTTTTGGGGCAGGACCAGAGCAGTGTTTAGTCTAGGGCTAATTATGCCCCACTATGAAGGCGAGAGCTTTCTAAGTAGGCCAGCACCTTATGAATGCTGATGTTTTGTTGTCTGCTGCTGGGAGCAGGCACTATTCCTGGGTCTGTGGGAGCCCCAACACTTTTCCCTCCAGTCCCCCCACCCTGGGCGCTTCTGGTACTCCGCTGAGTACGTGAGGGGAATCTTCTGTAGTCCCCCTCTTGCTCTCATCTTCCGGGTTTTCTGTCCTGTGAGCTCTAGCTGTGTTCATCTCCTGGACTCTCTGCTCTGTCTTCTCAACCCACAGAGGTGTGGGGGCCCCTCTCCCCGTATTACGGTCCAGAAGCTCCAGCTCGCCTCATTTCTTTCTCGTCTCTCAGGGCTCACTATACTTTGTTGCCTAATGACCAGTCTCTTGAAAACTGTCATTTCGTGCACTTTGTCTCATTTTGTCTTGTGCCAGAGGGAGGGTAAGTCTGTCCTTGCTACTCCTTCTTGACGGGAAGTGAAAGTCTCTTTCACTCTAGATGTTTTGACATGATTTTGTTTCACCAAAGTGCATATTAATGTGTAAGAAGTCTCATGGCCAGGATGAATAATTTATTCATTATTGTCAAGAAGAAAGTCATTTATTTATTTATTTGCTCGTTCAGGAAATGTTTACCCAGCCCCCTACAAGGCCAGGAGGAGAACACTGGGAATAAAACAGGTTTCCTATGTGGCTAATTTGGAACGAGATCCAAGGAATTTTAACAACTCCTCTGGGAAGACTTCAGTAAAACAAAGCCCTCCATCATTCACTCAGCAGACGTTTACTAAGCACCTGGCATGTGCCAGGCCCCGCTCGGCACTGCCCCGAGGAGTACATGGTCTGGGAGTCGTACAGGGACAGAGAATCCAGAATACTACCTACTGAACGCTAGAACAAATCCATAGAAAAGGCGAGTGTGTTTCGTTCTGACCATGAGGTAGAACGTTCCAGAGAAGGTGCCAGTGGAACTGAGTTTTGAAAGATGGTCAAGGCATGGGGCCACAGAAGCTGAAGGATCAAGGTGTGTTCAAAAAGGTGGAAGAGCTCTGGGGTGGCTGGAACCTGAGTGTTCGGGGCTCAGCCCACCTCAGAGGAGGCTGGCAAGGGAGACTCTGTGCGGGGTCATGTGAAAGCCAAGGGGCGTGGGAGCCACAGAGGGATGAAGGCATGTTGCATCTGTGGTTTAGGAAAAAATGATGATACGGTCATTTTATATTAATTCAGAGGCATGATGGACTTTTGTTTTTATGGTCTCAAAATCCTTTTTGTTTCCCTGAAGGAACTTTATTGTAGTTTCTCAAGTAAAATGTATTTTTTGGCTTGGGAGCTCTTGAAGCCAGCACACACGTGTCTTTCCATGACACAGATGTGTTCCCTTCCGCATATACATGCATGTGCACACACACTCGCCCATACTCACAGGCAGACAGATGGAGACGGAGCTCCCATCGTGCTCGGGGCTGGCTGGCAGACGCCACTCTGGAGGCTGGGTTCAGGGCCTGGCGCTGCAGTGAACTGGGCCATCGATTCTGAATCAGGCTCCCTGAATGAGTCGTGCGTGTCCCCGTCTGTAAACGGGCCGTGCTAACCCATGGGTTATGGCATCCGTCCTCACCCCTGTGCCATCCAGCCTTTCTGAGGAGGCCTGCTTCTTTCTGGACCACAGAGAACAGACCGGTCAATGCTGAACCACACACAATGGGGAGGACGTTACGTGGCAGCTCCCGTTCCCCAGTTAGTGCCCTGGCCTAGTGGGGCAGGCTTCACTTGTGCCGCCGAGGGACTCTGGATACCCAGTTGTCTGACTGGGCTGGGCCTGGCGTTTGTATGCCTACCAGTATCCTTGTAGGGTACTATGTCTGGATCCCGAGGGACTACTGACTAGTGTGGGCCGGGTTAAATCTGCCCAGCCCTGTCCTCTTGTCTTTGGTAAGGTCGGGGCTGGGCTGGAGGCTAACACCCACAACTCTGGGAGTGCCCAGTGAGAGGAGAGTGACAGCCCAGCTGCAAGGGCACCATGAGCCACCAGGCCGGGTCTCGGGCAGCCACTGTGCCGGGCATGTGTCCTCAAGACATCACAGCAGTCAGGGGTTGGGAGGAGACCTGCCTTCAGGTGGGCGCCACAGGCAGAGTTGGATTTCAGCAGCAGAAGTAGAGAAAGAGGTGCTCCATGTGGGCACAGCTACATTGAGGCCCGGGCCCCGAGGCTGGAAGGATAGATGGTCATGGAAGACAGGATGGGGCACTTGGTCCTGGCTGGGGTCAGGCAGGCTTTGCCGTAGGGCCCCGGGGAAAGAGAGAAGTGGCTTTCCCAGTGCCCCATAGCACACAGGGCAGGGGGCAGGGGTGACCCAGCCCATCAGGCTCACAGCCCAGACTCTGTGCTCACACCCAGCTGAGGCCATGTCTGTTCTGGGGTGACCCCTTGCCTTGTGCCAGCCTGCAGCCCTGCCTCCCAGACGTGGCCTTAGCCCCTCGACTTGCTGGTGCTCTAGGAGAGCAGCTGGTGATTTTTCGCCCTGAATGACACGCTTCATGCCTGGTCTGGGCCAAAGGCCCTCTTCTCAGTTTCTGGGAAAAGCAAATTTATCAGCTTGTGAAAAGGGGGAATGTTTACAGGAAAGAAAGACACAAAACGAATGACTAATCACAGCCTGGCTCTCGGTCCCCAGAGACCAATATTCTAGTCTCTTGCATTTATTAGAAAAGGGAGCCAAAGAGAGCTCATCCAGAGAACTAGGGCGCCCTGAGGGCCTCCTGCCGGGGTCCCTCCCTTTGTCGACGGGAGGCCACCGGGGCGTGAGGGGCAGGTGGGGAGAGACCTGCACTCGCCCGGGGGTCCCACCCCAGGCTCTGCAGCTGCTGAGAAGCCTCCTGGGCCCACTCTGGGCGTGTTGGGGACCCCTTGAGTCACAGCTTTCCATGTGCCTCTTTGTGCGTTACCCAAGGTTGATAGCCTGGGTCATGTCCGTCTGTGACTAGTCCACTGTGTGTTCTGTGTCACTTGGACTCCCAGGAGTGTGTGCTGGGATTGGGGTTGGGCCCGAGCAGCTGAGGCCAGTTCGAGCTCTACCCCCACTTGTCACTGAGACGCATGCCCTCCCCTCACCGAGCCTTCCTGTCCTTATCGGGAAATAATCATCTCCATAACGAACGGCAATGGGGAGCTCTTGGGTTGGCAGGGAGACACCCACTTTCCTTCGGTAAATGTTAGCAAGCACCTCTTCCCTGCCGATTGCTGCTTCTGGCCTGGGGAACACAGTGCCCGCCCCAGGGCGAGTCCAGGAGCTGGGAGTCCGGGGAGCACCTGCCCTTGCTGAGGGGTCGGCAGGAGGGGGCCTAGCTGGAGCGGCAGGTCTTCCCTTGTCCACCCACCCAGCCCAGAGAGCTCCCCCCCCCCCCCCCCCCCCCCCCGGGGGCCCCCTTTTTTGTTTGTCCTCCCCCCGGCGGCGGCCCCCCCCCCCCCCCCCCCAGCATGGTTTCCAGCCGGGCCCCTTCTCAGGACTGATCCCTACCAACAAGGCACACATCCTCTTGGCGTGTTTTCTGCCTTCCTCACCAGAATATGAGCTTACTGAAAGCAGGCACTTGGTTTGAGGTTCCATTTCTTTTTAAAATTTGTGTTTTTTCTTGAAGAATGTCTGGCACACAGGAGGAATTGAATTAAGGGTCATTGGGTAAAAGAATGCATTGATTCTTTGATTGATTGCTTTCAGGCACAGGGGCTGCCACGCGCAGAGGCCCATGGAGATGGTGCGGCTTGCTTTAGCAGCGGGCCCCAGCACTGGGCAGCAGGTGTCTGGGAGGCACCGGCAGTGACAAAGCCGTGGGGGCCACGAAGCCGTGGGGGCCTTGGTGCAGGCACCAGGGGAGCGGCCTGTCCTTTGGGGAGGACCCTACCGTCACCACCTCAGTCACCCGAGAGGCAGTCTGCTTTGCCGGATACCAGGGGGTGATTTTAGCTTCAGGAATGACTCCAATGCAGGCATAGCTTCTGGCAGCCACTGGGAGCTTTATCTTCATTTACTTTCACTTTAATGATCCCAATTAGCACTAAGTACTATCTTACTTTTCCTTTGGATTTTAGTTAAAACCTATTAAAGCGCCCAGAGCGAGGAAAGACAGAGGCAGAGACCTCCGTGTGCCTGGCATTAGGCTGGTATGGCCAGCCTCACGTGGCCCTGCCGCACGGTGCTGCTGGGAAGGCGAGCACTCCCTCAGGGGCACCGCTACCCGCTGAGAAGCGGCCCGGGTGTGAAGCCTGGCCTGCGGGGCTCCTGAGAGGTGCCATAGTGGGGAGAGCAGGCTTTAGGCTGGAAGGTGGTCAGCCCAGCCAGGCCCCACCTCCTCCATGAAGCCACCCTGCAGAGACACGCTTGGGCTGCACTGTGTCATCAGGAGATGAGCAGGACTCCAGGCAGGGCGGTGGGGGGGTCAGCCGGGGTACAGCCCACGCAGGGAGCTGACAGGCACAGTGTGGGATTTCTTAGTGACCCTGGGGCCTTGGGGGTGTGGGGCTGAGATGGGGTGGCTGTCAGATGGCTGGGGTGAGGGGGTGCAGGGGCTGGAGAAGGCGCCCTCGCAAGGTCCTGGCTTGGGCTGCTCCATCGTTTTTCCGGATGCCCACCTTCCTCTGCAAGCGAGTCTGCAGCATCCGGGAACAAGGGTCCCCACTCTGGGCAAGGGTGCCCAGGCCCTCTCCTGTACCCCACCAACAAGGACACTGCGACTGCTGTGGGCCTCTGGCCCGTCTACTCTTCTGCTCGGCCACTTGCCACTGGTGGGTGCCCATGGGCAGGCTGCCTTCCATTTCCTTGGCTCCAGAATGGGGGGATACCCTTTGCAGGGTCCCTGTGGGGGGGAGAAGAGAGCACTCCCTCAAGTTCTCTTCATCCCCACCCATGTGCACAGACCCGTGTGTGAGTGGGCTCACCTGTGCACACATGTGGGCCATTTTTTGGCTTGATGAGTGAGAACTTTCCATTTGGATCCCAAGTGAGTTGGTAAGCAGGCTATAGGCCATACCTAGGCCTTGGAGATTGGCAGGACTGATCAGTAGCCATCACATTTGTTGATTCCTGGCCAGAAGTGGCATTGGGCCATAGGGCTTTCTCCTGGGACTGTGTGCCCATCACATCTGCTGTCCCTCTGGCCGCTGTCAGATCTGGGCCCAGCTAGGAAAGCTGCCTGCTGTGGCTCACACCCACCTTCCCATCTCCGTACTGGGCACCCATGTGTCCTCCATCTGGATCCTTCTCTCCCTCCCCTGCCCGCATCTGCCTGAGCTCTCTATGAGGGCCTGTGTCACCCAGCTTTCAAGGGCCCCAGGCCAGGGGCCCTTGAAAAGGACAGGGCCCTTCCCAGCCAGCCCAACGGCTACCCTGTTGTGTGGGTAGAGAAATTTGACTCTCCTCATGGTACTTTGCATTTTCTCCTTGTGTTGAGCTCTTTGACTCAGCCCCACCCCAGAACACTTGGCCAGAGCTGGGGGAGCAGGGCTTGGGCACCAGAGCTGGTCCAGCCATGTGATATGGTCCCTCGGCTTCTGGGGGCCAGTGTTCATGTTTGTGGTGTGAGGAGTGGCCATTCCTGTCTCGCTGGCTGTCACGGGAGTTAAGTGAGGTGGCATGTACAGAGGCCCTGGGGCCGGCAGAGGCTGGGAGCTGTGGCTGTGGTCATCGCCGAGGGAAGGGATGGTGGTGGGTGCGGTGCAGCAGCTATGGACCAGGGCTTGTGGGGGCTGGGCCCGGGGCTCACGGACACTCGGGATGTGCGATGGATACCGTTACAGCAGAAGTGTGCAACAAATGGGCAGTTCCCTCTGGAGAACAGGATGCTCCCTAGATGCGATATCCGCTTAGCCTTGCCCCTGAAGAAGGGTCTCTCAGGAGGAGCCGGGCGGGGAGGCTGTTGAATGCAGAGCCTCAGCCCTGTGACCCATCTGTATCCTCCTTCCTGTGGGTGTAGCCCTGGGAGGAGGGCCCTAATAGCAAGCACCATGGGTGGCCTGTTGAGTCCCCCACCTGTTGCTGGTTAGGCACATCACAGATAAGGAAATGGAAATGCCCCAAAGTGGTGTGTTCTCTCCAAGGTCCCACTGGTGGTAAGTGTCAGAGCCCTGATTTGAATGATGATCTGATTCGAGAGACCCTGGTACAGAGGTCAATATGTGTTTGTCGAAAGAAGGTTTAGCTGGATTACAACTTGCATTTGGAGAATGCGTGTGAGCCTCTGGAGGCAGCTGGGGGCAGAGCTCTTACGCTCACGCTGGGGTGGGGATGCAGAGGGTGGACCGGGGAGGAGGCCTGGCCTAGCCTGGGGCCACAGGGGCTGCAGGCTGGGCCAGTAAGCTGGAGCGGGGGACCTCAGGATGACCCAGTCCCCTCTGCAGTCACAGGTCGGGGTGGAGCCTGAGCAGGGTCCTGCCGAAGACACATGTCCTGTAAGGGCTACCAGAGCTCCAGGCAGTGCCCGGTCTTTGAAACTTCTTTCCATCTCTGTTCCTCCCTGTTTGGGGCCAAAGGGATTTGACAGGTTCCCTGAGGACTAGTGAAAAAGAAAAAAAAGCAAAACACTCCACTGTTGAATTGCTTTGTGTGTTAGATGTTTTGTCTATGAAAATTGCTCGGTGATTATTTTTGTGCCTGTAACCCTTCTGGGGATAAAGCTCTCCAGACTGGATCCGTGTCCTTAAAAGGGGCCACCGGCGGTTTCCGAGCTCCGGACCCAGCATGGAGAAGCCCAGCTAAGCAGCTCTCCTACCCCTGGCCCCAGCCAAGGTCCCCACCAGGGAGCAGCTCAGGGACGTGGTGTGATCGGCCGGGCTGATGTTCATTCCCGTGTGTGAGGTTCAGCTGTGGGAAAAGCGCTACGTCGGGTGTGATCCAGAAGCAGATTGGTGTGGGCTTTGCGTTCCCAGACCATGTGTCTCCGTACCCGCTCTCGTATTCTTGCTTTTGGCCTCCAGACTCCCTGGCTCACCACACAGGGCCGCCCTGGAGCTGGGCTCCTCTGCCTTCTCAGGGCCTTCAGAATCCACTGCCTTCCGCACTGGATGTGGGTCCGGACCCCTGAGCGGACCACGAGCCCTCCCTCATTTTCCTTTCTTAAACTGACTCTCCTGCCCTCACCTCTCCTCCTCCTGCCTGGGCCCAACACGTCCTTTGAGATCCTGGCTATTCACCTTCTGGGGCCTCAGAGCGTTCCGAAGATCAGATGGAAGTGGCCATCCGTTTGGGAAAGTGCAGAGCTGGGCACAAGCACACGGCTGTGAGTCTTCCAGGCAGGACCCTGTGGAGGCGGCCTGAGCTTCCCGAGGCCCACCCTCCTGTGGAGTCTCCCCTGCAGTGTGGCTGCCCCTTCCTCCTGCTCCCAAGCGTGGGCACCCTGATCTCCCTCCTCCGCAGAGCCTCCTCTGGCTCCCGGGACGCCGCCCTCTGGGCAGCACCGCCTGCTCCTTTGTGGCCCTGCCCTTAATCTCCCCTCCTCCCGGTGCGCGGGTGCTGACATCCCCCCCACCAGTCACCTGAGCCCCGGGGCTTCTCACCAGTGCCACAGCTTCCCTCTGCCCCCACCCTCCACTCGTCTTTACAACCAACATCGAATTCCCATGCCAGACTCTTTACCCTGGAACCTGTACAATCCGGTGGTTCCAGAATCTTCACAAAGCTAGACAACTGTCAGCACCGTCTCATTTGAGGACACCTGGGTCCCCGCTCAGCTGTCCAGGCTGCGCTGGCTCGGCTCCTGGCTGCGTCCGCACCGGCCCCCTCACGCAGCCCCGGCCATGCTGCACCCGACCACTTCTTACCTTACCACCCATTCACCTGGTCTGAGCACCCGCCCCTTTCCTCACGGCCCACGTCACTCTGTCCGACTCACGGCAGGCCGAGCGAGCCTGCAGAACCTGTCAGCTCCCACGTCTCCTCTGCTGAAAGCCCTCTGGGGGCTTCCGTCTCACCTGATGGAAAGCCCCGCGCGTCCCCTGCTCTGGAGGCCCTCCCGGCTTCAGCCTGCTGCCCTCTGGTCTCGTCTCTGCCCAGGAGCTCAGCTCAGCCTTTCCACCCGCCCTTCCTCGGCCTGACACATGTTCCCACAGGTATCTGTGTGTCCAGCTCCTTCCAGGCTTGGCGTCACTGTCACCTCCTCACAGAGACCATCGCTGACGGCCGGCATAGAGCAGCCTTGCGTCTCTCCGTCACCGATAAACGTAGAGGGGTGCACGCGCGCGCGTCTGTTCGCTGCTTGCTGGTTTCCTCTCCTACCAGGGGTCACCCTGGAAGTCAGGGACCTCACTTGGTTCCCAGCACTGAGCACAGTGCTTGTAACGTGGTGGATGCCCAGTGAAAGGGCTTGCTGGGGGGAGGGATGGACAGATGGACAGACTGAAAAGGGCTCTCTGGTAGGGAAGACTTAAGCCCTAACTTCCATCTGATTTTCAGAGTTCCCCGTGACTCAGTAAAGGCATTTCAATACGGAATTGTTTTCCTAGATAAATCCTCAGATTTTTTTTTTTTTTCTCACTCTCTCCAAAGACTAGGCCTTAGTGTGGCTGTGGTGAAAGATCATGAGCTTTGTCTTCAGACAGAACGTGCCCTAATCCCGGCTCTACGGCAGGGCTTTAATCAAATTACCTAACCTACCTGAGCCTGATTTTCTTCTCTCTAAAGCCTAGCTTATAGGGTTATTAAGAAGACAAAAATGAGTTGCTTGAAACATGCCAGGTGCTGCATCTAGCACCTCGTTAGTGTTAAGGCCCTCGGTAAGTATTATCCTTTTTCCTATTCCATCAAAAAATGGAAAAAAGTTTCAGCCAGTCCCGTTATAGAGACCCATTTCCACTTTCAGGAAGCCAAGAGCCGGGACGGCCCGCGTGCCCTCGGGACTCAGAGGGGAAGCAGTGAGCCGGGACGGCCCATGTTACAATGTCAGTCTGTCTCCGCCTGGGCTCTGCTATGGCTGCAGGGCCCTGGCTGCTGCCTTGCCCCATCCCCATAACCCCAGGAGCCTCAGGGCTGGGGTTTTGATCCCCATTCTCTGGGGGACAGAGTGCAGCTTAGGGCTAGGATGGAGGCCTAAGTCCCATAGCTAAGAGGGTGGCCTGGCGGCCCAGGTTCCCAGGCCTGCACCCCCTTCCTGAGCAAACACATGCTGCTCAGATGATGGAGATGACTGAATTATTTAAGAGAACAGACTGTTTTCAAGCAGCCTGATTTGCAGGCCCCTCATATGCTCACGACAAGCCATCCCTCTGGGCCCTCTGAAGCCACAGCTCCTAGCAAGCCCTCTGCTTGGCTGCTCTGTGTGCGCTGGGGGCGCCCCACAGGTACTTCCTGGCCGTGACTCGGACTGTTTGGAGTCAGGGCTCCTTCTCCTCTGACCAGGTGTGGTGGGGCCCCGCCCTCAGGGTGGGCCAGGAGGGAGCGTCCCTGTCCCACAGAGGGCCATCTGTCCCAGTGTGGAGAGTCCAGAGGACAGAGGTGTAAAGGGGAGCAGAGCACGGGAGGCAAACGTGCACTGTGGGTGGCCAGGGGAGAGGCGAGCAAGAGGGCGCTGGAGCTCCGGGACAGGGGTGAGGGCACCTGGCTTTGGAGAGTCGGTGACTGTGTGGCTCTGGGTTCAGGGCTGACCGTCAGGGGCCGTCTCCGGGGGGCAGCCAGCCCAGGGAGCAGAGAGGAATGGCAGGGTGGGCCCAGCACGACGCCAGGTGCTGGAGGTGCTGCCGGGCGTGGGGTCCATTGTCCTCACTCTCCCGCCCTGAACCCTGAGGGGCCCAAGGATTCTAGATTGATTTGAACTTGGTCCCCTCCCTGTCCTTTTGAAGGTGTCATTGTCAAGTTAGGAAGAGGGATAAAACAAATTTTATGTCATGTTTTGTTAGCTCGATGTACAGCTTGTGAACATTCGGGCACCGGCTAGGTGGGTCTCCACTGGTGCTCCTGCCCTGAGCCCCACAGATGGTGTGGGTGGGCCCGGCCAGCCCGCATCTCTCCCCCACCTCTGCCAGCAAAGGTCGTGGCTGCCAACCCCCCGGGCCGGCCCCTGGGGCCCTGCCCAGGACGCCGCTCTGTGACTGCAAAGAGCAGACCTAGCAAGCAGTTGTTTCAGTCCCGCGGAGGCAGTGTCCTTGGCCCACAGAGCTATGGGCTGCTCGTCAGTGGACAGTAAAGGGCCCATCAGCCAGACCAGGAGGGAGCAGAAAGGCAGGTTCTGACCTCCCATCGCCCACCTCCAGGGTGCAGGGTCTGCTCGTCAGCAGGCTTCCCTGAGCTGGAAATGGCCTCCTCGGGACGCGTCCGTGCATCCCACTGCCCTTGCCCCTGCTCCCCCAGCCCGCCAGGACCCCATCACAGTGTTTGTTGTTTCAGAGTGCGTCCCCACTATGGGTGGGCACTGGGAACCTGCTATGGGTGGGCTGTGCCTGCAGAACTGTCCCCCTGTGGCAAGTTGTGTTTTCCTCAGACGCAGCCACAGTGGTGTTTCCCAGTGTGGCCTCATGCTCCTCCATCAACAGGATGGACCTCCTTCTGCACCTGCTGGGATCGGGAAAGGCCCTGTGGCTGCTTTGACCCCCAGAATATGGCCGAGGGGTGTCCAAACCTTACACTGGCCTGACGTTCCCTTGCTGCCCGTCGGGTGTCAGCAGCACATAGGCAGTGTGACCACACTGAGACCACGATACTGAGGGGTCACGCAGGCCTCCAGGCGGGGGCGGGAAGGAGCGAGGGCCCCACGGACGTCACACGGATCAGAGACAGACGGCCCCGCCGAGCCCTCCCTCGACCCCTGACCTCGGCTCAGAATCAGGAGCCACACCAAATGGCTATTGGAGCCCCTGTGCGTTGGGGAATTTGCTGTGCAGCCGTGGTAACCAGCGCTCCCTGCTCCCAGGTATATTCCCATCGTAAAGCCTTCTCCACAGCAGGCTGGGGCCGCCTGACTTCTCTCTAGCGCCCAGAGGCTGCCCTCACAAGGTCCAAACTGAGCGGCCTAAACAACAGAACTCTCTGGTCTACTAGGTCTACTTGCGGCTCTGGCCGCAAGTCTGAGATCAAGGTGTCAGTAGGGTTGGTTCTTTCTGAGGTTGTGAGCGAGAATCTGTTCTGTCCTCTCCCGACTTCTGCTGGAGAGACAGATGGTCCACAGAGACCCACACAGGAAGACTGTTCACTCCGTGCTGTGCTGCTAAGATACGAAACCGGGACTGCAACTGAGGGCCGGTGGGGCCCAGGGAGGACCTCTCTGGGGAGAGACCTTGAGTTGGGAGCCGCATGATGGGCAGGGTCCGGTCATGTGCAGATCTGGGGCAGCATTCCAGGCACCGCAGCACATGCAAAGGCCCTGAGGTGGCAGCATGAGTGTGCATTTGAGGCACAGAAGGAAGCCCCGTGGGCTGTGGGGAAAAGACAGAGATGGGCAGGAGCCAGGCTATAGAGGGTCCTAGGGAGGCTGCTGCAGTATGTGGGTTTTTATTCTAAGTGAACTAAAGAGCCACTGGTGGTTTTTAAGCAGGGAAGTTATGCAATATGACTTCTACAGCTCTGTGGAGAATGAGAATAGCAGCCAGGAGGCCAGGTAGGTGGAGCTGGTGGGTCTGGCTGGTAGAGTGGATGGAGGGGATGCGGAAAGGGGGGGCGTAGAGGTGTCACTGGGCCTTTCTTGAGCTGGGGTGGAGGCGGGAGTGAAAGGCAGGGTCCGTTGGGCCCCCACGTGGGGCTGCTGGGGAGATGGCTGGCTGTGTGGGCTGGAGCAGAATGAGGGTGGGTCCTGGAAGCAGCTTGGTGTCGGGGCCAGGCCTGGGAGGTGAGGGGCTGAGGCAGCTCACAGCCTGGTGGAGGGGGTTCTCCGTGGGCGTGGCAGCCCTGTCCCCCTCCGAGCCCACGGGAGGGGCCTGCAGGCCAGGTCTCACCACCCAGAGGAGGGGCCTGCACTGCGTTCGGGGGCGGACAGTGAAGCAGGGCCCTCAGACACTGCAAAGGTGTCACAGACGTGGGCTGTATGCTGGGTAAGGACAAGCCTTCCCTGAACTTCCCCAGGCCTCTGCTTTCTGGCCCACAGCAGGCGGCAGTCCTACCCCCCCGCAGCTGCTGCAGGACTGCAGGTGCGCGTGGGGAGCTCCTGCCCCGTACCCAGCCCCGCGCGGACCAACAGAAGCCCTGCGCTACCCTTCAGAGTAGAGCACCAGAACTAGCCTGGATGGCCCGCCAAGTCACCCCAGGACCTCCGGTCCCCGCCGAGCTCCCCAGGGCAGTCATCGTGCTGCTGAGAGCCTGCCCTGTAAACCCCCCCAGGCCCGGGGGCTCCGTGTCCCCAACGCCCGGTGTCCAGCTGGGGTGTCTCACATGGTAGCTGAGGAGGATGAGGGCCTCCTTGTCCCGGGCTGTGGGGTGCAGGGCATGGGATCAGCCCACAGCAGCGGCCCCTCCAGCTTTCAGGAGTAAGGGGGTCTACAGCCGCTGTTGCTATATTTGCAGTGGGCGTCTTGGAGCTCACAGGGGCCCTCGGGTGGGCACCTAGAACCCCGTGAAGGAACGTGTTCAGGGGCAGCCCGTTGGCCATCATTCACTCAGGCTGGCAGGGATGACGGGCGGGCGGGCAGACCCGTGGCCAGGCAGGTGCAGGCTCCGTCCCTCCTCTGTCTGCCTTTGCAGTGGGTCAGCCTCCGCGTGCCGGGTACACTGAAAACACAGTCTGCGTTCAACAGGGAGATGGCTCCCAGGAATGCTGGGTAGACCCCAGGATCAGAGCATGTGCAGAAGCGGGGATTGCTGCAGCCCCCTGAGGGCCCCTCACTGGCACCCAGACCAGAGATGACCCAGGGAGACTGGGAGCAACAGGCAGTCCCCAAAGGTGGGGTGGGGTACCATGGGACTGCCTGAGGAGACCAGCAGGAGCTTGGAGTCCTAATTAAATCTCCTGGTTATCAGGTTGGAGCCCCCGCCCCCAGCTCCCCAAGGAACAGACTGTGTCTGCAAACCGCTGCCTGTCTCCCAAGCCTGGGTAGGGAGGGTGAAGTGGTCCCGGGCAGATGGCAGCCCCAGGGAGCCCCGCTCAGGTGGGCCGACCTGCACCAGCTGCTCCAGGGCCCGGCGGACTGGGGTCTCTGCTCATCATCCAGCATTTCCCTAGCACCTACTGGGCCAGCGCTTGGAGCAAGCTGACCTCCTCCCAGCCATCCCTGGGCCTTTGCTGGTGGGCAATGAAGGTTGAGGAGACAGTCCAGTGGGAGGGGATCGGGTGGGGTCTGATGGGGTCACACAGACAGACCTTCTTCTGGCCTTGCCACACCCCAGCCTCGAGACCTTGGCCTGGCCTCAGCACAGTGCTGCACCCCATCTCTGGTGCAGAAAGTAAGTCTCCCACCGAGTGGTTTTGCCTGGCTCCGGAGCGGAGGGGGGCGTCTGCAAGCGCTCAGCCCGTGTCCCCACCCTCCCCTGCCTGTATCTCTGAGGACTTCTTTGTCTCAACTTTTTTATTTTCTGTTAGTGAGAAACTAGTCGGCAAATGGGATGAGATCTGCATCATTTTACATAAGGTTCAACCCCGTTTATGGGGGTGGGGGTTGGATTTTTCAGTTGTGCCAAGATTGCTTCTCTTAGGATTCCCCAGCCTAAGAAGAAAGAAGCTTAGCCTACCCTCACCCCAGACTTAATGCAGGGCCTGAGGTTCGGGGAAAAGCTGCATTATTTTGTGTCGTAGGGGCAGACCCGCAGAAGTCCCCACCAGCACGATGGGAAGTGCAGTGACCTGGAAGGGACCTGTGCGTGCTCCTCCATCCTATCAGCAGGCACTGTTCAAGTCCCCCCGGAGGTCCGAGCGGGAGCTGAGGGTCAGGAGCTTCCCCGCTGGGGCTAATGGAGCCCCGTGTGATCCCGTGCGCCCTGGGCAGACCCTGGAGCAGCTCACAGCCCCCACTTGGGCTGAAGTGACAGGTCAGGAGACCAGCAGTCAGGGCTCCGAGCCTGTGCTCAGAGCAAGGTACATCCTGGCATGGGGGGCCGATGGAGGCCCCTTGCTCTACTTGGGCAGGTGCAGCGGGGCTTCACAGAGGAGGAAGCAGGGGCAGGAGCTGGGAGGAGTGAAGAGGAGACCCTCTTGGCTGCTGGGGCCGGAAGCTTTGCCAGGTACCTGGCGTCCTTTGGTGTGCTGATTTGTGGGAGCCTTCTGAGCGCAGGGCCACTTTCTGCCTGTCCTGGAGAGGGAGGGGACAGGCAGGGGGCCCCCAGTCTCCCGCCACTCCACCAGGCTGGGCCCTTCCTGGCCCATCTTCCTGCCACCACCATCTCTTCCCTGCCCTTCGCTCTCCCCATCTGGGATTGGGAGGACAGAGAGTGAAGGGCGTGTGTTCACCCACCATGAACCCCGAGCCCCGGCCCCCCCACCCAGAGGCATGCTTCCCTGGGGCCTCCAGAGCCTCCGGAGTAGGCTGTGTGAACCACACATGCGCAGGCCTTGTGTTTAGAGGAAGCCTGGAGGTCAGACACCTGCAGTGTGGTGGTCCAAGTGGCTTAGGCTCACAGAGGCAGGGCTGGGGTTTGGACCCAGGCCTGGGAACTGCCGAGTCACACCCTGCCCAGTATAGTCAAGCAGCTTGCCATCCTCCCTAGGCCTGGGGTGGAGCACATGTTAGCCCTTCAACCCCGGGCTTGCAGTGGGCATGGGGAAGCCATGTTGTTCAGGAGAAAGCCTCTGACACATGTTGAAAGGAAAGGAAGAGTATTCCAGGTGGTTGCCGCAGGCGTCAAGACGCGGAGAGTGGGGGGCGATCAGGCCCGAGTCCGTCAGCAGACAGACAGCAGGGGTCTAGAGCCCAGGAGCGGAGGAGGGGTCGGCAGATGGAAAGGTCACGGACAGGAGATGTGAGGGCATTCTTTCTGCGGGCAGGCCACGTGATGAGACGGGGCGGGCAGGGTTCTCCCTAAGCTGACTTGGCAGGATTTGGGCCCGGGGGAGGAGGGTGCAGAGGAACCAGATGGAGCTTTGCTCCAGAGGCGTGTTTGTCAGCCCCTCCCAGCCGTGCCTCTGGAAGCTCCTCGGGGTCCCCAACCCCCAGCCCACACCCTAGGTCTCCTCAGGGCCTGTGGCAGCCTCGCTCCTCCCATCACCTCACGTGTGCGCTCACTTCTGTCCTTCGCGCCACCCCTGTCGGACCCTGCTGTGCTTTTCGTCACCTCCCCCCAGCTGCGCGGTTCAGGGCCTGCCACACGGTCACGAGATGCTCCTGGTGGGAGAGGGTGCAGGCCCACGGAGGTCCAGGGTCGCCACCACGGGAGTCCCCAAGGCCCTCCCTGCTCTGAGGTCTGTGGGTCAGCTGGGGACCAGGCACCCCATCTAGGCCCGCGGGTGGCAGTGGGGGTGGGGGGGGCTGGGTGCCCACAACTAGAGCGGAGAGGGAGAGGCTAGCCTCCTAGGGCGGGCCATCAGAGGAAGGGTGGTTTGTGTCACCTCCTAGATGGCCTGTTCTGGGCCTCCTCCATAATGTGGGGGTCCCAGGCCATACCGCTGCCCGCGAAACTGCTGGGGAGACCTGCCCTGGCCTGCCCCCTGTCCCTGTCCCCACTATGTCGTCAACCTCTGGGGGCCCAGTGAGGGGCCCATAACCCAAGAAACTTCCTGGAAAGAACAGGCCCTGCCCAGTGCTGAACAGGAACGTGATGAGGGACGTGAGCACAGCGATCTGTCAAGAGACCTCCCCGGCACCCCCACCCCGCTGCCCTGTGCATCACAGGTGGGAGGGAGTCCGTGTCTGCCTCCCCCTCTGGGACCCTTTCCCTGCGCCCCACAATCAGCGTGAGAGCGAGCAGGTCAGGACAGTCTGTGCGAGAACCAAGCCCAGGTGTTCGGGTTTTCTCTCCATCAGCCGAGAAGACGTAGAGCCCAAGACAACACAGCCACCACCCACAGTAGACCCTGGCGTGAGCTCTAGCTCCCGCTGATGCATGCAGGGCAGGCAACGGGCGCAGCCAGCCACTCACAGGCTTGGGGCAAAGACTGATTTGTGACTAATCCCCCCCCACCCCGATTGTCTTCTTCTCTCAAGGAGGCCACCTTGGGGCCTGGGCACAATCCCTGGGACCGCGCTGTTTAAAATAAAAAATGAGGGCGCATCAGCAGGACCACATTTTTAAGGACCGGAAAAGCCCTTCCAGCCCCAGGGCCCAGGCAGGAGCCTCCTGGCGCGCGTCTCCCTGTGGGCGGCGTCCCCCTTGGGTAACAGTGGTGTGTCTGCCAGCAAGCACTCACTGAGCGCCTACGAGCTGCACGACTCGTGGGCGGTGCAGTCAGTCTGGAAGGCGAACGGGTTCTGTGCGCGGGCACATTGGGCAGGGCCTGGCGAGACCAAGCCCAGGAGCAGGGTACCCACGACCCCAAGGCAGCGCCCAGCTACACCCAGGACATGCACAAGTGCCGCGCCCAGGCCAGGATTCATGCCTGTTAGCAAGACCGTCTGTCCCCTTCTCGTCCTCTGGCCACACGTGTGCTAACGCCCCGTCAGAAACTGCCCCTGGGTCGCATCTGCTCCGTATGGGCTGCCATGGCAGGGAGCGGGTCATTATCCGAGGGTGGGATGGCACCCCGGTCTCAGTGTTGTTGCGGGGAGCACCTGAGCTGGTCACGGGTGCCCGTGCCCCTGTTGCCCTCTCGCGAACCAGCCACAGCCCGGCCAGCGGCCCCAGAAGTGGACGGGGATGTGGCCTGAGCACCCCCCCCCGCCCCGGATGGCGCTGCACAGGTGCCCCGGAGCTGTCACTGGGCAGCTCCCAGGGCTGTCAGCACCAATGGGCACAGGCTGCCTGTGCCACGTTGTCCTGATCCTCGAAGCTGCCGGCTGGCAGGGAAGGGAAGGGGGGCTGATGGGGTCCAGCTCAGCAGTGTGCTGACGGTGGGCATGTTCCCATCATCCCTACGGCTGCCTTCAGTCTGTATGCCAATTGAGGATTCTGGAACTCCTAAAATGAGTGGCTTGCCACAGGGGAAACAGCAAATAAATGGCAGAGTAAGAGTCAGCATGGTCTGTTTGATTCAGGCAGCTGAGTAAAGGCACAATCAAGGCCCCAGGGAAGCATGGGAAAATCTGGAAGGAGTAGAAAGGCTTGTGTTGGAGACATTAGTAGATTTAGGCCCTAAAGGTGAATGAGAGTTCAGCAGGCACTAGGGGTATCCCACCCTGAAGGAAGAACAGAACAAATTAGTAAAGCAGGAAAATGCAATTGAGAAATATGATAGAAAGTGAATGAGAGAGGGAGGCAGAAAGGGATGGATGGATGGTAGATGGTGGGTGGATGGAGGGATGGATGGGTGGCAGGTAGATGGAAGGATAGCAGGTAGATGGATGGTAGGTAGATGGATGGTTGGGTGGGTGGATAGATGGATGGTAGATGGTAGGTGGGTGGATGGATGGATGGTAGATGGTGGGTGGATGGAGGGATGGATGGGTGGCAGGTAGATGGATGGTAGGTAGATGGATGGTTGGGTGGGTGGATAGATGGATGGTAGATGGTAGGTGGATGGATGGTAGTGGGTGGATGGGTGGACGGATGGATGGATGGTAGATGGTAGGTGGGTGGGTGCTGGAAGGATGGGGGATGAATAGAAGAGTAGATGGATGGATGAGGGCTGAACGGGTGGGTGAATGGATGGGTGGGTGATGGATGGGTGGATAGCGATAGATGGATGACATGTAGTCTAGTGTTGGTCGAGTTTGTGAAGATCGGAGATGAAGTATCCAGCCTGTGGACACAGGAGCCCCATAGCTAGGCAGGTTAGAAGGAGCTGTGGGGGTCACGTTAACCGGGGGCACGAGAAGGCCATGACCAGCAACTTCAGAAAGCAAAGAAACGGGAGCCTGACCCTGTTGCCAGTGGTTATACGCTGTTGTTGGAAGCAGGTGCGCAGCATGCAGAGACAGAGAAATGAGTACGAGCCAGTGGAGAGCCCTGATTCCTGGAGCAAGGATGCTTATGGGTGACCCGGTTTCTGGAAGGCCCAGGCTTGTCTGAGCGCCAGGGGCTGTGGTCTTGACCCCTGAGCATCCCTGGCCTCCAGACCCCATCAAAGATGTGTTCTGTTTAGTTTTGGCTGCTGGTCATTTCACAGCTGAGAAATCCACTGTGATTTTCAGACTGACATCTGACAGAATTGGGTCAGACTTTTCAGATGTGTGGCCAGGTGTGCCGACTGGGTGGGCTGCCCATAACCTTTCACTGGAACAGACTAATTTCAAACGGCATATTGATCGGCTCTGTGGGGAGCAGGGCAGTCATTCCTCAGGATGGCCCCTGTAGCCCCCTGGCCTCGCCCAGGCCTTGCCCTTGACAAGGCCTCCCCCACTCCTGCCTGGCCTCTGCAAGCCTCCGAGCGGGCAGAGCCCCAGCTGAGCTACCTGGTGGAGGGGCGAGGGCTATAGGCTCTTGTGCTGGAGGTGCACTCGGTTCCTCTGTGTCTGCCGGGTAATCCGTCCTGTGTCCCTGGAGGCTGCCGCAGGGGACAGATGAACTCACACAGAAGCAAGCAGTGTGAGCTCTGCAGTTGAATCTCAGCTCGGGCGGGTGACCTAACCTCCGTGTGCCTCATCCATAAAACAGCAACAGGAAGACCCCTTCATCATAGGGCCCTTGTGAGGCTTAATGGGATAATCCATCCATCCAAGGCACTGAGAACAGTGCCAAGTGCACAGGGAGCCTCGGAAGAGTGGGGGTTCACATCCTGTCGTGGTGGCGGAGCCAGCGGCTGCAGGGAGCCCAGGAGCAGGGAGACGGACAGCGGCTCTGGGAAGGGACCGGCCACACCGTCATTCCCAGGCATTCACTGGTCAAGAGAGGAGCAAGCCTCGGGCCCTGTCTCTGCGGCTCCCAGGGTGTGGGGACATAGCAGGGACAGGCAGGGACAGCCAGGGTGGCCCAGGCTGCAGTGGGGAGGGCTTTCCGGGGAGTGACCCCACCCTGTGAGCAGACAGCGCACACACACAGGCCTGCACACAGAGAGCATCCTGATGCTCTGTGGCCCCCCCCCTTTTTTTTAGAGGGTGGGGAGGGGCAGAGGGAGAGAGAATCTTAAGCAGGCTCCTTGCCCAGCACACAGAACCTGACCCGGAGCTCGATCGCACAACCCCAAGATCATGATCTGAGCTGAAACAAGAATCAGATGCTCAACCGACTGAGCCACCAGGCGCCCAGCTCTGGGGCCCTTTATTGTCCAACAGCCCTCCCAGGCAGGCATGCTCAGCCCATCCTACAGACGAGGAGACCGAGGCTCGGTGAGGGCTGCCCATCATGGCTTGTCGGCCCCTCCTCCAGGGCAGCCTTCGCATGCACCGACTCCAGTCACTGCCCCTTGGGTGTGTCCTTCCTCCTGAGCATTCTCCCCAAAGCTGTACCTGCTCAGGTGTGTCGTCTGCGGTCACGGGACCAGGGAGCCCTTTCTGCAGGGACAGCTGGTGGCAGTCTTGACGTCACTGCAGAAAGCTGGGTTTGGGAAGCCCCAGCAGGACCGTCCTGCTGGAGGATCAGGGCTCTCTTGCTTTGGCATGACATCAGTGAGAGGAGCAGGTGCTCATGTGACGTGCGGCAGCCACCAACACTGTTAGAACAGCACCTCCAGGAGCATGCTGCCTGCTTGTGGTGGGGTGGGGGCCCGGTGGACAGCTGCAGTGCAAGTGGCCCCTCAGGACACATCCCCTGGGCCCGTGGGGCAAGCCCAGGGCTCCTAGATCCTGCCCTCTTGGGGCTGGAAGGCGCATTGAGAGAGGCCACCCATCCTTGGAGGGAGGCAAGAGGCCTGCCCTGAGAGTGGACGGCTACAAGCCTGTCAAGTCCCTTCTTCTCTGGCTCTGGTCTGCCCAGACAGCCCCGGGGGTGGTGCAGTGCAGGGGTGCAGCCTTGCCCCATGCTGCTCCTCTGCAAACCTGGGAGGACCCAGCCAGTAGCAAGGGGCAGCAGCCTGAGGGCACGTCTCGTCTGTGCTGGGGTCGGCTGGGGTGGAGCGGCCAAGGACGAACGGCACACAGGAGGTGGCCAGGGCCCCAGGGAGACGTCCCTCTGGGAGGTGGTAAGTCCACGCTCATTCGCAGGGTGCCGGCCTTCATCAGAGAGAGTTGGAATCTTGCACACGTCCTGCGCTCGGGGGCCTCTGGGGTGTTCAAGTGCTAGTCAGAGAAGCTCAGGCTGGGACCTGGGGATGCCGCTCCGGGGGCCCGGGTCAGTAGGAGCAGCTCTGGTGAGGGTCTTTGGGGCCAGCATGCCACCCATGCCGCACGGGGGGAGCGGGGGCACCTAACCCTGAGGCGTCTCTGCTCCTCCTACGACGTCCCCCTGCACCATCCAACCCCTTCGCCCTGGGTGGGGTGGGCTGCGGTGCGAGGGGCCCCTCACCCTGTCCTGGGTCTGTGCCCGCTGCATCTTACTCGTTGCTGCGCTGCCTGCCCGAGCCCGGGGGAAGCGGGGGGCCCTGTGCCCGACTATGTGAGCCCCTTGGCCCCCTTCCAAAGGCAGCGCAAACTCGGTGGGGCCGTGCTCCCTGGTGGCTCAAAGGGGCGCCTTTCTCATGGCAGGAGCAGCTCTGACCCTGTCCCCAGTTACGCACAGGGCAGCAAGCTCGCCACCACCCCGTGGTTTGGTCATCGGGCTGCTCGGAAGGTTCTTCTGTGGGCCCAGTCGCCCCTGACGGATGTGCTCCAGGACACTGTGGCTCTAGGGGAAGCTTTGGTTGTTGCCATTTTAGTCTGTCTGACCCATGAACATGGACTAAGCACCAGCCAGATGTCAGGCCCTGGGCCGTATGGGGGGGGGGCGGGCAGGCTCCTGGCACCGTGTCCGGCAAGCACACTGGGGGGAGCGAGGAGAGCGCCCTGGCTCGGCGGAAGGAGGGGTCTGTGCACGGCTTCCTACGGTCACTCAGCGGGGCTGAGCCCAGGCACGAGAGCCAGAAAGTAATAGCCTGCTTTGAAATCATCCCTCTCATCTGTCTTGTGTAGCAGTTGGGGAAGCAGAGGCTCAGCCAGGGTGAATGATTTACCTAAGGTCACACTGCGAGTCCTAGATGGCTGAGTTCATTATTCACTTGGCTCGGTGAATGACCCCTGAGCCCCTCCCCTCAAAGAGCAAGTCTCTACCGGAGGCAGCCTGTCACAGAGCTCTTGAGTTGGGTTCGTGCGTGGTGTGACAAGGAGCTGGTGTGGGGCTGGGTGTGGTGCAGGCAGTCTTCCTGGAGGAGGTGCTGCTTGAGCTGAGTTTTGAAGAGGCCAGTAGGAGTCCGCAAGGAGCAGGGTTTGAGGGGCATCGCATGGCTGTGGGAGGCTGCCATATGGCAGGGCGGGGTCGCAGGGCACCAGGGAGAGTGACACAGACAGGGAGAGGCAGACAGCCTTGAGCTCGGTCTGGAATACTCTGAAGAAGCCATCAGCGCTATCCCTACACCGAGCATCATTTTAGGTCTTCTCTGGAAACCCTTTATCTTCTGCTTTGCTGTCTCCCCCGCTGGACAGGCCTAGGAGTCCAGGGTCCTGGCCAGGCCTGCAGATCACGGTGGGAGGCCCCACATACACAGGCCCTGCTGGGCCCTGGAGAATGGAGCGCCCAGCCGCAGGCCTCAGGAGCTGCACCCCCAGGCCAATGCAGAGTGCCAGGGACAGCGACCCAGGCACCGGGGGTCGGGGCGGGGGGGTAATGCTTCCCGGGGAGGGGAGGCTGAGCTGGATAGGTGGGCAGGGCAGCCTCCCAGGCAGAGCAACAAACATCCCGTGGGGACGGCTTCCCACGCCGCCAGCCCCTCCTCGTGCCGGCTCACCAAAGGAGGGCCTGCGGGTCTTGGGCTCGCCCTGTGGTGCTGGCTGTACCGCGCGTGTGACCCGGCCTGCAGGTGAGGAGGTCTGAGGCTTGCTGCAGCACCACGGAGGCAGTGCAGGGCTCCCTGGGTGCCGGGAACCCACTTTATGTAGAAAGGCTTGCGACGAGATGAAAAATGAGTGATTGAAAAGGTATAGACATTGCTCGGGGACAGAGGACTCATTTTAAATTCTCTGCTGTTCCCAGGAAGAGGACTCTGCATAATGCAACCAGCCAGTGGGCAGATTTTCCATTTTTCTCTCCCACTTTTCTCCCAGTTTATCTCCTGTGGTCTGAAGTGCTTGTCTGAATCCAGGTGGTGGAAGGGGGCGGACTTACTAGAGGCTTGTCCCCGGCGAGCCAGGGTGGTCCCTGTCCCAACAGACAGGAACGGGGACCGGGGGCTGGTGAGCTCCGAGCCGCGCTCCAGCGTCTCCTTCTGAGTGCTGGGAGCTTGGTCACATGGGCGCTCGAGGCCTGCATGTGTCACCCCTCAGTGTGGTGACAAACAGCCCCAGATTTCAGGGACCTAACACCAGCCTTACCGTATTTAGGTTTCGTGCTGTTCTTGGTGGGGGGACCTTTCTGGAACTCATGGGGGGACCCCAGTTCTGTCCATTCTGTGGCCTCACCCTCCCGTGGCCTCCCCCGTGGCCCCTCGCTCCACTCCTCTGTCTTGGTGGGGAGATGGGGGTGGTAGGAGGGATGTGTTTATGGGCCAGGTTCAGGGGGTGTCATCTCCCCTCCGTGCCCTGGCCAGGACTCCATACCATGTTTGCTCCTGCCGCCAGGGAGGCTGCAGTCTGGCTGTGCGCCCGGCAGGAAGGGAATGGTGTGGCAAACACTCGGCCAGCCTCTGCCACCAGAGCCTTCTCAAGCTCAAGTGTTCCTTCAGGGAAAAGCAGGGAAGGCTGCCTGATGCTGGGGGCGTGTGAGCAGGGCCTTGCGACGCAGAGTGGGGGTGCGTGCCCGTGAGAGGGCACCAGGAGCCCAGCCCAGAAGGCCGGGGCGGTGGGGGGTGCTGCAAATGCCACCATCAGCACAGAGTCCTCAGGCGAGGTGCGTGCGCTGACTTTGGTGGCAGGGAGACCCGGGTTCAAGTCTCTGTGACTAAAGGAGCCACTGCCTGTGGCCCCTCCTCCCAGCCCCCTGTGCTTGTTGGGCATTTGCACTCTGTCCAGGCTCCCAGCTAAGCCGTCTCTCGGGCGCATCTCCTCTGCTCCACGTGCCAACCCTCTGGTGGGTACAGGGCGTGGTGCCCGCATTCAGAGGAGGAAGCAGAAGCCATCTACCTGTGCCCGAGAAGCCTGGCCCCGTAGCTGTAGAGGGTGTCCATGGGCTGGGACCCTGGACCCATGTGTTTCTTCCCATGTTCAAGGCGGCTGCTCACCACAGTGCACAGATAGGCACGGGCCATGCCAGGACGCAGCCCAAGACCCCTCTTCTGGGGGAGTTGGCCCCCCACCTGTCCTGGGCTCCCTCCACACCCCCCACACCCCCCCTCCCCTGCAGCACCGGACGCCCTATGCCGGACTCGCTGGCTGGTGGCCGTGCTCCGTAGGCTGGAGAGTCTCTCCATGAGAACTCCAAGCTGCACGGGCCTCCCCTGCAATTCTAACTCGCCTTAATTTTAATTTAATTCCCTTTAATCTTTAATGAAAAGTTGTAAAAGTAAATTATTTACCCATGAGAGGCAAACGGCTCCTCAGGAGCTGTTCTCCACTTGAGGGTAATTACACGTGTGGGCCTTGAACAGGCTCCCTCCCTGGATGCCGAGGAGGAGGCATTCTGGTTTATGAACTAATTAGCTACCTCAATAACTGTTAAAAATGCATGCCATTTGGTGGATTGAGAGCAAAGCTCCGGCCTCATGTGGTGCACACCCTGACAGTCACCGAGGGGGCAGGGAGAACCTGTGCTCTGGCCCCGTGACCCATGGGAGTCCTGTTGCTGAGCTGAGCTCTCCTAAAACCGCACCGTGGTTCTGGGGCGGATGGAGCCGGCCCTCCTCCTGCCTGTCATTCTCCATCTGTGCACATCTCCTGGTCTGAGCCTGCACACCCGAGGGCATGGCCCCCTTCCCTGCAGTGCTGGGGGCTCACAGAGTGGGGGTAGGGGGGTGGGGAAGAGTGAGGGGGGCTGTGCGGTCTGCCGCCCCCTGCCCAGGCTACGCTCTGCCTTTCTGCATGTGAGGCCCTTGCCCAGAACGCCATCACCCCACCTCCTGGGCATGCCCATGCTTCTGACCTCTTTTCCAAACACTCTCTCAATATACAATCGAGTAGCCAAATTAAATTTAAAATGTCCGGACTAGGGAAAACCACATGTGGCGTAATTGGTCAAGACCTGCAGGAAAGGGCGTATGTGGGTGTAGACTGTGGCGCGGCTCACTGAGGGCCAACGTGGTGCTCTAGGTTGGTACGCTGTTGGCGCTGGGCTTCCTGTCAGCCGAAGAGAGGTCCGTTACCTGGCTCTCAGTGGCAAAGAAGGAGAAGGTGTCAGTTACTACCATGTTGGCATTCGAGAAAGGTCACCACTGTTTACTGGATACTTGGACATTGCAGGGTTTTGTACTGGATCTGCCTGTACCTTCTTCCAAGGGACCCTGCCAGTTGTTGCCAGGGGGAGGGTGAGCCCTGGGCCCCTCACCTTACTGCTCTCCTCACGTCCCAGGCTTGGCTTGTTTTCTGCTGGAATTCCTTTCCTTCATTTAAAAGGTGACAGAGCTTCTGTATAAATTCCCAAGCCTCATCTGAATAAAATTTGACTCTAAAAATTAGGCCTACCCCAAATTTATGATGACTAGAAAAATGTGTGTGTCTCGTGAGGTTTAACTTTTACACGTGATTTCACTGAAGCAGGCTGGGTAGAGCCTCCCAAACCTGACGCACTCCGGCTGTTCCTGGGTCTTCACCGAATTAATTTCTATTGAATTGTTTTCACATCTTTAAAATGTTTTATCCAGAATTAGATATTTGGGCCCAAAGTCCACTTGGCCGTCCCATTTCTTATAATGACCAAAGCTGGGGAGGGTTGAGGTGTGGGGTGAGGGTGGGTGTCCTTGCTTGGAGCTTGAGCTCACCTGGCCTTGGGAATCTTGTCCTAAAGGAGAAGTGCGCAGGTTGTCGGATAAGCCAGTTGAGCAAGAAATCCACCCTCTTTTCCACTGAAGGGGATTAGCACATGACCTTGGGGTGGGCTGGTATTTTAGGCGTTCCCTGCCCCTTCCGAGAAGCCTGCTGTGCGGGCTGGCTCCACCGGGCAGGTCAGACCCCGGCTTCCGCCCCTGTTCACCCTGCTCCTCTCTGTTGCCCACTCTGAGCGAGACTGTGGGCACATGCACATCAGAATTGGATGCTCAGCCCACCCCGGACACAGTGCGACCAGGACGTTCTCTTGTGAAAAGTCTCCTGGAGGTTAGAACCAGGGCTGTTCCCAGCTGGTTAGCAAATGTCTCCTGATGGCCAGGAGCACACACCTGCCCCTGACCCCGTGCCCACCCTCTCTGTACAGAGCACACTAGACAGACACCTGTGGGCCCTGTAGGCCCAGCCTGACTGCCTGCCGCCTCTGACCTGTGTGTTCTCAGGATCAGTCTCCTCATCGGGGTACCCTCCCCACCAGCTCTGTAACCCCTGCTTCTGACCTGCCCCACTCCTGCAGCCATGCTCTCAGCCCCTGATTGTCCCCAAGTCTGGCCTCGTGATCACTGGTGGCCTCAGACTTGCCAGGCCCCTACTCTCTGTTATGCATGGGAGGAGAGGGTCCCACCTAAGTCCCAGCCATCTGGCCCTGGGCTCCAGAAGGAGTGGGAGCTAAGGGCTTGGGATTCCAGAAGGTTCTCACGGCTATGAAAGGAGTGAGTCAAGACTTCACCAAAGGGCCCTGTGGGAGAGTGAGGGCCGCGGCAGCGTGACCGGGCATGGCTGTCTCAGAAATACAAAGCGAAACCATCATGAGATGCCACCTCATGCCCACCAGGGTGGCTAGAACCAAGAAGACAACAGCAAGCGTGCGGATGTGGAGAAATCGGGACCCCGCTCCCTGCTGGTGGGAATGGGAGATGGTGCAGCTGCTGTGGAAAGCACCCTGGCAGTTCCTCAGAAGGTTAGAGAGAGTTACCATGTGACCCAGCAGTTCCACGCAGAGCTGTGTGTTCTAGGGCGATGGAAACCCACGTCCATGCAGATCGCGTCCATGGAAGCCCAGAGCGCCATTGCCCCACGTCCACACAGACCGTGTCCACAGAAGCCCACAGCGCCAATGCCCCATGTCGACAAAGACCACGTCCACGGAAGCCCACAGCGCCTTTGCCCCACGTCCACGCAGACCACATCCAGGGAGGCCCACAGCACCATTGCCCCATGTCCACGAAGACCATGTCCACACAGGGGAATCCTATCATCATAAGAAGGAGTGGAGTACTGACGCCTGCTGCAATGCGGATGACCCTTGACAACATTATGCCAAGTGCGATCAGCCCAGACACAAAAGACCACGTACGATTCTACTCCTGTGGAAGTCCAGAATAGGGAAGTCTAGGGAGCTGGAAACTCAGTAGCTGTTTAGGGCTGGAGGGAATGCGGAGGTGGGGGTGAGGCTAAGGGAACAGAGGTTCTTTTGGGGGTGACGAAAACATTCTCAAAGTGTCTGTGGTGATGGCCGCCCAGCTCTGGAAATGCAGGAAAACCCACTGAACTGTACCATGTACGTGGTGAAGTGTATGGTATGTGAAATGTATCTCAATAAAGCTGTTAAAAAAAAATAAATGGGCTCAGGATCCCCGGGTTGCAGCAGGGCCAGCGCCTGAGCCTCTCCGTGCCTTGACTGTCCGTCTGCACAGTGGCACAGGATGGATGACCTGGGGCCTTGGAACAGGGGCTGTAGGACACAGCCAGTGCTCGAGGAACCGGCACGCTTGTCACCACCGAGAGTAACAAGGAAGTCCGTGCCAGAGCGTGCTGGAGGCTTGCGTTTAGGGGCTGAGTCCACTGAGCTCTCCACCTCCTCCTGGGCTTCTTCGGATCACGGAAACCTCTGGAGTGAACTGCACAAAGTAGATTGGCAGATCCCGAGGGCCGTGCCTCTGTACCTCCAAGGCCCCGAGAAAGGCCGGCTCCTTCCTGGCACCAGCGATGAGCCAGAGCAGAGCTCAGAAGAGGCAGCATTCGTAGAACCCAGGTGGGGGCCTAAACTAGCCTCGTGTCAGCCAGAGCTTCTTCAGCTCCTCCTGGGGGGAGATGGGAAACTGAGGCTAGGGGGCAGAGCCCCTGCCCCCAAAAGCAGGACCCCACCCTCCATGCTGATTCCAAGACCTGGGCACTCCATCTGGGCATCCTCCTCCAGGAAGCCCCCTCTGGGCACATGGGAGCAGCTCATGCTTACCTCGCTAGCCCACAGCAAGCTCTCCAGGGCCAGGCTCCCACAGAGCTGGGTATCGGGGAGCAGGCCGTTGGACCCAGGCCCTGGCAGCTCCATCAGCTCCCTGCACCTCAGTGTCCCCACGCAACAGGCACACCTGTTCTGTGCGCCCTCCAGGAGGAACGTGAGGTTGCCAGTCGGCGGCTTGGCCCCAAGTAAGACACCTGCAGGTGGGGGCAGCCCGAGACCCCACCCCCGCCCAGGGTGCACCCCTCTGCCCCAGCCTCACGGCTGGCTCCCAGCCTGAACCCGCACCCAACAGTGGCTGCCCTTGGCCAAAACGCAGGCTGGCATGGGCAGCTTCCACTCTCCTCGTGCCTCTCCAGAGTCGGCCCCCCAGGGCCCTTCCTTCATCTCAGCTTCTATTTATAGCATATGTGCTTGTGCCAGAGCCCGGGGACGTGCTATAGCATAAACGTGGCAGCGGTTTCAGGAGGAATTCTGGGCCAGACAAAATTAAGTCCGTGACTCTGGCTGGTATTAAAAGGGAAGGAGAAGCAGTCCCGGGGGCGGAGGGAGATGGGCCATGGCCCAATTTAATGCTGTGAGGGAAGAGACTAATCTGCTCCCGGGAGATTTCTTACAACATGAGAATCTCCTGCATAAATAACGTCCTCTTTGAAAGTTTGGTCTGTGAGTCAGGGACCCAGAGCCAGGCAGTGGCAGGCTGGTCCTAACGTCCTCTTTGCAGGGCACTTCAGGGACATGGCCAGGTCCCTCTGAGACACAGGTTACAGACAAGTGACCGGGGGCCAGAAGGGGGGCTGGGCACAGCCAGTGAACGGAGGTGGGGACTCAAGCCCAGCCCCAGAGCACGCTCATGCACTCGTTCAGCCACTTGGTCGCCCCCCAGATATCAAACAGAGTGAGTGCCTGCCTGGCCTGGTGTTGGGGACATGGGCAAGTGCCAGTTCTCATGGAGCATCCAGGGAAGAAGGAACACAGTCAATAGTTAAGCAAATGGGCAAACAAGAGATAAGATGTCAAGAGCCATGAGAAAACAGGGTGTGAAAGAGGAACAGGGGTAGGAGGACTCTTCACCGTGTGTTCAGAAATGACCTCTCGGAAGAGAGGGCCAAGGTGGCAAGAATAGCAGGTGCAAAGGTCCTGGGGCAGGTATGTGCTGGGCATGCTAGAGGAACAGGAGGGAGGTGATGGGGCTAGAGCAAGCAGTGGGGCAGAACAGCAGCCCCTGTGATGGGGGGCAACTCTGCTGGAGCCATGCAGGGCCCTGGAAGCCAGGGTCAGTGGCCGAAATCTGATCGAAACTCCCTTTTGTTCTGAGTGTAAAGAGAAGCCATAGGCCAGCCGAGGGGCAAGCAAGGAAGTAAGGAGATTGAGTGGCATTTTTACACCATCCCTTTGACTGTTGCATGGGAAAGGGTAGAACAGGGAGTGTGGACATAGAGGTCTGCTAGGAAGCTGGCCTTGGGCTCGGGTGGAAAAGGGAATTCTGACTGCTGACCCCGGATGTGCTGATGGGCTGGGCATGGGCGCCAAGGCGGAACAACCTTGGTGTGACCTTCAGGTGTGCGGCTGGGCCTCTGTGATGCCATCCTGGCTACTCCAGGATACTCTCCCCGTCTCAAGGTTCCTCCCTTCATCACAGCTGCCGAGTCCCTTTTGTTGTGGGAGGGGACGTATTCCACAGGTTCCAGGGATGAGGATGTGGACATCCTTCGGGGAGCGTTATGCTGTCTACCTCACCATCCCCTGTGCTGGTAAAGCAGACTCAGGGTTCCGGAAGGTTTTGGGGAAAAGGTTGACCCTCCAGAGCCAGGGTTCTGTCCGTCCTGCTCTCTGCTCCTGAGCAGCCCCCAGGAGGAGGTCCCCTGTGCAGGGCTCCTGGGCAGCTGTGGTTGGCTGAGGAGGGGGGGGGCGCCTCCTGGGCTGCCCCCCACCCCCCCGGGCTCCGTTTCCCTGAGGCCTTGCAGCCCACGGCTCTGCCTCTCCTCCTTGGGCACTTGCTTCCAGCCCCTGGCTCTCGAGGCCCCCGTCCCCGCGGGCACTCAGGCATCCCGTGGCTGGAGCAACCACTGCCTCCCTGCCCCGCAGGCCTGGACTCCCCAGAGGGGGTGTGAGTCCCAGGGGTAATGGGCCATGAGCACCCCCATCTCGGCCCGCCCGGTCCTGATTCTCACAGAAGCCCCAGAAATGTGGCCTGCCCTCCCGTCTGAAGGAGCAGAAGCCGAGGCTCAGAGAGGGTGAGCGGTGGCGAGTGCAGGAGAAAGTACTCAAACTGCAGATGACAGGAGCCCCCGCACCCTGCCTGGAGAGGGAAGCAGGAGAGGTCACCAGCAGCGTGGGGGGACATGGAGGAGGTGACCCTGGAGGCCAAGGGGAGAAATTAGGCCCCACTCACTGCTGCCACCAGACCCCGACTTCCGTGAGCGCCTCGATGAGCCCACCCTGCCGCGGGGGGAGGCACCATGGTGGCCGTGAGGGACACTTGGGCAGGGTGTGCCAGCTTTAGGGGACACGTTCACTCACCGGTGTCCCGCCTGCCTGGGGGCCGGCCGGCCAGTCTGCTGAGCACGCAGAGGAGCTCACCCACCACCACTGTTGGGGTCCCGGTCTTGCCGTGGGTGCGTGGACGAGGCACCCACCTTCCCTGTCTAGAGGATGGGGGGCTGGCCCGCGGAGCCCTCACAGGGACCTCTGCAGATGGGACTCGAACTGGGAAGCAGTTAACGGGTGGCTCTCCTCCCTCCAGGCACCTCAGGAATGACTCCCAAACAGCTTGCCTTTGGGAAGGGTTTAGTTATTCATTCCCAGATCCTTCCTAGTGGGTTCCCTGAACCGCTGGTGGCCAGCGCAGGCCTCTCCTCTGGTCTCAGCTGCTCCTCCCGGCCTTGCTCAGCGGGGCCTTCCGCCCAGGCCAGGACACAGCTGGTCCCGGTCAGAGCCAGAGAAGCGAATTAGTTACAGCAGGGGGTGCGCTGGGGCGGCAGTGCTGATGGGGTGCCAAGCCCCACCTGAGCATGGCCAGCATCCTCAGCATCCTTAGGCACGTTTTCCCCAGATTTCTGAAACAGCACACCATGGGTCCCAGGAGACGCTGGCCATGGCATCCTTCTCGATGCAGGAAGCCCGTTGTTCTCTCAGGGAACGGTGGACCCCTGCTCTGCTCTGCTGTGTCCTCCCAGTGATGTGGGGAGTTCTGGGGCCCACGGACCCGATCTGAGATGCTGGACTGCAGAAAGGAAGGAAACAGCTGCTTTCTGAGCACGGAAATTCTCCAGTTTGGTGGGCAGTCATTATGGGCGCCAGATCCTGGGGTGGCATGCCCGGCTGTCCCCGTTTGCCTGGCACCAAGGGCTTCCTGGACGCGGGACTTCCAGCACTAACGCTAGGCTGAGCTGGGACCGTTGTCACCCTGTGCATGAGGACACAGCAGGTAGCAGGACAGGTGGGTCCTGCCCCTCTAGAGGGCCGCCCCCCTTCTCCCTGGGGGGCAAGCAGTCGCAGCTCCAAGTAAGAGCCAGCGATTTGGGGGTCCAGGGGGAGGACTCACCTCAGACCAGGGCAGGGAAGGCCTGGCTGGGTCCTCTGCCCTCTGTCTGGTCCTCTTGCCTACCCCAGGCCTCTGAGGCCAGGATCATCATCCCGTCTTTGCCGATGAGGTGAAGGAGACTCAGGCTGGCAAAGGCCTCCCCCAGGATGAAGGGTGGAGGCCGGGTCAACACCCTAGCTCAGCTTCCTGCTTAGCCAGGGGCCTGTCCACTACCCCTGCTGCCCTGGCCTGGCCTCAAGGCCACAAACCCATGCTCCTTCTAGAGAGTGCCAAGGGAAGGTGACCCCCAGTAGCTGTGTACACAGCATTGTCTCCCCTCCCCCTTGCGCGGGGTCGGGGAGTGGGAGCAAGCAGAGCTGGATGAGCCAGAGGCCAGCAAGCGAGCAACCCACACAATTCTCTGCAAGGAAAAAAAGAGCAGAGATGTAATGAGCCAGCCACCCTTCACTGATTTGCACATAATCGTATCTTTCCCTTAATGGAACCAGCCACCGAGGCGCCCTGACACCTGCTCTCTCCATTCTCCCCGTTTGATTCAAGAGGTTTAGACCGTGCCTGGTCGCGCTCACCGGTCAGCAGACATGACCGAGGCCCACCGTGCCCGCCGGCCCGTGCCGGCGCTCAGTGGAGGGCCCCCCGTCACACCCCTGTCGCCGCAGCCTCTCGGTCATGCGGGACTGAGAACTTTCTGCATGTCGGCACTTGTGCACTTCTGCGGCCCTGCCACCTTGGCTGCAGGTGCTAGCAGGTGTTGAGGGCCCGGTGGAGGGTGCTGGAATGAATGAATGTTATCCAGTGATGGCCCAGTGCCCACACACCCCGCCCCGTGGAGGCTCTGCCCCCTGAGGTGGGAGCGCGGGGCGGGGGGCTTCCCCACCTGGGGAGGTAGGGATGCGGCGAGGGGCAGGCTACCCTGGTATCAGCTCCTCTTAGAGACACTTTACTTTCGTGCCAGTAGTTCCGTTTGCAACACCGGATCCTCAGGACGTGAGGCAGGAATTCAGACGGAGCTCAGTATAAAAACGTGCACAGTGGGGATATTTATATACTGAAAAAGTGGACACGACCTCACTGGGCTCGGGTGGGTAAATTACAGTTTATTCCTTTAATGGAATCCCCTGCAGCCTTTGAAAACATTCTCACAAAAATGTCAACATGTGGAACATGCTTCTGTTCTCATGGTCCCAGAGCGCCAGCCACCAAGCCACAGCGGTGAGGACATGTGGGGAAAGGGCTGGAAGTAGGGGGGAATTGTAGAAAATTAGTTTTATTTCTATGAACTTTCCAAATTTTCTATGAAGAGACAGAATATGGGGGGGGAGACTTGATCTCAGGCTTTCTTGGAAGAATGGACTTGGTGGGACACGTGGCGGGTGGTTCTGGACCTGCAGTTACTCTCCACCCGCACCCAGCTGCACACAGAGTGGCCCCGTGCGCTGCCTCCCACCTCTGCCCGCCCCCTGTTCCCGGTGTGCCCCCTCCCTGTCCACGTCCACATGCACGCACACTCCCACTCACGCTCACATGTACTCCCGTGCACATACATGTTCGCACACATGCACACTCCCACACACGCGTGCTCACACACTCATACTCACATGCACAGCCACACACTCCCACTTAGACACACTCGTGCTCTCACACACTCATACGCGCACACATACGTGCATCTCTCGTACGCACTCTCACCCTGTAACGCACACACGCACTCACGCCCATCCCCGGCTTGGCTGCGCAAGGTCAGCTGAAGAGACGCAGGCACTCTGAGGACAGCCCTTCTGCGCAGGGAGGGTTTTCCTCGCCGCCCTCCAAGGCAGGCCACCCGCCAACTTTCCTCCAGACCTGTGCCTCCGGGACCCTGAGAGGGGCCTCGGCCTCCTTGCATGGGCTCCAGGGCCCCCCCAGCAGCCGGGCGGGGGGTCTTCCCCGCGGTCACCTGGTGGCAGAAGCAGCGGCTGCGAGTCAGGGGGTGTCCCCGGTCGGCCTGGGGATGCGACAAGTAGAGGTCAGCCAAGGCAGGCTGGCCGGGCTTGGGGTTGGCCCCTTGCAGCTGCACGGCGAGTGGCGAGTGATGCAAAGTCACAATGCAGCCTTGGGCCCCCTCCCTGACCTCCACGGTCGGGTCAGTGAGCCGGCGACCTCCTGCCTGGCCATGTCGGTGTGTAGGGCCGCCGAAAGAAGTGACCGCAGACCGTGAGCTTCACAGAGCAGGCATTCGCGCCCTCACGGGTCTGCAGGCTGGGTGTCACCTGGGCTGTGCCCCCACCGGAGGCTCCAGGGGAGGCTCCTTCCTGCTCGCCCAGCGTCTCGGCCTCCAAACTCTGCCTCCGTCTTCATGTGGCTTCTCCTCCAAGTCTGCTTCCCCTCATCTGCCTCTCCCCAGGACATGTCTCATTCTCAAATCCCACCCGTGCTTCCAGGCGGGCCCCCAGACCTCCCCTCCCACCATCCTATGGGGATGTCCTGGGGGTTTGAGGGGAGTGGGAGGTGAAAAGCACAGCACCTTCCAATCTACCGACCCCCACCCCCATCTCCCCCACTCCTCTGCGCCCCCCATCCCCGCTCTGCTCCTCGGGTTCCAGACCTTTGCCCAGCTAGTATCCTGTTACCTCTGTGGTGCCCCCAGGATGGCCCCGCCCTCCCTGGGGGACGCTGGGCAGGCCACGGTGCATGCGTGTGTGGTGGAGGCCCAGCCAGGTCCCAGGCATACCACGGACAGCCCCTGCCACGTTCTTCCCTCGGTTCTGAGGCTCTCTCCTGGTTTTCCTCTCCACCGTGGCCCGTGGCCCCAGCTCAGCCCTTTCGGGCAGGAGCATGGGAGACCCCAGCTGACCCCGGGCCCCTCCGGCATGGCACAGACCCTCTGGGGCCAGCTCTGGTGTCTGCACCTGTCTTCTCCAGCCTGCACATCTGGACAGCAGGGACTGGGCCACACATCTGTGCTCAGTACCCGGGCTGCACGGAGGGGGCGGCTGCCGTGGTGGGGGAAGGAGTGAGGGAATGAGTGAATGCATGAATGAATGAATGGCAGACAGGTGCGCAGGGCCAGCTGGGCAGTGCCTTTGACAGTGTCGTGTCCTGTGTCCCTTGCAGATGTGTTGGTGGACGGACAGCCCTGTGACTGTGAGGCCGCGGCCTGCCGGGTGGGCGACCCCGTGCGTCTGGAGGTGCGGCTGACCAACCGGAGCCCGCGCAGCGTGGGGCCCTTCGCCCTCACTGTGGCGCCCTTCCAGGACCACCAGAACGGGGTGCACAACTATGACCTGCGCGACGCCGTGTCCTTCGTGGGCTCCAGCACCTTCCACCTGGATGCGGTGCGTGGTGGTCTGCGAGCCCCAGCGCAGCCCCCGTGGCCATTGGCCCTGTATCCCCAGACCCCCGCCCCCGGGCCGTGGGCTCAGTGGGGAGCAAGCGCAGACTTGTCTGTGCCGACCCTCGTTCATGCGACTCACCACAGGACCCCCCGAGTCCTGGCTGTGGTCCGGGATGGAGAGACCACCCCGAAGCTTGTTAAGGAGGCTGGAGAGACCACCCCGAAGCTTGTTAAGGAGGCGGGGCGGGTGGAGGAGGCCTGAGATAGCGTCAGACCTGCTGCCGCCACCGGCCTCTGGCCCCGCTCAGTCAGTGCTCCCGGCCTGGTGCTGGCTGCCCGCGGCCCAGCGGGACCAGGGACACCCACACAGCACAGCGCTCACGGCCCATTCACCTGATATGACGCCTCATCCCAACCACTCCCCAGCCTGCCTCAACCCCCACGTGGCCCAGGAAAGGAAGTGCTATGCTCCCTCTGAAGCCAGGAGCTAAGGCTCAGAGAGGGGCAGCCGCCTGCTTGGGGAGGCACGGCAGGGAAGCCCTGGAGGGGGCCCTCCCCTCCCCCATTGCCCCCACGTCCAGGCAGGTCCAGGGGTCTCCTGGTGGCTTTGGGGGTCGGTCTGCTCCGGGCTGACATCCGCCCCTCTTCCCACAGGTGCAGCCTGCGGGCCGGTCGGCCTGCCTGGGAGCCCTGCTCTTCCTCTACACGGGCGACTTCTTCCTCCACATCCGCTTCCACCAGGACAGTGCGAGCAAGGAGCTGCCGCCGTCCTGGTTCTGCCTGCCCAGCGTGCACGTGCGCGCCCTGGAGGCGCAGGCCTGAGCCCCGCGGCCCCTCCTCTGCGGGCATGGGTGACCCCGCAGCCACAGGGGCCCGGCCTGGCCCCCACCTTCCCTCTGTCAGTCCCCACCCTTCCTCCCCCATCTCCTGCGAGTGCCCCAGACACGGCAGCCTCACCCCTTCCCGAACCGGCCAGCAGGGCCCTCTGCTGGAGCTTGGCACTAACCAGACCCCAGAGAGCAACAGCCATCCAGCCCAGCCGCCCCCCGCCGCCCCCCCCCCCCGGGTCCCGGCACCTGTTGCTGTGACCTGGGGTCACAGCCCAGCCAGGAGAGAGGAAAGGTGGGCATGAGGGAGGGCCACGGCTCGGGGGGGCCTGGGGTACCTCCCCTGAGCCCCCTCACACCTGGCCCTCCCCCACCCCCAGTGCTGGCTCTTCTCCCGAGGGCCCCAAGGCAGCCCAGGCAGGAGGGGTGGGTCTGTGCATCAAGCAGGTCCATCTGCCCACCCACCCCCCCCAGCAGGCAGACATCCAGGCCTCTGCCAGCTACCCCGGGCCTGGGGCTGTGTCCAGGCTGGGCTTGGGGTGCCATGGCCTGCGTGTGTCCGTGACGAAATCTCCAATAAATGGCCCGCCTTGCTTCTCCGCTGGTCCACTGCGTCCGTGCATCTGCTTGCCCAGCGTGGTCAGGGGCCACCCCACCCAGCCCATCAGCCCCTGACTCAGGTAGGGATTCCCACGCACGCGGGACAGCACACGGAAACCTCCCGTGACACAGCTGGGGGCCAGCAGGGGGCCCGTGTCTGTCTGTCCCTGTGACCCCAGCCCCTCCCTTGCACGCACTCTTTGGGCCTGGCTCCCCAGCCCCGGTCAGAGCCCTGACTCGAGCCCCACCCCCCAGTCCTCGGCCCCTCACTACGGCTCTGGCCATCTTGGCCTCCTGCTTTCTCTCACGTGATCCACGCAACATCTGCCTCTCTCTTGCACCAACACTCGGGAAGACGTTCGGGCGTGACAGTGGGCATAGGTTGGGCTGGGCGTCCCTGGCCTGATGGGACAGTCCCTGTTGAGGCCACAGCCCTCGACCTGTGAGGGCGGGCTCTCCCCTCGGCCCTCCCCTCCTCCCTGCTCCCTGGGGGGCCGCCCGCCCGCTCGTCGCTGCAGCAGCCACTGTGACCTGCAGCCCTCCCCGCGGGCAGGCTCCTGGTGCCTCTGTGCCCACAGCATCGGTGTGTCTGGCACACGTTGGTCCCGGGGCAGGACTCCTGGGCCTCCCTGTTTCCACAAGGCTGCCCAGGGCAGCAGGGATAGCACCGACTCGCTCTCGGGGACCATCCCCAGGCTGTCGTGGGGCCTGAGTGATCCCCAGGAAAGCTGCGGGCTCGGGGCAGGGGAGGACTTCCCTGGCCCCACCTCGCAAGGAGCTGCATGGTATCCACTGGGGCGGCACCTTCCAGTGCCTGGTGTGGCTGGGACACTCGGCCCCTGCTGTGCGTTCCCCAACTGCTCTGGGCCTGGGGGCGCTGCCTCCCTCACGGGGGCGGGGGAACAGCGTCTCCAAGGGCCTGGAGCACATAGCAGGAGATGGTGGAGGGGGACCAGAATCCTGCAGGGGTCCTCCCTGCTGCTCCAGCCTGTGTCCCCCGGGAGACCCCCCCAGGGGGGCCGCCTGCTCCCATACTTCCCTCTGATGTGGGTGTGCGTCCAGGCCCAGGCCCCAGGGCTAAGCTGCCACCTGGGGTCTTGCAGGCTGCTTCCCTCTTCGGGGCTCCCACTGGGAGGGTGAGCAGGGCGGGAGTCCAGCCTGGGCCTGCAGGGCTGGGCCGCCCTGGGGAGGGGCACCTTATGCAGATGGCAGCAAGATTCCGTGGGGGCTGTGGTGGCCCGGCACCCCCAGCTCCTTCAGTCTCACTGCTCACGGGCCGTGCTCCTCCTGGGGCTCCACCCTGAGCAGCCCCCCCTCTCCTGGCCGGGAGGAAGACATGGAGCACCTCAGCAGAGGCCGGCCCCGGGAGGGTCTTGGTCTGAGTGTTTTGCTAGGACAGTGAGCTGTTCTAACAAATTATCAAACCTGAGGAGGGGGTAATGGGAACCTCAATTTATAGCTGGTTGGTTCGAAGTACAGGTGGCCAGGACTCATGAAGAGTGTCTTCAGTGGGGGCAGTTTTGTGGGACTGAGCCCTTCACCTAACTCCAGGTGGTTCACGTCAGAACTGAGTTGACCTGTAGGACACCCAGCCAGGGTCCAAGTGGGGAATTGACTGGGGTGGGGACCCTACACGTGGCGTCAGAAGGCATGGTGAGTATAGAGGACAGGTTCCCTCACTAAGCCAGGAAGGGAACAGGCCTCTGGCCCCAGGACCCAGTGTCCAGGCTGCCATCCATGGCCTCCTGCGGGGCAATCAGGGTGGGCATGCTGTGGGTGGTGTGCAGTGCCCTGGTGCCCATTGTCAGCCGCCTGAAGCTCACAGCTCCATAGGGAAAGCACGCAAGGGAGTCTACCGTGGCAGGAGCTGGGGACTTGCAGCAGAGATGGCCAAAGCCCTTCGCTCAGGCGTAGAAAACTCCTTCCAGGGCCATGTGATCATCTGTTTCTGGCTCCCCCAGGACAGGGCCAGGTCTGACCTGTTCCCCATCCTGGACACTCATCCACAGAGATCAGATGGGCAAGCCCGCTGCAGGAGGCCTTGTCCGGGGTCAAGTTCTGGCTCGGCCACTTCCTCAGCTCATCACCTGGGGCATCTTGGCTGTTAGGATTAGATGAGGGGTCCTGCACTGCCCTGTACATAGTAGGTGCTCACTAAATGGCCAGTTGGCCCCTTGGTCAGAGTCTGGGAATATGCCTTGTGTCCCCAGGCAGCAGGAGGCCCCATTTGTGGTGTCCATTCTGCGCACCTGTTACAGGTGAGTCACCCTGACGGGTAGGGACCATGTGAAGCTGTTCATCCTCAGCTTGTGTCCAGAGATACCTCCAGAAGGAAGCAAGTCCCTGGCTACTACTGCTGAGCTCTGGGGGCCGCTTGCCAGTGCCAGGCAAACAGTAAGTAAAGTAGTACAAGGGAAGGACCTGGTCTTACTCCGGCCCAGCCCGAGGAAGGAGCCCAGGACCCTCCCGGGCTTGACTGGGTATGCAGAATGCCGTGCTTCAAGCTGGGAGAGCGGCACCTGCCCCAGCTGGCCGGCTGAATGCCGCGTGGCTAGTAGGTGGGCCCGTGGGCTGGTGCGCGGGCCCATCAGTGGGAGCCAGGGCACGGACCCCACAGTTGCAGTGGGGATCTCTGGAGAAACTAAAGGGCTGGTTGGTTGGGTCTGTAGGCAGGAGGATCAAGGAAGGCTTCCCGGAAGAGGTGGCATGAGTGGGGGTGGGGGAGAAGGAAGAGATCTCCAGGAGTACGGGAGGGCTGAGTGAAGACCTGGAAGCAGGACAATAGGCGCTTGAGCCCCTGGAACACAGAGGGACCAGGCCCTTCCTCTCAGCCACTGGGGGCTCATGGGGCCTGTGCTCTGCGGGGCCAGGACCCAGGAAAATGTGATGGATGACCTTGGGGGGACATGGGGAAGGGGGTTGGGCTCTGTTTGGGGTCAGATGGGGGAAGGACCTTGGTCTTGCCGCCGCCGCTCACCAGGGGAGAAGGTGGAGGAAGAAGGTTTGAGCAGAAGGAACAGCATGTGCCAGGAGGCCTGGCACAGACCAGTGGGCAGATGCGTGTGGACAGTTAGTGTGACGGAAAGTGCATGGCCCCAGGGCTGAGGGGGGCAGGGCCTGCCCAGGAGGCACGTGGGGGCCCCGGGGCAGGTGAAGTGCTCCCTGAGTCGAGCCCCTGGAGCCCAGCAGAGAGGCCAGGCCAGGAGACAAGGGATTGGGGGCAGATGGCTGAGGAGGGAAAGCAGGGGGGTGTGGCCGGGGGTGTTTACGGGCCTGGTGGGCCCGGGGGAGGGGGCCATCGGCCACTGCCCGCGTCTCCTCGTGGCCTGGCGGTCTGCCCCGCAGTGCCCAGCATGTGCTCCAGGCCCCCCCTCCCCCCGCCGGCCTCTTCTCAGTCTCCAAGCCTGTTCTGCCTCGGGGCCTCAACTGTCTTCTCTGCCCGGATGGGTGCTCTGCCCACAGGCCTCACACGGCCTCTTGCATCATCTCGGTCTCAGCTCCACATCGCCTCCCATGAGGGGACTTTCCTGACCACCCAGCTCAGCATGGAGGAGATGGCCCGATCTGGAATGCTCTCTATGCTCGCTCATGTATTGTGTGCTCTGTCCTCTGCCGAAATGTGAGGCCCTGGGAAGGTGGCTGGCAGGTGGAGGGCCCTGGGTGGGAATCGGCTGTGAGCCATCCCCAGCCTGGGGGCAGTGCCCTGCGGAGTGGGCAGAGCACTAGGTTGGGAACTCAAACAGAGCTCTAGCCCTGCCTTGCTGTGTGACCACGGGCTGGCCCCTCCACTTCTCTGAGCCTTGATTTCTCTTCTGTAAAATGGAGATGATCATGCCCCCTCAGTGGGAGGTTAAGCGTTGTATCTAAAGGGGCTGTGACAGTGTGGGCATGTCTGGGTGCCCAGAAAACATTTGTGGAATGAAAGAATGAGCACAGCCATTCACCAGCCGTCTTGGCCCTGCCTGCTGTGAGATGTGTGGCCTTGGCAATGCCATGCTGCCTCCCTTGGCCTCACTGTCCTGCTCTGTAAGATGGGATCTACCCCATTTCAGTCTCCAGGTCCCATACCCACAAGAGCAGAAGACATGGGGCTCTTTCAAGGATCTCCTGGCCTCCTAGATGCTCTGTGTTGTCCAGATGGGGCACGCTGAGGCAGGCGGGACCCCACGTTCCACCACGTGAAGAAGGTCGAGCAAAGCCAGGAAAGGATGCTTTTCGGTCTGTATTTATCTAACTCCCTCCCCCAACACACACACATACGCACAGTCAGTGAGGAGGCCACAGGAAGGGGAAGGGGGAGAGTTTGGGCACAACGCTGGGCCTGGGTCATCAGGGCCCTCAAGACAAGAAGACCCAAGGACCCCCCCCCACCCCACGGAGAGGGGCAGCCTGGAAATCAGGAGAGAGGAAATAGGACAAAGCGCTCGCTCAGCCCCGCAGAAGGCAAGATGTATCTCACCGCAGCAGGCTTTGTCGAACAAAACAATCACAACAACGTAATGACCATTAGTGGGGACTGGACAAACCAACTGCACTTCCGGAGACGAGGCCGGTCGGGCCAGGCGGTACCTGCAGAGCCAGCGTGGCCGTCGTGGGTGCCACTGATGCACGCAGCCGACCCCACCCAGGCACACAACCTCCCCCCAAAACTCTATGATTTCTGTGCATCAAAAGCTGTCTAGAGAAACACGTTTAAGAGGTGGAAGGAACACATGCCTCCCTTAGAATAGTGGCCTCCTTTGAGGTTAAAAGAGACTTTCAGAATGGGGTGCAGGGTGGGGGCACTTTCGTCCCTTTGCCCTTGCTTCCCAAGTACATGGGGGAGGGGGAGGGGGAGGAGAGGGAGGTGTGACAGAGATGGAGAGATGGTGGAGAGCGGCATGGGGAGGGGCGGTGGGCGGGGGGGGTACAAAGGTGGAGCTGGGGAGATGAGATGGAAGCCTAGGAACGCTCACTCCGAAGGACAGTGTTTGACTCCGACTGCTGAGCATATTGGCACTTGCCATTCTTCTTTGACTTTCTCTGTATTTTTGGTGTCCATAAATAATCACTTTACAGCAGTTATCAGAGAAGATACTGAATGCAACAAGGGAGAAGTCTTGAAGGGCGGGGGATGATGTTGTCTCTCTGGAGAAGGGAATGTTAGAAATAACCCGGGCACCCTGAGAAATCGCCCAGCCAGAGCCTGTGCTCCCGTGCCCCCTACCCTTTCCATCATCTGAATGCCCCCACTGCCCTTGCGTTGGGGTGACCTGAGTCAGGCCGCGTGTACTGTAAGGAGTTGGAGTTTTGTCATGGGGCCAGCGTGAGCACGGGAAGGAAGCAGGGGTGCTGCTTGTTGGCATTTGCGTGGCTGAGTCATTCCAGTCACGGAGCTGTGTTACACTGTGTTAGCATTGGCCGAGGCAGGAACCCAGGAGCAGGTGTCTTGGTGAGGGCTGCACGTCCTGGTTCCTCCAGGTGCCCGTGCCGTCAGCTCCTGAGCACTGTAGTCCTACAGCTGGGGGATCTAGAGACCTCCTCCCTCCCAAGGGCCAGGAGAGGCTATGCCAGGAATAGGCTGTATCCTTTTCACTTCACCAGCTGAGCCAGGTCGGTTTTGCCCTCCTGACATTTGTTCCTGTTGGGCAGGACAGGCCTACAATGGCCACATAATCACCTAGTTGTCATGCTCTGTCATCCAAAATTCACCAAGCATAGCAAAGATCCCTAGGGAGATGCCTGAGGAGCTGAACCCCAGCTCAGCCTATTGTCAACTCGGACCTCAGACAAGTCATTTAAATTAAGCCTCTTTGTGCCCTCAACATTCCTACACATGATAGCAACTCCCCAATAAATCCTGGTTTCCTTCTCTACCCTTCTCATTGCCTTTCTTGGTTCTACCAGGTTCATGTCCAGCCATGTGCCTGGCATTCCACCATTCTAGGAAGCTTGACACCTAACATCTCTGTTCCCCATTAGCCCCACTATGTGGGTTTATTAGGTAACACAAAATAATATAAGACAGATCTTTCTAACACATAGGCTCAAGTGAGAAACGGACGGCCTGACAAAGGAGTGAGCTCTGTAACTTGTCACGATGAGCTCTTTGTATTCAAGCAAAGGCTGGATTTGTGGATGGTTTCAAAAGACCATCCCTGCCAGCCCAGAAAGCACTGTCATTATGATGCTTTATGAGGCAGGCTGGTGCCAGGAAGCTGAGAAGAGAGTGGTGTGCATGTGGTCACCTGGCTCCTAGGGCTTCTGAACTATGTCTTAAGGGCTTAAGACAAATAAAAAATAAGAACAAAAAGAAGGTATCAACATGATGGGTTAGGGGCCCAGACTAAGACTCTTACTAAAAACAATGAAAAATAATGGTAATTATACAAAAAACACATTTGTGAGTGCATCTCTTAGCTGGCAGGAAAGTGAAAGATACACAGCCCAATACCTGTATGTAGGCAAAATCCAGAGAGGCAAGTGATGGACTGATGCCAACTTTCACTTTGAGGGTTTTTTGTCAAAGCAGGGGCATCAGTTTTTGTCATCTTACAAAGGAGGAGGACAAATCTCTGAGCCCATCAGGTGGGGATTCTAATAGGAGACTGCTCCTCATTAATTTGGGAGCCCAAAGGATTAAATTCTTAGTAAAAGATAAACTGAAAATACCCCCTACCCTACTCAGAAAGTAGAAATAAAACTTCCCTATCTCCACCCTTTGATTCCCACCCAAACTGGCCCTCCCATGAATCTGCAGTCCCAAGTCACACTCCCTAAATGCCTTCCCCAGACTTCGAGTCATTCATAAGTTTGAAAGTGGTCCTACACATCTAGCACCCCTGCTGCCACATACCTGGCATCTTATAGATGTAAACACATCCTTTCTAAAGGAATTCACATTTGTCCCACAAATTTCCAAGGGTTTCTACAAGGAAACAGAATAAGTCTGTGCTAAAGTTATCATATACAAAAGGAGACAGTGCATCAAGTATGAGAGCCAGAAGAAACAAAAACTTAGGCTCGACAAAAGAAATCAGAGATTTGTTTTATCACACATAGACTATAAAATAAGTATGCTTAACATGTTATGAGAAATGAAAAAAGATTAAAATGAGTAAAGATTTAGAACATCATAAAACAATCAAATGGAGCTCCTATAACTGAAAAATAGAATTAAAATTAAATACTTGATGAATAGGTTAAAGAGCAGATTAAACCCAGCTCAGGGAGAACTGGTGAATGAAAGAGCTGAACACATTATTAAAAAGGCAGCCCGCAAGGACCAGAAAGCATGAAAGAGACTTAAGAAAACATGGAGGACAGAGTGAGAAGCTCTCACATGTATCTAATCAGAGTTCCTGGAGGAGACAGCAAAGAGAATGGAGAAAAGGCCATATTCAAAGAGATAATGACTGAGAACATCTCAGAATGATAAAGACAAAAATCCACATATTTAAGAAGCTCAACAAACTCCAAGTAGCATAACACAATAGGCATGTCATAATATAATTTCAAAGACCAGATGCAAAAGGATAATTTAACAGGAGCTAGAAAGACAAGACAAATTACCTTCAAAAAAAAAAAAATAGCAGATTGCTTGATAGCTGACTTCTCATCAGCAAAAACAAAGTTCAGAAGTCAGTGGAATAATACCTGAGAATGTGCTAAGTAACACAAATAGTTTTCAACAGGTGAAATGACATTTTCATATTTAAAAAATAGGGTTTTCCACCACCAAAACCTCATTAAAGGGAGTTCTAAAGAATGAACTCCAAGCAGAAAGGAATTGATACCAGAAAAAAGCCAGAGATGCAAGAAGGAAGAAACAATAAATGAAGTGGCACATACATGAGTAAATCTAAACAAGCATTTACTGTGTAAGTAATAATAATTATGGATTATGGAGTTAAAACAGAATTAACATATATAGCAAAATAACACATAAATGTTGGTAAGGTGATGGTCAGAATCAAAGTATTCTATGGTGTTTTAATTTCAATTTCAAAGGTTTAGGATGAGAGTAAAGATACTGATTAACTTAGATTCAAGCTTTGGTGTTTTAAACGTGGAAATTTCAATTCTGGGGTTAACCATTAGGAAAATGAGAAATACCATGAGCAATTTCTAAACTAGATACTCGAAAAGGAATTTAGAAAGCACAGTTATTCAGTCCAAAAGGAGGCAAAAAGGGAAAGAAAAAGGGCCACAGAAATAAATGAAAATGCAAAACAAAACCACAACAATATTATCCTTATATTATAGCTGGGAAAAATGAGGCACACAGCAGTTAAGTAACAGAAGTGGTTATAAAATAAGTTATAGCAATAAAGTACGAATATAACCCAGATAAAAGACTACACGAAAAGGAAAAGGAAAAGATGTGCCAAGAAAATACCAATAGAAGAAAGTCTAAAGCCAAAAATAAATTACTTCTAGAGATAAAGACAATGACATCATGATGATAAAAGTGATAACTCACCAGGAAGCTATAATAACTCTAAATATAAATGCAACCAATAATTTGGCCTCAAATACATAAAGCAAAACCTGATAGATCTACAAGAAGTAATACAAACATCTCTGTAACAGAAAGATCAAGAAAACAAAAAGTGTTAAACATAGAAAATTTGAAAAATTCAATCAAATTTGATTTAATAGACTTATGGAGACCACTTCACTCAACAGATACAGAGAAACATTTTTTATCAAGCACATATGTCAAGATTTGCTTTATGGCCCAGTGTGTCGTTGAAGGACTGTTATCATACTAATACAGTCTCTGAACCCAATATGCTTGGTTAGAAATCAATTACAAAAAGATGATTATAAAAGTCTCATGTATTTGGGAATTAGGTAACACTTATAGTTAACTCAGAGTTGAAAGAAATTACACTGAAAAGTAAGAAATACTAAAGTTGAACAATAATAAAAGTATATATTAAAACTTGTGGGATACAGATAAACTAGGGATGTTTTATAAATTTAAATGCTTATATTCAAAAGAGGGAAGTGTAAAAGTTAATGAACTAAGCACCATTCCCAGGAGCTGAAAACGATGGTAGAAAAGATCAAAGAAGATAGAAGACTATAATAAAGATAAGATCATAAATTAATAAAAGAAGACACACAATAACAAAAAGCCAAAGGTTGTTTCTTGAAAAGGCTAATAAAATTGAGAAACCTCTGACTAGATTAATAAAAAGAAAAGGCACAAATAACCACATTACAAATAAAAGGACATCAGATACTGCAGACAATAATAGGATATTATAAAAGGAAATTATGAAGAACTTCATACCAATAAATTTGAAAACATAAATGAAATATACATTTTCTAGAGAAATGTAATAAAAATTGAGATTTATGACAGTAATAATTAGGCTGAAAAGTCCTAAAGCCGTTAAGAAATCAAATTAGTACTTTAAAAACTGTTACAAAATGACAGTCCAGGCCCAGATGGTTTTTACCAATAAATTCTAGTTCAAGGAACAAAACATTCCAATGATACACAAAATATTTCTGAATGTGGGGAAAGAGGGAAAACACTGATATATTTTTTATGAGGCTTGTATAACCTTAATATGAAAATCTGATGAAGACAGAATGAGAAAAGAAAATTTCAGCCCAAATCATGCATCAGCGTAGATGCAAAAATTCAAATCTAAATGTTAGCAAGCAGATTAGTGATATGTGAAGAAGATAGCATATCACGACCAAGTTGCATCTATTCAGAGAATGCAAGGTTGGTTTTACATTGGTAAAGATACTATGAATTCACCACATTAACAAATGAAAGAAGAAAAATCATATGATCATTCATATAGATGTGGGAAAAATCTTTGAAAAAGTCAACATTCTTTCATGACTTTCAAAAAAACCCCTCACCCCACTCCCCCCAATAAAAACCTCTTAGCAATTTAGGTCTAGAGGAGAGTGTCCCTAACCTGATAAAAGGATATCTTTAAAACTATATATGCAGCAAACCTTATTCTTAATGCTGAACTATTGTAAGCACTCTCTTTATAATCAGAAACAAAACAAGGATGGCCATTATTTCCACTTCTGTTCACCACTATTTAAGTGGTCCATGTCAGCACAGAAATGCAAAGAAGAGAACAAATTAAAAGGCATAAGGCTAGAAAAGAAGAAACAAAACTGCCGTCATTTGCACATTATATCATCGATTGCACAAAAAATCCTAAAGAATATTCAGATTTATTAGAATTAATAAGTGCTTAGCAAACCTGTTGGATACAAAGTCAGTATAGAAAAATCCACAGCATATTTGTACCACAGCAACAAATGGCTAGAAAATAAAATGATAAAATTTACCATTGATAGAACTACAAAAGAATATAAAGAATCTGTGGCAGGCAGAATAATGGCATTCCATAGATGTCCAAGTCCTAATTCCCAGAACCTGTGAATATATTGGGTTATATGACAATGAGGAGTCATGGGTATAGGTAAAATTAAAGTCAGTAATCACCCAACTTGAAAACAGGGAGGTTATCCTGAAATATCCAGGTGGGCCCAGTGTATTCACAAGGATCCTTAAAAGGGGAAGAGGGAAACAAAAGACTGGCAACTTGAGAAGAATTTAGCCTGATATGCCTGGCTTTGAAGATGGAGGAAGGAGCCATGAGCCAAGAGATGCCTCAATCTTAGAAGCAAGGAAACAGATTCTGTCCTAGAGCCTCACAAAGAACACAGTTCTCCAACACCTTGCCTTTTGCCCAGGGAGACTCAGTTTTGAATTCTTCTTTTGAAGACTTCCAGACTATAAGATAATAAATTTGTGTTGTTTAAACCACTAAGTTTGTAATAATTTGCTACAGGAGCAATAGGAAAATAATACAGAACCCAAGAGTAAGTCTTTTCTTTGATGTGCAAGACCATTATGGAGAAAAAAATTTATTGGACAGTATTAAAGAAGGTCTAAATAAATGGTGGAACACTCTGTCTCATAAAGATATAAATTCTCACCAAATTGATCTATAGAACCAATGCAACCCCAATAAAAATCTTCTCAACTTTTTTTTTGGTGAAACTTAACAAGTTGATTTTAAAATTTATTTAGAAATGTAAAGCCCAGTAATAGCCAACATACTTTTGAAGAATACATCAAAATGTGTTATGATACAAAATAAATAGGCACTGCAGAATAGAAAAATGGATGAACGGAGAGCCCAGAAACAGACCCATGCACATATGGACACATGATGTGTGAAATGTTGCTACCACATGCCAGTGGAAAGAGATAGACTTTTCCTTAAATAGTGCGGGGAGAACTGAGTAGCCATAGCAAGAGACATCAGACCCTACTACACACCACATATAAGAATCTGTTCTAGGTTAAGACCTAAATGTTAAAGCCAAAGTATAAAACATCTAGAAGACATTATAGATCGTTATGATCTTAGGGTAGAGATGGATATCCTAAATAAGACATAAACATCACAAGCCATAAAAATGATAAATTTTCACTATATTAAAATTAAGAACTTTTGTTCATAAAGTGGAAAGACAAGTCAACTGGGAGAACTATGAGAAGGGTCTGATACTGTAATGAGATTATTCAACCTGGAACTAATGTAAGTCACTTATGCTCACAATCCATTGAGAAGAGCAAGTTATATGGCCCCATTATATGGCCCCACCTGACTGCAGTTGGGGCATGTCTCCTATAGGGAGGAGGGGAGAATGGGTTATAGTGAGCACCAGAAGTCTCTACCACTCCTAGTAAAGCTGAGCTGGTCATACCATATGACCCAATGATTCCACTAGCATGTATATATCTTAATGAATATTTAGCGGCCTGTGCAACATGAGCCATGTGCCAGAATGTTTATAGCAGAATTGTTCATAATAGGAAAGAGGGACATAAGCCCATATGCCATATTAAGAATGGAATGTATAAGTACGTTGTGGCATATTTGGATAGCAGAATACCATACAATGGTGAATATGCAACAACATGCATACACTTCAAAAACAATTTTGATGGAATGAACAAAGCAACCGAAGAACACATTCATTATTATTCTAATTACATGAAGTCCCCAAAGCAAATAAATCCCTGTATTTATTGAAGAAACGTGCATAAATTGGTAAAACAAAACTAAAACAAAAACATAAAGACAAGTGAATAATTGACACAAAATTTAGCATAGATTCTTTCTGGGGTAAAGAAGAAGGATGGGGTTTTAGAGGGGTAAACAGGGGTCCTTGGGAATTAGGTAGTGTTTCGTTTATTCACCTGAGCAGTGGAAACTTAATTATATGCCTCTCTCCAAAAATTGAGATGTTCAGTTCAGGCCTGTGTGACGAGAATTGTCAAAGACATGGCTTTCGGTAAAAAAAAAAGATCCTTTGGCACTGATTCAGCAAACTAATAAAAAATTCTTCCCTTCTTCCACCTTTAGAATTTAGTTTGCCATTTCAAACCTGCTGATTAATCGCAGTATGTTCCTGGCAACCGCACAAGCCAGCTCCCTGAAAATGAGTGAAGCTGGAGCCCTCGGACAGGAGCGCCTTCAGCACTGTGAACAGCGACCAACAACTGGCTCTCCAGAGAGTCGTGGAAGGGCAAACGTCTTCAAAGTAAAGACTCAGACCACCAGCAAGCGTTAAATAGAACCCAGGTCTCCTGGTGCCTAATCCAGTGTTTGTTCCGTTGCCCCTGGCTTTGGAGAAAAGGACTGGAACTCCTCCATGAACCAGAAAGTCCCTGGGGGACTTCCACGTGTGGCTTCCATGTATGCCATTGAAACCTTGGGCTTAACAGTCAGTCCAGCAAGAGTTAGGTCCAGACTCTGCCCTGGCCCTCCGAGTCCTCTGCAAAGTCACTGCACCTGTCCAAGCTTCCATGTCCATCAAATCCCCTTCCCACGGTGCTGCTGCGAGAATTCAACGATATTAGACGTATCACACACTCAATACAGTGTCTTGTGCACTGGTACTCAATTAAACACAAGAAAATTCCCTTAGCCTTTCCCTCAGTGGATTTCAAATCTGAAAGGAACTGATTTTATGGTGAAACAATACTACTCTTTAGAGTCTGTTTTGGAATAAGCTCCATAAATTTCCATATAAAATCTTGGCATTTGCTAACAATGTCTTACTTGTCTCAGTTTTGTCCAGTCCTGGTTATTTTACTCTGTCACACCAAGAGGTGCTCAGAGAAGAGGGTGACTAGATGCCTACAACACATCACCGGTGCCAAGGTTCCTTAACCACATATCATATTTCCAAAAGAAACCTGAAGGATAACATGCTCTTCTTTCTAGTAATGGCTAGATTCTATCTGCTAGTATTTTATTTAGAAATTTTCACCTATATTCTTAAAAGACCATTGGTCTATAGTTCCCCTTATTTTGTATTATTTGAGATATTTGTATCCATTGAGAACGGATAAGGGATTTTCCCTCCTAACTTTTTATATGGCCTAAAATAGTTTAAACAGCATTGGAATGATTAGTTCTTCAGAAATTAGATACCACTCAGCTGTGAGCCCATCCGATTGTGGTGTCTTTTCACTAAGAGACCGCCAAACACCTTCAATTGCTTATATGGTAATTGGTCTATCAGAATTTCCCCTTTTTTCTTGGACTGATTTTTGTAATTTACTTTTACCAGGAAATCACCCATTTCCCTAAGGTTTTCAATTTGTTATCACAGAGTTGCATAAAATATTCTCTCATAACTATTTTTATCCCCCCTATATCTGTTCTCATCCTGGTATGTCTGCCTGCTCGCTCCTAATCTGGCCTAACTTCACTTTCTCTATTCTCCATAATTGGACTCACCAACACTTTCAAAAAAATTTTATTAGCCATTTCAAAGAACAAGCTTTTGCATTTACATATTCTTTCACTATTTAAAAATGTTTTATATTTCATCAATTTCAATTCTTATCTTTATGAATTGCCCCTTTATTTCTTTTGTTATTTCTTTTGTTGTTTCTTTTCCTGATTTCTAAACATGTCGCTGTGCTCAGACTTTCCATTCTAGTGAAGGCACCTCGGGCTGTATGCTTCTGAGCTTTGTTACCTCCACTCCATAGGCTTTAGTGTGAAGCATCTTTGTCTTTGCTTTCCAGATAGTATGTGACTTCTCCTTCAGTTTTCTCTTTGATCCAAGAGTTCTATAGGGATGTTTTAAATCTACAAGTAAAGTGTTTGCCAGTCCCTTTTTATCCTTTATTTCTACTTGTATTGGATATAGCCAGAGCATGACGTGAAAAACTGTTCTTGTGTTCTTGAATTGGATAAAATTTTCTTGGTGGCCTATGATACACTGACTTTTAAAAAAAAATACATACTGATTTTTATTAGTGACCTTTGGAAATGTATGAAAATGTATTCACTATTTGAGAACATATGTGCATACATATAATATTCATATTTTATAATTTTAATATAGCATATATTTATAGAATATATAATAATTCTATAATTATGTTATATATAATTTTATATACATGTAATTTTATATTATATATATTCACATTTATTTGTTGCATTGTTCAACTCTGGTGTTATTAATTTGTTGTTTTTAAATTTCAAGTGTGCAAGAAAACAGACAAATGTAAGGTACACTATATATTCATCACTATTCAATAACTGCATTTTACCATATTTGTTTTATTTATCATATTTATACTGGGGTGTTTAAAATTAAAGTATGGGTTTCATGGCATTTCACCCCTAGATAGCTGAGTTTACCTCTTTAATAAAGAATGAGGCTTCTCCACATAATCATGGCACCGTTACTGCACACAAGAAAATTATAGTGATATCCTATGACCTTTTAAAACTCCATCTACATTCAAATTTCCCTAATTGTTCCTCAAATTACTTTTTTAAAATCTGACTTGTTCAAACTAGGATCCAATCAGTAACCATGCAATATATTGGATTGCTCCTTAATTTCTGACACTTTTGTCCATTTCTGATAGAGATGTGCAGTTGTCTCTCACTCACTCAGTGAGCCTGGTCCTAGTGGGCTCTGCCATACATACTCAGCTTACTCAGCTTTATACCTTTTTTTTCCTGTTACACGCTCATGGCTATATGTCACTTTATTGCATAATATTCTAACTTATCACGTGTAAGTATTTTTAACTTTCTTGAGATTAGTATCTGCCAGTCCCGCTTTATTTTAATTTGCTTTATCCTTGTAAATAACTTCCCAGTGATTTATTTAAAATATTTAAAATATCTTTTTTTTTCAAGTGTATGTCTAATAAACAGCCTATAACTGACTTTGTTCCTTCCTTCTATTTGTTGAACCCAGTGTGACAGTGCCTTTCTTTTACTGGGAGACTTCAGTTCTTTCCATTCAAGATAATAACTCTTGTATTTAATGTAGTTTTACAGTAGTTTGTTGTTGGTTATTTCTTCTGCATCATTGTTTCTCATTTTTGATGTTTTGATCAAGCTCCTGTTCCTCCCATTTTTCCCTTTGTTAATTTGCAAGTCCCTACGTATGTCCTTCTGTTCTGTTCTGGACTGAACATTTGTGTCTCCTCGAAACTCCTGTGTAGAAGCCCCACTACTTAATGTGGCTGTGTTTGGAGAGGGGCCCTCTAAGAACGTAACTAAGGTTAACTGAAGGCTTTAGGGTGGGGCCCAGATCCGACAGGATTAGTTTCCTTATAAGAAGAGACACAGAGTGACTTCTCTCCCCCTCCTCCCCTCAGCACCTGCACAAAGAAGAGGTCCATGAGCACACAGCAAGATGGCGGCCATAGGCAGGCCAAGGGACAAAACCCAAGTGTGAGATCTACCTTGCCAGCCCCTTGACCATGAACTTCCAGCCTCCAGAACTGTGAGAAACCAATGTTTGTTGTTCACACCCTCCAGTCTGTGGTATCTTGTCATGGCAGCCTGAGCAGACACTGAGACACCATCCCTTGCACTGATGGCCACCTTCTCTTCCCTGTTTGTACAACCAGACACAGATTTCTCTACCAGTAGCTAAAAATAAGATGACAGCTATTTCACACAATAAGATGTTCTATTTTCCCCCTAATTACTTCCCCTCAGTCCAATAAGATGACACTTCTAGAATTCTTTTATTTTCTTCCTCTCTTGTCCCCGTCAAAGATGAGATCCTTGGAAAGTTTATCATTTCCCCCTGCCCATAACTTGCAGAGGTTGCTGAGCTATGACTTTTATAAATAGACTGTCATTAGAGTTTTTGCTTCCAGTAGGGACCTCCTATTTCAGGAGCCCTTACTTAGCACTTGGATGACACAGTCCGAGACAGGTCTATCCTTATTCATTTTGATTTAACGTATCCACGTATCAAGGTCCGCTGCTCACCACTGTGTCTTTCCCTTTTCATATTTCTTCATCTTGTGGGCTCTGTGCTTTCTCACTTACTTCTGGGTTTCAGCCTTCTCTTGAGTCTTTTCCTTGCATGAGGGATGAACAAGGACTCACGAAGTGCTCCCTCAGACATCCTCCTTTTGTGCGAGTGAGTGAACAAGGGTCCGGCGACAGGATTCTTGGGCGAAGGTCTTTGCTGGGCATCAGGTTGGCCTGACCCCCCCAGGCTTGGCCATGTGCTATGCCTTGGTCAACAAAACATGTTTAGAGGTGATGTAGGGCGTTTCTGGGCAGAAGCTTTCGGGGCCATGGCAAAGATCTGCCAGATTCCCCCCCAACAGGGGTCTTAGAAAACCCCGGCGGGGCAGGGGGTGGGTGGAGCGTCTGTCGGCCTGGGTCTCAGAGGGGCCTCAATGAGCAGAGCTACCTGTCAACTCGCATGAGTCAGAAAAAAGCCTTTGTAATTTTAAGCCACTGATTTTTTTTTTAAAAGATTTTATTTATTATTTATTTGAGAGAGAGAGAATGAGAGACAAGAGAGCACGAGAGGGAAGAGGGTCAGAGGGAGAAGCAGACTCCCCGCCGAGCAGGGAGCCCGATGCGGGACTCGATCCCGGGACTCCAGGATCATGACCTGAGCCGAAGGCAGTCGCTGAACCAACTGAGCCACCCAGGCGCCCATAAGCCACTGATTTTTTAATTAAAAAAATTTTTTCGGTACTGCTATGTTTCAGTCAACTCAGGCTGCTACAACAAAATTTCACAGACTGCGGTACTTAACCCACAGACATTTATTCTTACAGCTGGGGTGACTGTGGTCAGAATGTCCGTGATCAGGATGCCAGCAGATTCAGTTCCTGGAGGGCTCTCTTCCGGGCAATTGTGTCCCCATGTGTCAGGGAGAGAGCGAGCTCTGGTCCCTTCCTCTCTTCATAAGGTGTCCAATCCCACTGTGGGGGCCCCACCCTCCTGGCCTCATCTAAGTCTGATTACTTCCCAAAGGTCCCCCCTCTAAATACCATCACAGGGTGGGGGGTGGTTAGGGCTTCAACATGGAATGTGGGGGAGACATAAATGTTGAGTCCATAACATGCTGTGTAATCTATCCCGCCCTGATTGATTCAGAGATGGTTAGGACAGGGGCACGCTCCCTCCCTGGGTGTAACTCTTCCCTTCCTGTCTGGCTGTGAGCCCCCTTAGATGCCATCATTTTCCTTTGTCAGCTCTTCGGGGGCTCAGATCTGACTCCTGAATGCCCCTGTGTTAGTCTGAACCACCCCCACCAAGAAGCAGATGCTGAGATGCAATTGAACACACGGGAAGGAATTTTACTGGGCAGGACGCCTATGAGCGGAAATGGGGAGAGAGCTCAGAGAGTCATCACCACTGATGCAGAGCTGACCCCAAGGGAAAGAGGAAAGAGGGAGGGAAGGAAGGACAGGAGGGCGAGGCCAAATGCTCATTTGAATTCAGCATCCCGCTCAGAAAAGGCAAACAGACTGGAGGGTAAAGAGAGGCCTGACCCCCAGAGCCTGGACCTGATCCTTTCTCTGCACGTTCCCCATGACACCGGAGAGACGCATATGCTGGACCCACTGCGGGTCAGGTTGGCTGAGAGTGGGCTGCATGAGAACAGAAAAGGGTGGATGCATTTGGGGCTGAGCTGGGGGCAGTACTGCTGATGATGGACCAGGGATGCCAATAGGAGCACAGTGCCTTGGTCTGTGACGTGGGAATGCCCTGACCTCACCTTGCAGCCTCCAGGGCCCGGACTAGGAAACTGGCCCAGTAGATGCTCAACAGAACTTTGTGTCCAGAAAGAATGAATAAATAGAGCTCTGTTCTGTTCCTATAATCTCAAGTTCTAAGATCGAGGCTGGGAGAGACAAGACACGGGTGGAAACACCAAGGAAGGGTGCAGCCGGTCATCACCCCTCCCACCTTCTATCTGACCTACCCCATGCTCTCTCTCCACACAGCCTAGTTCTCGTCTCCTGCCTTCTCTCTGCCGCCCAGTTCTCCGGCTGCTGCCTCCCCCCGGCATGGTCCCGAAGCCCCCGGGATAGTTGTGTGGGTGTCGTTGGTGCCCCTGCACTTGGAGAAACAGCAGTAGCTTATGAGAGAGGGAGGTTCAAGACGAGGGGCAGAGGCACACACAACCAGCAACACTTCTTCCTTCAGTGCTCACCTGGGCCAGGTACTCTGCGGAGAAGAGCTCAGCATGCACCACACCCCCATCTCACAGATGGGGCAACAGACTCAGGTGAGGTGACAGGCCCGGGGGGCAGACAGCCAGTAGATGGTGGAGCCGGGATTCCAACCCAGGACCATCAGACTCCAGAGCCCACCTGTTTGCACTACCCCTGCCTTAAGTACAGAGACTGTGCCCATCACCCTCCTGCCGATCAGCCAGGAGCCTTCACTGCCCCCATTCTGCAAGGGAAGGGCCTGGGGCTCAGAGTCCAGGGGCCTCATCCACGAGATGGTGGTGCTCAGCTCTGAGCCATGCTGGCCCCGAGTGCGGACAGAGCCCTCGACCGGGACACACCTCTGAGCACAAGGTGGCCTGTCCAGCCACCCCTGCCTCCGAGCCTTGAATCCTGAGCTACCCATGCTTGAGTCAGTCTTGATGCAGGGATAACTGCTTGTGTGGTGTTAGGACCGCCTGGTTGTCACCTACCCGGGAGATGCCTGTCTCCCCCAGGGCTGCAGGTGGAGGCGAGCAGGACGAAGACAGGTGTCTGTGATGTGGGTCTGGGTCAGCCCGGTGGCATCAGGACCTCCTGTCTCCCTCCAACCTCCTCCCCAAACCCTCTTGAACATCCACTGACACCCACTGCCTTTGCCCTCCCACCTGCTCCCTTAAACTGACCCGAGCATCAGGATGTAGCAGTCCGTGTTTCCCAGAGCTGGACCCCATTGCCAAAATGCTGCTGACTTCCCTGCAGGGGAAATCCTTAGGATTTGGGGTCTTTATTTTCTTTCATTTTATTCTATTTTCTATTTCTACTTTTTAGATTTTATGCAAAAAGTATTATTTGTGATCAAGAATAAATAAAGGGGCGCCTGGGTGGCTCAGTCAGTTAAGCATCCACCTTCGGCTCAGGTCCTGATCCCAGGGTCCTGGGATTGAGCCCTGCGTCGGGCTCCCTGCTCGGCGGGGAGCATGCTTCTCCCTCTCCCTGCTGCTCCCCCTGCTTGTGCTCTCTCTCTCTCTGACAGATAAATAAATAAAATCCTTAAAAAAAGAAATAAAAAGGACAAAATGATTTTAAAAAGAGTCAGTGATTCAATCTGTCACCATTAAAGAGATGATCCGCATCGGGACGGAGTCAGGGGCAGTGATTTTGGGAACTGGGACGCATCCTGGTGCTGCAGGAATCATACTGTGTCTGCCAGGCCTGCCCTAGGGTGTCAGAGGCCAGATAGCTTCAGACCCTGCAGTGACTGCCCCCTGCTCACCCCCAGATGCCCCCAGTCTCCTGTGAGCAAGAGATGCTCGGCAGTGGCCTCTGGCAGGCTGGTGACATGAGCTGTGCACGCCGCAGCCCCAGGGCCTTCAGAGCCATCAGAGTTGGACTTGTTATTGTTTTAATTGGCCATTCATTTCCTGGGGGCCTTTCCCCCTCCAGGTCAGAGAGCTCCCCAGGCCTGGCACATGGGCTGATGATGCCCCACACCCATCCAGTGGGGAGTTACATGGCTCAATTCTGTCCACACCGTGCACAAGACTTCTGAGTCACTTCCAGTGAGAATCCTGATGATCTGACCCCGTCTCCCACCCTGCTGGGGGCCTCGGAGCCCTAATCTCTGATCTCATCTGGCCCACCTTCCCCTGGGCCCACATTCTAGCCACATTCACCTTCTTGCTCTTCCCCGAACAAGCCAAACTCCTTCCACTAACCCCAGAGCCTTTGCATTGGCTGTTCCCTCTGCCTGGATGCCCTTCCCTGAATAGGAACATGTCATTCCATGTCTCAGTTCAAATGTTGTCTCCTCAGGGAGGCCATCCCTGACCACCACCCCCAAATATCTCTTTGCCCACCCCACAGGGTGCTGTCCCCCGTTTTCTCATCTTCCTACCATCACCTGTCTCCAGCTTTACCCTGCTGCTTACCTGGGTTTTGGGTTCACTCTCCCAGCAGGACGCATGCTCCAGGACAGCAGTGGTCTTGCTGTTGGCTCCCCAACCCCCCTTGCAGGCCCTGGAGGCAAGAGATGGATTGCTGAACTGCGGAGACTGCCCTGGGCTCAGGGGACCCAGGAGGTGGACGGGGTCCGAGCTCTGCCGACGATGACTCCCTGGACTTCTCTGGGTCGTGGACTCCTTATCTGTCAAAGGAGGAAGGACATCTAATTGCTAGTGTTCCTTCCAGCCCTGGGGAGGGGGAGGGACTTAAATCCTGGACTTGGCCCTACTATGTGCACATCAGGGTGCAACGGAGCCTGTTCCATGTTCACAGCAACTGCGAGAGCTGGGGATTAGCCTGTTCCGTGGCCTGGGGACCCGAAGGCAAAGTGCCCTCTGCTGGGAAGCCCTCTGGGTTCCCCGGTCTAGGCTGACCTGGGCTCCCACAGGCCCCCTGTGACCCAAGGGTCTCCAACTCCAGACCCTGCCGTCTCCTGTCCACCTGGCAGAGCCCAGCACCCTCCGGTACAGAGAGCCCAGTCTGGCAGGGGACGCTGGGGGCAGAGAGCAGGTCAGAGGCAGAGAAAGCTTCTCAGAAGCGCCCAGGAGCTTGTACACAGAGCGCCCTGCGTTCGTTCAACCCAGTGAGAGTTTACCCAGCCCTCCTCTGTGCAGGGGACCCAGGTGGGTTCCTGTCCTTAGGAAGCTCCAGGCCTAGAGCAGGGGTGGAACACTAGGGCTGAGTGTCCACCAGGGGAGCCGGGGCCATGCCCAGACCCAGCCTGGGGGCAGGAAGCCTTCCTGGGGGCGGGGCTGGCTGAACAGGAAGCGCCCTGCCTCTCTTCCTTCTCCCTGGGCGTTGACAGGCCCGGAATGATCCCAGTGGTACACCTGCCAGTCCCCGAAATAGCAGCTGTGTGCACGGGGACCCGCACCATGCTGTGAAGCTGCCACCACCTCGGCTGCGTTTGCAAAAATACCTTCTGCCACACAAAGGTGAAAATGGCAGAGCCAAGAAGCAGGCTTCTGAGAAGGGAAAATATTGAAACACCTTCAACGGGCATCGGTAAACCCTCGGCACAGGCACAGCAACCCCCTGTGAGGGGCTCAAGTCAGCTCCCACCGGGAGGGTCTGGCTGCGTGGTGGCAGTGTCTCGCCATGCAACGGGCGGTGGCTGGCCCATGGGTCCCCGGGCTGCTGGGGCGCTGCAGGCAGCTGGGCCTGTGTTCAAGATCCTCCCAGCCAACGACTGGGCTGGGATTGATTAGCAATGTCTGCCATGGGCACAGGCCAAGGGAAGGTAACCTATCTGCCAGGTCTGGTGAACCGGCCCCTGACCCCACCCTCTCCAGACCCAGTCCCCTCTCCTTCCTCTGTCTGAGCCTCTTCCTTGGCATCTCCTCTCTCTCCCCCTCTAGTTCTTTCTCCTCCTCCTTCACCGCAGTGGACCCCCAGCGACATCAGTCTCAGGCCTAAAGTGTGGGGACCTACAGGGTCCTGGCAGGCCACCGCATCTGCACAGCACTTCTCCCTCTCTGTTCTGGGCGTCTACCTCTTCCTGCTTTCCTAAGAGACACCTCGTGTGGGGCAATGACTGCGGACCTCAACTCTGCCCCTTCATTGCCATCGAACAGTGCACCTGCTGGGTAGCTGCCGAGCAGCCAGGAGCTGTGTACCTGCTATGGGGAAGCTTCTGGAAGACGTGCTGCCGGAGCTGAATCTTGGAAGATGAGGAGATGAGAGCCCAAAGAGGACAGGGAACGGTATGCGGGCAGAGGGAACAGCATGAGCAATGGCACGGAGGTGTAAGGTGCTGCGAAGACCGTTGTGCTGAAAGGCTGGTCCCGGAGAACGGGAGGCGGGAGCTGAGGGTGGTGATGCCGAGGGTGGGCCTAGCTTTGACCAGGAGCTCCTGGAGGGTTTTCAGCAGGGAAGTACAAGAGCCGGCGTGTTCAGAAGGTAGTTCAGAAGGTTGCAGGCAGAGGAGAGAGGGGGATGGCGCGGCTGGCGGCTGGCGGCCGCCGGGACCTGATTTGGAGGAGGGCTCGCCTGCGAGGGACCAGAAGAGGGATCCAGGCTTCCTGCCCCTCTGTGCCCAGCAATCCAGGGCTGGGGCCCGGGTTCCCAAAGAGTGGCCCGGGACCTGGCTCTGAGACCAAATCTGTGCCCAAAGACAGATTCCATGGTCCAGTGAATCTGGGAAAGGCTGTCCACAGCCCTCCTGTCTGGGGGTCATGGTGCCTCGTGGCAGACTGAGGGCTCTGAGAAATCCTGATTTTTCCCATTTAACCGGTGTCTCCAGTGCGGTCAGAGACACTTTCTCCGTGACACGCTTATTCATATCCCAAAGAAGAGTGTGGCAAGCTCCTGATGGGCCTGGCTGCCCGGTTACACAGTGCTTGCTTCTGCAATCTGCCCTGCTGGTGGCTTAAAGGGCAGATGTGCCCTCCACAGCAGATGTCGTGGCCCACGAGCCATCAGTGAGGGATGGCAAAGCTAGGGGTGCAGGGAGGAACCTATAATGCTGGCATGGGGCCCGCAGGGCTTACTGCCTCACCTTTCCCATCTGCAAAATGGGGGCAAGGATTCTGCCTCCTCTACCTATTTTCAAAGATGGGGGCATTAACAGGGCAAAGCATTAAACACACCCAAGGACTTGTGACGTTCTGGAAGCCGTGGGCAGTCGTGTACTTATACTGATGATGCCCCACACCCATCCAGTGGGGAGTTACATGGCTCAGTTCTGTCCACACCGTGCACATGTACCGGCTCTTGTACTTCCCTGCTGAAAACCCTCCAGGAGCTCCTGGTCAAAGCTAGGCCCACCCTCGGCATCACCACCCTCAGCTCCCGCCTCCCGTTCTCCAGGACCAGCCTTTCAGCACAACGGTCTTCGCAGCACCTTACACCTCCGTGCCATTGCTCATGCTGTTCCCTCTGCCCGCATACCACTTGCCGGCAAGTGGTCCGGGGCAAGCAGGGATGATTTTGCTCGTGGAGGCACCAGGCCCCAGCGTGGGAGCCGGGCCTAGAGCACGGCAGCTCCCTGCCTTCAGCTAGCAGCAGGATCGGTTCCACAGGGGGCCGCTGTGGAAGGACCAGGCTGGGAGTCGGGTCCACTCCGACTCACTGGGGGGCCAGAATACACCGCTTGGCTTCCCTGGGTTAGATAGGGTAATACGCCTTAGCCCCTGGAGGCTAAGAACATGACCAACGCGTGTAGAGAACCTCGCAAACAAGTAGGCAGGAAAGAGTTATAAAACTATGATGTTCTTTATTATCTGATCAAATACATTTGTTTGTACTGAAGAAGACACTGAGGTCCAGGGAGGCCCAGGGACAGACCACTGGAGGGGCACGGACAGGCTGCCAGTGGCACTGGTCAGGCTCGGGATTAACTGACAGTGGCCTAAGCTGCACAGAGGATGCATTTGTTCCCCTAAATCAGGTAGTTCTTGCTTGGGGGGGGGGGGGGTTTTTTCCCCCCCCCCCCCCCCACCTCTGCCCTAGCTCCTCTTAGAAATGCTTTCCCAGGGTGTTTCCAGTTGGTTGGGAGCTGAGCCCTGCCCAGCCAATCTCCGGGGCCAGGGCCAATCCTGGGCTCCAGATCCCTCTCTAGCTGGGCTGGAGCTGGTGCTCCCAGAACCACAGAGGTGGAGAGGGGCTTGGGTTCCCCAGAGGCACTGTCACTAGTCTAACCTCTTTGTGGACAGTCAAGGGGTACCGACCCACACTGCTAGCTGAGGAACTGAGGGGGAGAATGCTGGGGGCACGGGGAAGATGTCAAGAGCCAGGTTCTGCTTCACGTGCTCACTTCCATCTGTATGTCAAGACCGTGGGAGGAGTGTGGGGTGTCGAGAGGGATGCGTGTGAGGGTGTCTGGGTCCTTGTCCAGCCCCCAAGACCCCTCCCTGAGGTCTGACTCCCTGGGCTTGTTTCTTTTGAGTCTAAAGGCCTATCTTGGAGGCGAAAAGGAGGAACCAATTTTTTGGGGGGGTGGTCTGTGGCTATCCAAGGCACGTGGCTTTGGGGTCAGAAGGCAGCTGGAGTTCTTGAAGGAGTGCTGGACAGAAGCCGGGCAGAGGTTCAAGAGTGGGTTCTAGATGGTATTCGTCCTGTGTCCCTGGGCACGTGATTCTCTCCGTTGGAAGTGTTCCCATCTGTAAGACAAGCAGTTCGGACTAGTTCTTCTCGCGCACAAAACGGTTTTCCTGAAAGCCTGTATGGAAATGGAATAAAAGCGGTTCTCTACAAAGCTTGGGTTCTGTCGATGGAGAGCAGACCAGCGCCACGCCCGCCCCCTCCGCCGCGCTCCCGCACCTGCAGGCAGGGACAGCCTGGACTCCCCTACCGAGTTGGCTCAGAGCGGGACCACCTGTGGGTCGGAGTCCAGTGCCCCCTGGTGGCGCCCGGGAGGGCAGGCGGCGTTCGGATGGCTGAGGCCCGACGGCTGTGACTCAGGGGTGGCGCTGCTGCAGGGCAGCAGGAGGCCCAATTGGGGTTCCGTCGTGGGCCGAGCCCCGGCGCAATTAATTACCAGCTGCGGGAATCCTTGTCGGCCGCTCGCGGTGACTCACCGGGGCCAGGCTCATTCGCCGAGCGCAGGAGCCTCGATTTCCAAAATGAATTCTGGGGGAGCACCTGCTCCGGGCGGGGCTCCCGGTCCCTGTGCCTAACGGCGCCGTCAGACCCAACGCAACCCCGACAGCGCAGATGTGGCCACAGCTCGATCTGTCCCAGGGCGGGGGGCGCAAGCACCCGTGAGTCCCAGAAATGGGGTGGAGAGCGCCCCAGCAGGGGAGCCTCGGTGAGGCATAGGGTTCCCAGACTCGCCTGGCCCCGAGTCCCTGCGGATGGGGAGCCCGAGCACGGCCTGAGGGGGCGATCCAGAGGGGTCAGCGCTCCGGAGCCCGCGAGCCGCGCAAGGTTGGGTCCATTCCCTGGCCTACTCCGCGGTGCCCTTGGCCACTTCTGCCCGGTCTCTTAGACCGCCGCCTGGGGGCGTCCCTTCACCCCAGTCTCCATCTCTTCCTTGGCTGGGGTCCAAGGAAGGTCGCCAGACCCAGGAAGGGGAGCCCTGGGTCTCCGCGCCTTCAGCCTACCCATTGGGAGCTCCACTGCTCAAGTGGAGATGAAGGGGGTCGGTGATCGTGGGAAACTCCTCGACGACCTGAGGGGGATTGGGGGAAGTGGGCAAAGGTGGCTGATGTGAGAAGGGGATAAAGCCGGGCGAGGCCTCCTCTTCCGACTCAAGGAATAGCTGCGCGCCTACCGGAGACTCGGCTTCCCTCCCCGGGCTGGTCGGGAGTGGGGCCGTCGCGAGGCACCGGGTGCAGGAGGAGAGGAAGGAGGTTCTGGGTGCACCCGGCGCCCAGCCTCGGGGAACCAAGGATTGTTTCTGGGGAAAGCATCGGGGAGGGGACAAGGAAGGGGGAATGCCGCATCCTTCCCTGAGGCCCGGACCCCAAGAGTGGCCGCCGGTGCCATCCTCAGCGCTCTCTGGATAAGAGCTCAGGATCAGCAGGTGCTGGGCCACCTGTCCGGCGACGCTCGCGGGGGCTGAGGCGGCCCTCGGGACCCCACCACGCGATGAGGAGGTGCGCCCGGCCAGGGACACGCGCCGGCGCCAGGTGGCTGGCCCCGGGGAACGCCCTCCCCTCGTGCTCTCACTCTCCCCCCACCCCCACCCCCACCCCACCCCGATCTCTCCTCTCCCTTAAGCTGCTGGTCGGCCTTCTCGGGCTGAATCCCGTTTCCTCCCCCAGGCACGGTTCTCTCAAACTGTCCGCCCCGCGTGGCAGCAGGCGCTCTCGGGGAGCTGGGCGAGAAGGACCCCAGCAGCCTCATTTATCCTCCCATCCCCCCGCCGAAACCTGCCGGTGGCTCCGCCTCCCACCCCCACTCTGGCAACACCCAGGCCTCGGCCCGCCTCCGCCCCCTCCCCAGCGGCACCGGCCGCCCCTCCCTGGCTCCCTCCGCGTGCGCCGCGCGCCGCGCTCGGTCTGCAGCGGGAGCCGCCGCGGCCGCCTCGCCAGCTGGCTGGGGACCAGGCGGGAGGTGGCGCGCCCGGGAGGCTGCGGGAGGGAGGGAAGAAGGGAAGGAGGGAGGCCTGGCCTCGGCGTAGCCCGGCCCCCGCCCCCCGCGGCCCTCCCGCCGGAGAGAGGTGCCGCGCGCGCGCGCGCGCGCACACACACACACACACACACACGGAGGCGCACACACACACACACGCACACACACAGGCACACATACGCACAGACACACGCACACACACTCGGCTCCCTCCGGCGCGCACGCACGCAGCGCCCCTGGCAGACCAGCGCCGCGGCCGCCTCCCCGGACGCCCGGACGCCGGAGGGCCCCGACCCCGGCGCGGCTCATGCGCCCGCGCCCATCCCGCAGCTCCGCGAGGCCCGCGGGACCCCTCCCGCCGCC
>NW_027397067.1:79341053-79549774 GCF_003265705.2 Callorhinus ursinus | reverse complement strand
TGGGGCCGCGCCCCGCTCCCGCGCCTCGGCGGCTGAGCCGAGCAAACTTCGCGGACCGGCCGACGCCCGGCGGGGACCCCAACGCGTCCCCGAGCGCCCGGGTGGGCGCGGGGCGCTCGGACCTTCGGGCATCGGGCGGCCCCGCCCGCTGCACCTGCTCGGCCCCCTCCCCGCCTGCTGGGGACTCCGGAGACGCCGCCACTTCGCAAACTTTTCCACCCCCCCCTCGGGGGGGGGGCGAGGAGGGCTGAAGGGGAAGGAGGTCCCGCGAGGCGCGCGCAGACCTGCGGGCTCCTAGTTGGGCGCCGCCGCCCGGGAGCCCGACCCGGAGGGGCGCGGGCCCCGGCGGCCGCCCTCCGGCCGCGCTCCGGCTCCCGCTCCCGCCCCTGCTTTTCCGGCGGGAGCGGGGGGCGGGGTGCGGAGGGCAGCGCGGCCCGCGCGGTGCCCAGCGGGGCCGCCGTGCATGGCCCTGCGCAGTGGGGCGGGCTGCTTCGGCCGGGTCTGGCGCAGGGTGTCGGGGCTCCCGGACGCCTGGCCCCGGCGCTCGAGCAGCCTCCTGTGCCTGTCCGCCTTCTCGCCCGAGCCCGGGCCCGCGCCGCCCCTGCCCCGCCAGCCGCCTCGCGGTGGCGGCCCCAGCGGAGGGGGGCCCCCCCAGCCTCCCCGCCCCCCGCCTCCCCGCTGCTGCTGCTGCTGCTGCTGCTGCTGCTGCTGCCGCCGCCGCTTACAACTTGGAGGCGGCGGCGGCGGCGGAGGAGGCGGCGGCGGCCGCCGGGCGCTGCAGTGGGACGCGCGCGGCTGCGAGCCTGCGGGACATGCCCCCCGCGCCGGCTCCTTGCTGGCGGCCATGAAGAGGCAGAACGTGCGGACTCTGTCCCTCATCGTCTGCACCTTCACCTACCTGCTGGTGGGCGCCGCCGTCTTCGACGCCCTCGAGTCGGACCACGAGATGCGCGAGGAGGAGAAACTCAAAGCCGAGGAGATCCGGATCAAGGGGAAGTACAACATCAGCGCCGAGGACTACCGGCAGCTGGAGCTGGTGATCCTGCAGTCGGAGCCGCACCGCGCCGGCGTCCAGTGGAAATTCGCCGGCTCCTTCTACTTTGCCATCACGGTCATCACCACCATAGGTAAGGGCTGGGCGCGCCGCCGCCGGGCTCCCGGCGCCCCGGGAGGAGTCCGGGGAGGCGGCTGAGCGCGCGGCGCAGGGCTGGGTGTGGGGCGCCGAGGGTTAAACGCAGCCTGTCGCCGGGGGGCCCCTCCCGCCGCGCCCCCTCCTCTCTCCGGAGCCCCCGCCTCTCCTGCGCCTCCGAGAGCCTCACCCCTCGCGGACCCCACCCGGAGCTCCGCTCCGCGCCGGTGTCTGGGCCGGGCGTGCGAGCCCCGAGCGAGCGTGCCGGAGCCGGGAGGGCGGAGGCGCCACTTTTGCGAAGAGAGTGGAGCGCTAAGAATAATCCCGTAGCAGACACCCACCCACCCACCGCCCCAGCGCGGGCTGGGCTGCGCGGGGTTCCAAGCCTTACACTTACTACCTCTCCGGGACTTGGAGAGGGCTGGCCTGGCTCCGCGGCGCAGAGAGGGACTTAGGCGGCCGGGGACCCTCGCAAGCCTCCAGCCTTCTCTGAGCCCAGATTTTAGCTTTCCTCCCTCCTTGGCTCCTCTTAGGATTCTGGTGCCTTGTCGTGCCAGGACCTGGGGGATGGGGGCGGGGGGAGTTTGTTCTCTGGTGATTGGGGTGGGGGTGGCAGCCAGGTGACAGGCTCTGAGAGGGCAGGGGAGGGCGGGGGCAGGGTAGGACCTGTCCACCCCCAGGCTGTGACAGTGGGTAAGGCAAGTGCGCTTGTTGCCCAGAAACTGGGGAGGTTCAGCCCTGGTCTGGGGAAAGAGTCCAGTTGGTGCTCCCTGAGGAGTCCTGTGGGGTCCTCTCCCCAAGGCGCTGGCCACAGAGCGAAGTCTCTAGTAGGTGCCTAGGGCAATGCCCCCGCTGAGGTCAGAGAGTTTGGAGCGCCCGCAGGTGTGACACTTTGAGACCTTGGGAACCGGAGCAGGTCACTTCCTCCCGGTGGACATGGCAGTAGGTAGGGTGGTGTCTCTGTGGTTTGCAACTTTCCCCCACGCGGCACCCTGCCTCTGCACAGACATCTCCTTGCACCTGTCAGGGCCACCGTGTTGGCTCCGGGGGCCTCTTTTCTGTGCCCGTCCAGTCCCCTGTGCCGCCTCGCTGTAAGAAGAGACCTCGTTCCTGCTCGCCCTTCTCTCCGCCCTCCGCCCCGAGTCCTCTGGACCTCCTTCTCTAATTTTCCCCTTGCTATTTTTCTTTGTCTGGAAAGCTCTGCATGCTGAAAAAGCAGGATTGCTCAGTGCCATATGCAACAGGAAGCGCCAGCACAGGGCGGCCTGTCTTTGCTTCTTGGTTGAGAAGACTTTGTAGAGAGTCATCTTGTTTGAAATGTTTAATTCATTGGTGCAGGTTTTTATGTTTTTGGAAGGAAATTGCTCTTCTGTTGTCTACATAACTAGCTCTGCTCCCGCTTGCCCCATGCGCTTGGCCCAGCGGCCAAAACACAGAGAAGTCCTTCCTTCCCCACCCTGTGCTTCCAGCGCCTGAAAGGGCCAGGCGGTCATTACCGTCATCCTTGACTTTGCCACTCGCAGCCTGAGCTGTGGCCGTAACGTACAGAGGCACATGGTGGCGATCCCGGGGATACAGGGACCTGTTTGCTGAGAACCTGAGAGCGGAAAATTTGCCTCCACGACTGACTGCCCTGGGGGAGAGACCCCTCATTCCCTCAACATGCCTTTAGTGATCTAGCTCCAGAGCCGGTGACATCTGCCAGAACACTGGCCCCAGGAGTGACACGAGCACCTGAAACCTGTGGCTGGTCTCACGAGCCGAGCCACAACAGTGAGGAGAGGATTGGAGGGAAAACCAAACCCCAAGATGCTCCCATTTACCTGAAAAAGTAAATAGTGAGACTGATAAAGTTCCCATCAGGGTGTGTTTATTGATCCTTACTGGTAGTCCCCGGCGTATGCTTCAAACGCTCAAGGCTCCAAAGAGAAAAGTCAAGGAACATGTGGCCAAATGGAGGGTGTTAGTCTGACGAGGCGCGCAGGTGGGACTCCTGTCCGTCCAGGACCAGAGGGGCGTCTGATGACTGTGGATTTTTCTCCCTTCCGTCCTTGAGTTTCCACCTGAGTTTCTGGAAAGAAAGGTTGGAATACGTATGTCAGGACAAGGAAGAACACACTGCCTTGACTCAGCTGCCCTGACCTGAGCTTGGAGCGCAGGGAGCTGGCTCGCGACCCGAGTCGGGTCATACTGGAAAACTGCAGGCAGGTCATTTCTCTTCTCCCGGCGCGGTTTCCGCACCTGTGGCAGGAGCCAGGCGCAGTGCTCACCTGCCAGGTTGAAGCTGAGGGCTGGCGGGCTCCTAGGTGCTTGCCGACACCTGGCACTGCGCCCTGCGCTTAGTAGGTGTGAATCCACGCTCTTTGACAGAGGCCCGAATCCGCTGTCTGCCCTAGGAAGCTGTTTAGCAGAAGAGCTCAAATTTACAGGAAACAAAGCACCTTTCTAGTTAATTCTGTTTGTTTTCTTCTTTTTTAATATAAATGCAAATTAAGGTCCTCCTAGGCCTAGAACAAAAACCAGCCCCAAGCCAGTCCCTCCAAGGAACTGTCTCCTATCGGACAGTGATATTAATGAGTCAGGTGAATCTTCGTGGGTGTTCTTATTTTTAATCTAACCTTGAGCGATTTCTCGAGCATGCTGCAACTTTGAGCTCCAGTCAACGAGGCGGGCAGGAACCAGTGGCGCTCGTGGTCTGTAAGTGAATGCCGCTTCTCCGATCCAGTTACTAGCTCACTCTCTGAAATGGATTTTAAAAACAATGTAATTAGCACTTTGCGCCGGATCCGTGGCCGCACCTCCGTGCCAGGCTGGGAAGGGAGAGCACACCGGCCCCCTGCCCGGCTCTCCGGGGAGCCCGGGCACAGGCACTGCGGGCCGAAGGAGGGGAACACAGGCCCAGCGGGCCCAGAAGGGGCACCTTTGGTGCGGCCGGCTGTGGCTTCCCGGGCTCCCTTCCTTCCCGCCTGAGGCACCTGAAGCCACTTGCGGGGATGTGGTGGTGGTGACGTCTAAGTGGCCGGTGTTGAAGATGGGAGCCCCCCGCCATACCCCGTGGTGCTTGTCTGCTTAGCAGGATGGCTGGAAGCCTCTGTCCCTCAGGCCCAGGGCCTGCCTGGGATTTATCAGCTCAGCGCAAAGGCCTACGGGACCCCTGTGCCCCCGGGCAAACCTGTAACCTTCCTACCGGAGGTGCTCTGGACCCAAACAGCCCCACGACCAGCCCTCCTCTGAATGCAGAAGGAAATCTCCATGACGCTTCTGTTTTGACTCTTAACGTCTGTGGTCTCAGTTGTCACCCCCGTTAGGACCGCGAAGGATGAAGAAACCCTGCTTAGAATTCAGATCTCATCTGCAGGGGCCGGGAGGACCAGTAACACTGGTCTGCGTAGGGGAGGGACGGAGGGGGAAGGAGATGTGGGTTTTTGGTTTCAGCCTCAGTTGGGGAGGAGCAGTGCTTCTCCGGGCCCCTGGGGAGCATCCAAAGCCAGTCGGTGGCCCTGGACACCGGGGTGACTGGCTTAGGAGGCAGGGTCTGCGGCTTGGGGGGGTGGGGGGGGACAGTCTCTGGGAAAAAGTGCTGGGGCTCCAGCAGGTTCCTTGCTCAAGGTCCCTCCTGCAGGAAGTGAGTGTAGAGGGGCATCTCCAGGTTCTCGTCTGCACGTGGAGCCTGAACGGGGTTTCCCCGCCGTGGAGAGCAGGTTTCGGTTTTTTTCTGGCACTCCTGGGTGTCCTTTCCAATACAGAGTTTACACTCTTGCTGTGTGCCTGCCCCTGCCCGGTCTGCGTCACCCCTGAGGCTCTGGGGACCGGCTATAGATGACAAGATAAGGCCTGGCCTTGAGGCCGGAGGGGAGCTGGAAACCCAGACAGTTGGTCCCGCTCCAGCATAAGTAGGGACAGCGGAACTCAGCCAACCCGTCCGCACCCGTCCGCACCTCTGGTGCAGGATGCCCAGCGGGAGGATGCCCAGCGGGAGTATTCCTTGGGGCGGGGGGTGCTGTTTGCATCCTCCTGGCAGGTGCTCACCCTCCAGGGAGGCTTGGCCCTCCCCTCTGCCCCCCACTGCCTCCCTGAGCTGTGTCCCCGCTCCTGTGCCTCCGTCTGGGCCGGCACGGCCGGTACCCCAGGCGGACTGTGTCTGTACCCCCATGCCCCCCACACCTGCAGGCCCGGCACCGGGTGGGCGTCTGGAAGCAGGCCCTGAGGGGCAGAGCAGGCTCGTGCCACCGGGAGCGAGGAGCTTGCACACGCATGCGCTCACCTCAGCCACGAGACTGGTGGGAGTATTGCCCCACTTGCTGGATGAGAACACTGAGGTGCAGATACAGCAGCACAGGGAGGCAGGGGGTCGTGAGCTCTGTGATGCCCTGTGGGCTCCCGCTGTGCCTTTGTCCCGGGAGCCAAGGATGGGCCTGTAGAACATTCCATCTGCACCTTTCTGCCTCTCCCTTTCTCTCCACTGCTCAGGAGCCCTGCTGTGCAAGACCCAGGTGAGGGGCCTGCTCACCCACACACGGCTGCTGGCAACGGGCAGGAGGCCTGCGAGGCCCGCGGATGGCTCCTCCCCACCCTCCCCCCGCCACCGCCAGGCCCTGCCTGGACCTGGCCTTGCTCGAGGTGGCACTGGCCCTCCAGTAAACACTGCCTATTTATAGACGTCGTGGCGGAGGCAGAGAAGTGAGGTTCCTTCTGACTCTGGGTGACATGAAAGAGACGGCTGTCCTGAGGTGTATGCACACCTAGCTGAGTGCTCTGAGGCAGGACAGAGGTCAGACGAGACTCAGGGTTCCAGCTCTCATTGTCAGTACCTGCTCTTTCCTGGGTCATCTCCCCAGTTGGTCCAGGGAGGTCAGAGCAGGAGCAAGAGGGGAAGCAGGCCCTGGTGCCCAGCTCTCCTCCACAGGCCCCTGTGTTCACACATCCGTCCGCCCGCCCGCCCGTCCACCCATCCCCATGCACCCACTCCCTGGGTCCTCCGGGCACCTGTTTGTTCATGCCCTGGGCATCCTTGTGTGCAGGGAGCCATCCTTCTGGACCTTCACTCACCCTCTCGCTCCTTCCCTTACTTACTCCTCTGAGCCTTCCCTCAGTCCTCCATTCCCTGCTCGTTCACTGCCCCATCAGGGGGGGTTTGCCCATCTCCTTCCCCTGGCGGGGGGCGGGGGGCGGCAGTGAGTGTGCTCAGTGCCCCTGCTAACAGCTGGGTCCGTGCTACTGTTTCGCTGCTGGGATCTGCACAGTCTTCCAGTCACAGCTCCTTCCCCAGAAATGCTCAGCCGATGCCAGTCACTTTGGATTTTAAAAAATGTTTATTGAGGGGCGCCTGGCTGGCTCAGTTGGTTAAGCATCTCACTCTTGATTTCGGCTCAGGTCGTGACCTCAGGGTCTTGAGATTGAGCCCTGTATCCAGCTCTGTGCTCAGTGGGGAGTCTGCTTGAGATTCTCTCTCTCTCCCTTGCCCTCTCTCCCTCCCCCCTGCTCATGTACTGCCCCCCCAATAAGTAAATAAAAATCTCTAAAAAATATTGAATTACATGGGCGCCTGGGTGGCTCCGATGGTTAAGCATCTGCCTTCGGCTCAGGTCATGATCCCAGGGTCCTGGGATCGAGCCCCGCATCGGGCTCCCTGCTCCTGGGAGCCTGCTTCTCCCTCTGCTTCTCTCTCTCTCTCTCTCTCTCTCCCTCTGTCTCTCATGAATAAATAAATAAAATCTTTAAAAAAAAATAAAAAAATTGAATTACAATGTTCACACAGAAAAGTATACTTACCAAAAGTATGTTGCTCAATAATTCTTTTTTTAATGTTTTTTTGTTTGTTTGTTTTTAGTTTCAGGGGTAGAATTTAGCAATTAATCAGTTGCATATAACACCTCGTGCTCGTTCCGTCAAGTGCCCTCCTTCATGCCCATCACCCAGTTACCCCTCCCTCGATCCCTCCCCCCTCCAGCCACCCTCAGTTTACTCCCTAGAGTTCAGTGTCTCTTACGGTTTGCCTCCCTATTTTTATTTTATTTCTCCCTCCCTTCCCCTATATTCATCTCTTTTGTTTCTTAATTTCCACATATGAGTGAAATCATATGGTATTTATCTTTCTCTGATTGACTTATTTTGCTTAGCATAATATCCTCTAGTTGCATCCACGTCATTGCAAATGACAAGATTTCGTTCTTTTTGATGGCTGAGTAATATTCCTGTGTGTGTGTGTGTGTGTGTGTGTGTGTGCGCGCACGCGCGTGTATGTGTGTGTGTGTGTGCGCGCGCGTGTATGTGTGTATGTCTATGGTCATCTTCTTTATCCATTCATCTGTCGATGGACATCTGGGCTTTTTCCACAGTTTGGCTATTGTGGACATTGCTGCTATAAACATTGGGGTGCAGGTGCCCCTTCAAATCACTATGTTTGTATCCTTTGCGGTAAATACCCAGTAGGGCAGTTGCTGGGTCCTAGGGTAGCACTATTTTCAACTTTTTGAGGAACCTCCATACTGTTTTCCAGAGTGCCTGCACCAGCCTGCATTCCCACCAACAGTTGGCGCATCCTTGCCAATACCTGTCGTTTCCTGACTTGTTTATTTTAGCCACTCTGACTGGTGTGAGGTGGTATCTCACTGTAGTTTTGATTTGTATGTCCCTGATGCCAAGTGATATTGTATTGCTCAGTAATTCTTATAAACAAACCGTGCCTTGTCACCAGCACTCACATCAAGAAATAGTATTACTAGAGCCCCAGAACCTCCCTCACCAGTCAGCTTCTTTTTGAATGCCTCTAGTGACAGGGAGCTCATTACCTCGCATGTAAGGTAGTGGTATGTGTTTAGATGAATGTTGAGGTTATTGCATGAGGTTCTGATGTGGTGGGACCACCATTGGAGAAGAGGTGTGTGTGTGTGTGTGTGTGTGTGTGTGTGTGTGTGTGTGTGTGTCAGGGGGTTATTCTTTTAAAGGGGTGACCAGTGTCTATGGTGGTCACTTAGAGAGGGGTGAGAAGATCTGCATTCAGATATTGGAAGTTGGGAGGCCAGGCCCCAAAGAGGGGAGGGACCTCAGCACATGGGTGTGGGGGTGCAGCTGGAGCAAGGAGGGTGTGCTGAGGTAGTCCAGGGAGCCAGGACAGACAGGCCGCCGGCCCAGGGGGCCTGCCCCTCTGAGTTAGAGCGTGCAGCGGCTGCACTCTTTGCACCAGCCTTGCCAGAGCACCAGGAAAACAGTGGGGAACCGATGTCCTGGGTTCAGCAGAACCCCAGGAATTTGGAGGCGAGGGCCCCTGATGAAGGAGGAGCAGTCTGCACTGCCAGGAGAGTCCCACGGGCAGCGGAATTCTGGGACATGAGCGCTCCAATGGGGGTCCCCTCCACCCAGGGGAGTGTCCTTCTCCATGCCAGCTTTGGGGGCCGGGGGCTTGGTGTTCATTTCATCAAGGGATTTTGTCTGAGGACCCATTTTCCTGCCTGTCCCAACCCTGGGATCTCTGGCTGTAGAAGGGTCTCCCTTTTTAGCTAAGGGCACCCAACCTGTAAGCTTACAGCTCTCCAAAGGAAGGGGTGAGCGAAGTTTGGTGTGCCTCCTGTTCCATAACCGGCTTCAGGAACTTGAAGATAGTCCCAGGTCCCTGCGTTTCTTCCAGACATGCCTTCCTAAGCCTGGTGCGTGCGCTCTCCGAGTCCGGTCTGACCGCCGGGGAGAGCAGACTCTCCTCAGCCCTTGTCGAGGTGTCGCGGCCCCTCTCCTGATGCCCCCGCTGGGCGTGCTAGCGTTCCCGGGCAGCCCCTCCGCGCGTTGACATGGCTGGAGCTTCGAGTTCGTGCAGGCTTCTTCCCTGTGCTGCTCAGCCGCAGCTTCTCCGTCTTGCATTGGTGTGAACCCAAGGACAGTCCCTGACGGCGATCTCTGAGCAAAAAGTAGAATTATGTGCTGCGCACCCAGAGGAGAAGGGATGGTTGATGGGAGAATTTGCAGTGGTGGGGGGAGAAGAAGATTCAGGAATGAGCCTGAGTGTGTTGGCCCGGCTGGTCAGGACACTGGGAGTAGCTGGCAGCGCTGGGGGTTCCCTGGCTGGTCTTTCCAGGCTGGGGCCACTTCCCCGCGCCTGCTCCCACCTGGGCTTTCGGGGTCAGCCAGGCCTCGAGCAGTGACAAAACCTGCCTGGGGGCGGGTAGCCCCTCGCAGGGGTGCTGGCTGACTGGGGTGGGTGAGCCCTGGGCCGTCCCTATCGTGCTCATGTGCCCAGGCCTGGGAGGAGCCAGGGGGTGGCCCTGGGTGAAGGGTGGGCTCACACTAGAAGAGGGGACAGTGTGACCTGGGGGTGGTGGTGGGGGCGGGGGCAGCTTCGGTGTGGCCAGGGGGAGGCTGGGCCCGGCATCCAGAGGGTGGGGGAGGCAGCTCTGTGCCCTGCCTGTGGCCGCAGCCTTCCCGCCCGGATGACGCTGCGTGCCTCCTGGGACTGAGCACAGAGGGCTCCTCCGGCTTCGATGCGTGCTCTGGGTCCCCAACACTACCACTGGCGACAGACCCATGTGAGTGAGTTGGGCCCCCGGTGGGAAGACGCGCCCATCTGTGAAATGGCCTTTGAGGGACACTGGCGCTGTCAGGTATGTGGGGTGCAGCACGCTCGGGAAGGTGAGGCCTCTCGGCGAGCGTTATCAGGCCTTTGCCTGAGCTGAGGGGCACAGGGGTTCCTATGCATCTTCGCTGCACCTTCGGCACCACCTGGCCCTTCCGGCCTCCCGCCCTGCGGCCCTCCCTCTCCCTTCTTCCCCAAGGCCCTCCACCTCTCTCCGCACGCCCTGCACCGCACTTGTCTGGTTGTTCCTACCTGGGACCTTGCCCATGCTGTTCCATCCACCCAGCCTGGCACAGCGTGCTCCCAAGGCGCTGAGGCTGTCCTCGCGTCTGTCCCCTGGACACTGGCCAGAAGGTGACAGTGCATGCTTGGGCTATGTTGGCTCTGTGCACGTGAAAGCTGCTTGGCCCTAGGAGGTGTTTGTTGATTGACTGTCCAATGGAGGGTCCCGGGTCCCCGGGAGTGGCAGTAAGGGTGTGAAGCAGGTGGCGGTGGTGTCTTTGGGTCCTGCTGATCATTTGTTGGAGGCGTGCAGTGTGGGCACATTTCTGGGGTGCTGTGAGTTTCGGGGGTGGGTGAGGCCTGCCGAGGATGAGGGGCAGAGCCTGGGGGCTGGCAGCCACTGGGGGGCCTCCATGTCGAGGCGGTGGCTGCGGCCCCAGGCCCCCAGAATCCTCTGCGTGTGGGCACCTGCCCCTCTTGCTGCCCCCGCCCACACCTTCCAGCCCAGGAGGAGCTTGGTGAGGTGACAGCCGGCGACTCTCGGAGCTTCTGTCAGGTGCTTCTCTGGCAGTGTCCCCACCTCTGGGGGCAGGAGACCACGGTTTCCCTGGAGCCACGGCGAGGCTGCTGGCGTGAGCGCAGCAGAGAGCACGGGACTCTGTGGAGGGCCCCGGCTCTGGCCTGTGGTGCGCTGGGTTCTAACACCCCCGCCCGCCCCCCGCAAGCAGGTGACCTTGGCCTAGGGCAGCATTTGCCCCGCCCACCGCCGACTTCGGGGCTGGAGTCGGGGCATCCCGTGCACGGTCTGCTGCCGTCCGCACCCCTGCCTCCACTGACTCGCCCCCAGTGACACCCCCCCGGCCAGTGGTGACAAACGTGAATGTCTCCAGACGTTGCCACACGGCCCCCAGCCTGGTGGCTTCTCCTCACTGAGCCTCTTCTGTGGAATTGGAGAAGAAGCTGCCTTCTGCAGATCATGGCGGGTGGGGGCCAAGTGGCGTGTGTGTTTGTGTGTGTGTGTGCACGTACGTGTGTTTGCATGTCTGATCGTGTGAACTGTGTGTCTTATTCACAGTGTGTGCCCTGGAAAGGGAGCTCTTTCCCTCTGCTCAGAGGAGGGCATATAGGGAGAGGCAGTCCTGCTGTGGGGTTTTTCAAGGGAAGGCGACTCGAATGAGCTTTCAGGCACTGTCAGTATACAGATGGGCAGTGAGAGCTCAGGTGGGGCTGAGGTGAGCTTGTTCATGTGGGGTTGGGGGGAGTGTCACTCGGGTAGGGGTGAGTCACTCAGGTAGGATTGATGGGAGTCACTGGGGGGGTTGGGATGAGTCAGGTGGGACTGGGGGGAGTCACTCAGGTAAGATTTGGGGAAGCTACTCAGGTGAGCTTGGGGTGAGGCCCTCATGTTCGTTTGGGGGGAGTCCCTCAGGTGGTCTTGGGGGAGTCCCTCAGGTGGGCTTGGGGGAGCCACTCAGATGTGTTTGGAGGGAGTCCCTCAGGTGGGCTTGGGGGAGCCACTCGGGTTTGGAGGGAGTCCCTCAGGTGGGCTTGGGGTGAGGCCCTCAGGTTGGTTTGGGGGGACTCCCTCAGGTGGGCTTGGGGGAGCCACTCAGGTGGTCTTGGGGGGAGTCCCTCAGGTGGGCTTGGAGGGAGTCCCTCAGATGGGCTTGGGGGAGCCACTCGGGTTTGGAGGGAGTCCCTCAGGTGGGCTTGGAGGGAGTCCCTCAGATGGGCTTGGGGGAGCCACTCGGGTTTGGAGGGAGTCCCTCAGGTGGGTTTGGAGGGAATCCCTCAGGTGGGTTTGGGGTGAGTCCCTCAGGTGGGTTTGGGGTGAGTCCCTCAGGTGGGTTTGGAGGGAGTCCCTCAGGTGGGTTTGGGGTGAGTCCCTCAGGTGGGTTTGGAGGGAGTCACTCAGGTGGGATTGGGGTGTGTCACTCAGGTGGGCTTGGAGTGAGTGTCACTCAGACGGGCAGGGTGAGCTCGGTGGTGTTGGGGAGCATCCTGGGTGGACCCTTGGCTTCCACCCCTCAAGCAGAAGCTGTTAGGCAGCGTTGTGGTGGGAAGCGTAGCCCCTGCTCCCGCCAGGCTATATGGCCCTGGGTATGTCTGGAGACAGCTCTGGACTCTGTGGCCTGCCAGGTGGTATTGGGACCTTTGTGTCTTTTAGAGTCGGTGTGAAAATTGTGCTGGTGGACAGGGGTTGGCTTTGAGCCACATGTCTTGTGTGGGCCCCAGGAAAGGGCCAGGCTCCAGGATGCTTTGGGGGACTAGGGAGATGTTGCTGCAGGGTCTGGTTGTTAGGAGGGGTCCCCCAGTGAGAGTGCCATTTCTGGGAGCTCACAGACTGTGCACCCCAGTACTGAGGATCCCTGGCATTTGGCAGAACGGGTCTCTCATCGATTAGGGACGGTGTCCAGGCCAGAGGGACCCAGATCCTGGCAGAGTGGATGCTGGTGTGTGTTGATTCACAAAATAGCTCTCACATCACTGAACAGTAGTAAGCAATGGCAGAAAACATTTTATAAAGGTGGGGGGAAGGCCCCACAACTCCCCTGTGGGTCTGTGGTCATATAAAAAACGGTTTTAGCTTTTCATGTTCACATCCTCATCATTGCCCACGTGTGCCCACTGTTTTTATCACTTTATCAGAATGAATGTGTTAGAGATTGTTTTCAGCTGCCTGTAGCAGAAAACCCAATTAATGGCGACCTGACGAGACAGCAGTTTCGTCTTCCTCAGTTAAGGAGTCTGGGGCAGGTAGATGGGCTGGCAGGCAGCTCCGTGATGCCCTCAGAGACTCCCGCTCCCACTGTCATTCTGCTCAGCCACCTTAGCTTGGCTTTTGTCCTCAGGCTGGTGCCTCAGGGTTCCAAGATGGCTGCATCACCACCGGCATCACCTCCAGCATCCTCCTGGGAGCGAGAAGCCAAAGAACAAACGAGAAAGGCATGTACCATTTGGGCTTGCTCTTAGCCACAGAGCCTTCCTGGATGGCCCACCCAAGGTTTCTACTCATAACTTATTGGCCAGGACTGTGTCTCATAACCAATCCTAGCTGCAAGGGAGTTTGGAAAATGGGGCGTGTTGTTTCTCAAACCTAACTGGGGTTCTGATGGTGAGGAAGGAGTGGAGGTAGGTGTCAGTGGGCACCAACAGTGTCTGTTGGGGATGCCTCATGGTTCTGAGCCCTTTTTTTTCCTAAGTTTATGTCCAGCTTTGCCTTGTGTTTCTGCGGTCTTAAGGGAGATTTATTTTTATGGCTCTGCATCCACTAAAGGAATGTACTGTCGTCTTTTTATGCCTTATTTATAGCAATTTAACGTACCTTTTTTATTTTCATTTTTTGCCAAATATAGGTAGTGCTTTCCCGAACGTGTGTGTGTGTGTGTGTGTGTGTGTGTGTGTGTGTGTGTGTGTGTAGATTCTTCTGGGTTCTTACTTGAAGATTTTTGGTGGTGCTGGGATTCCCAGGCCAGGGGGCGCTTATGTTCTTACTGTTTCAGAAGGTTTTTGTGTGGCCTGGACCAGGTGGTGCAGGGTTGGAAGGCTGGTGTCCACTGCTGGGAAAATCCACCCTCGTCCCAGACACAGGAGTCCCGAGGGGGTCCACAGGTGCATTTGTAGTCCTAGAACCCACAACCTTGTGAACACCGTGGAACCAGGCAGGGGCAAATGAGTTGGTGGGCCGTGGTGTAGCCCGGGGATGGGAAATTCTGTGTGGTCATTCTGGAAGGCTTTTCCATTGCTGTGCCCAGAGTGCCATCACTGGCTGGCCCTGAGATACTGCTTGTCCCTGGGATTGTCTACTTTACAATGCAGGTTCTCATCCTCTACCATCTTCCATGCACATAACAGCCCTGTGACATAGGTGGGATCAAGAATTAACCCTGTTATGCTGATGAGGCTCAGAGAGGTGCAGTGACTCACCCAAGGAGACACAGTAGAGTTGGGACTTGAACTCAGGTCATGGGCCCTGAAGCCCAGTGTTCTCTCTGTCCCCTCCCCCCCCCCCAGCCTTCCCTCCATGCTCCCAGACTGTGGGCTGCATACAGGAAAATCAGCCTCCACGATTAGCATCTGACACGAGGACTCAGAGGCCATCTGGTCTACCCTCTTTGGATGAGATGAGGCCATGACTTAACCCTCCAGTGACAGGGAGCTCACCGTCTTCCTAAATTAGTAGGGAAAGGCTGATGTGGCTTCCGTGTTCAAACAAACAAAAGAGGCAGAAGATCTCTCATCTGCTTGTTTTGGTTATGCTGAGCAGAGCTTCCCAGGGTGAGTTTAACCTCCTTTTTCTTGCCACAACAATAGTGATCAGTCATGGGTTGTCTAGAGGGTTCTCGTTCCTTACAGATAGTATCTCAACAACTCAGCAACCTTATGAGATAGATGTTTTCATGTATTCCTATCTTAAGCTGACGTGGAAGATCAGGGAGGTTAAGCAATTTGCCCGAGGTCACGCAGCTGCGGAGGACTTAGACCCAGGCAGTCTGGCTTCAGAGTCTGTGCTTGTAACTATATTGTTATATACTGCTGCTTTCGACCTTTTGTATCAGTTAGCTAGTGACGTGTAACAAATCACCCACAACTGTGGAGGCTTAAAACAACAGCCGTTTATTAGTGCTCACGGTCTGTGGCTCAGCTGGGCACTCTTTCACACCACTGGCCTGCAGACAGACTGGGACAGCCCTGTTCTCAGCCATTGTGTGCGTTTTCCTCTGGGTGATGGCAGAGGCACATGAGGGCAGGGAGAGAAGTACGGTCCCTCGTGCCACACCCCTGCCATGACTCTGTCATTTTGCCCACAGGGCATTGGCTGCAGCAACTCACAGGAGGCCAAGGGCAGCACGCGCACCTGCCCACGATGAGGCCGAGTGGGTGGAACGGCTCACTCATCCTGCTGGCTGACCGAGAGCCTGTCCACACCCCTTGGGTGTGGCCAAGGCCCTCCCTGCTGTCTGTAATCAGCTGCCAGGCGCAGTGGAGAGGACAGAGCTTAGGACTGTAATCTGGGTTCGAATGCTGCCCAGGTCACAGCTCTAAGGTGACGTGCTCTTTTCTCATCTGTCGAGTAAACGGCGCACCATCTCCCTCTGCGGGAGACATCTCGGCCTGCCATGACAAAGCACCACGGTCCCAGGGCTGAAGTAGCAACAACTTGATGTCTCCCACCTCTGGGATACAGAAGTCTAAGGTCAAGGGGTCTGCAGGGTTGGTTCCTTCTGAGGCCACTCTCCTTGGTGTGTGGATACCCCTTCTCTCCCGTGTCCTCCCGTGGTCGTCCCTCTGTGCGTGTCTGTGTCCTCACCCCCTCCTCTAACAAGGACACTGGTTGCTTTGGAGTAGGGCCCCACGTACAACCTCAGTTTACCTTGATCACTTCTGTAAAGACATCTCCAAATACAGTCACATTCTGAGGTCCTGGGTGCTAGGACTTCAGCATAGGAATTTGGGGGGACACAGCCCAGCCCATCACACCCTCCTGGGGCTGAACATTAAGTGAGAAAAATGGAGATGAAAGCACCTCGTCCAGGGCCTGCCGCGGAGCACTTGCTCAACAGAGGTTGGTCCTGTGTTGTGATTGTGTGGCCCCGACGTGCTAATTACTCTGTTGTTATTCTCAAAATCTGGTTGTATGTTGGGTGACAAGGCCACAGTGGTAGAGTGGACCCAGCGCAGGGTGTGTTATTAGGAGACCTGAGCTCAGATCCCTGTGCACCACTTACTGGCGGGGGATAGTAGCAGCAAACTCCCTCCCTCGTCCCAGCCTCAGTGTCCCCATGTGCAGACGCGGGGTGCTCCTGCCTCCTTCGGCATGTCTGGGAGGTGGGATACATGAAGCCTCCTGTGTTTCTTTGAGACTTGATCGTGACTGGATTTTTAAGCAGGTGGCATGCAGTACTTCCGTAACTCACACACATGCACATTAATGTTAAGTTTTTGGTGTGATCGTCTTATGGTTCTGTATAAGAAATGAGTCCTTATCTTTTGGAGACAGATACTAAAACACTTAGGGATGAAATGCAGTATCTGGGATTTGCTTCAAAAAAATCTGATTTGCAGGGGAAGTTGGGGAGGGGGGTGTGGGTTTGGATGGAACAGGATTGGTCATGAGCTAATTACTGAAGCTCAGTTATTTGTATCTGGGAGTCTATTATACTGTTTTCTTACTTTAGTATATATTTGAAAATGTGCATAGTAAAAACTTAAACCACTTGAACAGAACATAGGGTAGGAATGGCTGTCCCTGGTCAGGTCCAGCCCCTCGGCCCTGCTCCCAGGAGGTGGCGGCTGCCAGAGGCTTGCTTACTGAGCACTTCTTTGGCTCTCACGCCGGCCCTGGCCTGCTCACAAGCTTTCTTTGGCCTGTACATTGCTTGAAAATATTTGGAATTAGTTGCCGACATGTATTGATCTTTTAAAAGAGCCAGCTCTTGGTTTTATTTATTAGCTAGGTGGTCTGTTTTCCTGATTTTTGTGTTTGTATTTGTGAAATACCTATTTTAGGTTCTTGAGGTGTGTTTCTTTTTCCTCACGTTCAAGTGAACACCGAGCATTACTAGGGGCTGTTGTTTTTTTAAATAAATGCATTAAAGGCTACACATGTTCCTCTTTGTGCCGCCATGGCTGTCTCCCATCGATCTGTTACGATCATGTATTCATAAAGAATTCACCAGTGAGCCTCTTTTCTTTTCTTTAATCCAAGAATTAGTTGAAGTGTGCTGTTTTAATATCACGCACTTCGATGCACACACACTTGTGTCAGCATAGTGATTTCAAACGTGAGCTTGTGGCCAGATTGTTTGGCTGTTATACCTGCCTTGGCTGTTTACTAGCTGTGTGATCTTGGTTGTGAAATGCAACCTCTCTGTGCCTTGCCTTTTGCCATCTGTAAAACGGGGATAGTAGTAGTAATGACAATAGCCACAGCAATCAAGGTTGTCAAGAGCACAAAGTGAGCTGTTGCATTCCACAGATTAAAAAACACTCGCGGTCATCGGGCATGCACTATCTGGAGACGCATTTCTGATGTGCAGCTTCTACATTTTAAAATTTATTGGACTTTTTCCTTGGAATAAAAGGATTACTTTTGGTAAAGTTCCATGGGTTTTGGAAAAGAACACCTATCTTCCCGGTGTGCATACTATCTCCCTATAAAGATCAAACATGTTTATTACGTTATTCAGATCTTTTTCAAGGGTGGAAAACGAGCAAATGCTAGCTAAGTCAGCCTGCGTGCATGTTGGGTGAAGCACACAGAATGGGTTTTTTTTGTTTTTTTTTTAAGATTTTATTTATTTATTTGACAGAGAGAGACACAGAGAGGGAACACAGGCAGGGGGAGTGGGAGAGGGAGAAGCAGGCTTCCCGCGGAGCAGGGAGCCCGATGCGGGGCTCGATCCCAGGACCCTGGGATCAGGACCTGAGCCGAAGGCAGACGCCCGAAGACTGAGCCCCCCAGGCGCCCACACACAGAGTGTTTTAAACAGTCGCTATTTTGTTGCCTTTTGTGCCTGGAGTGGTGCCTGTGCTCCCTGCTGGTCCCCATGGCCCCCACCCGCATCGCAGTCACACGTGGTCCCCTTGCGCACTCGCTTGCACGGCCAGGCCCCACAGGCATCCCGCCCTGCACCCCGGTTTATGGTCACCTGATTATCATCATCATTATGGAGGCCTCCTTCATTTCGGAGGGACATCTGTCAGTGTCTCCGGCGCTTTGCCATTGTGGTTTGCCCGCGTCCCCTTGTGTTTCTGATAATTTTAGTTTCGTGGATTTTGAAGCTTAGATGTAGGAAGGTTCGTGTTTGCTGTTTCTTCTTGGGGGAGAAGCTTTACAAAGCAAACTTCTTTATTGTTTTTGATACTTCTTGCTGTAAGTCCTTCCGTATCCTGAGATTACGTCTGTGCCTGATTTCTTCCATTAGCCTTTGTGATACAGATGTTCATGTTTTTATCTTCTACTTTATCCTTTCTCTTCAGGAAGATGGTGGCACGGCTTATAACAAAAGGTGTAAAAATAAGGCATAAAGCCAGGTCAAAAATCTGCGGGTGTGTGTGTGTGAGATTCGTACATAGTAACCCTCATGATGGCTCCGAGAGACACTCATGTGTGCTTGGGGCTTCCGAGGACGAAGGACGGAAGGAGAGCCTGCCAGACGCTGGGCGCGAAGTTGCAGAAGAGCGTGCTCTCGTGCCTTCACTGAGGCCTGGCCCAGTGAGGCGCTGGGGTTGGGAGCATCGAGGGGGGACCCAGCTGAGGTGTGGCCGGCCTGGCGGCACCCGGTGGATGTAGATTCCCCAGGGATGTCTGGTAGACCGTCCAGCGGGTGGCGGTGTTGGTCCCGTGGGTCCACTCTCCGGGGCCGTGGGTGCCCAGGCTCCTTGGATTTTTTTTCCCTCCGTCTTCGTTCTGCGATTTGTGCTTGGGCTGGTTGCATCATCTCTGTTCCAAGCAGAAGAAGGATGGGACAATGGCCAGAGGGGTTGTGCCCACTGCGCACACTTTCCTGGAAGCCCCCAGCAACTTCTTCTACTCATTGGCTGGGGGTAGGTCTCATGGCCACACGTGGGCAGTCAGGGGGTGAGGTGCGCATGCCCCATCTCACATGTGCCTCCGGGCCCCAGGGGACATGGAGCCTGGACCCCTGGCGGGGAGGGACCTCCTGGCCTCCTGCTCAGTGGCCCTGCAGATTCTGCACCCACGCTCCCCATGATGGGGCCAGCCCTCTGTGCCCTTGGCCTTGGCCGGCGACTGCACATCCTGATAGGTGACCTGGTGCTCCCTGGTCAGTGGCAAGCCTGCAGGCAGATCTGCTTCCCCCATGTGCGCTTTCTCTCCCCATGTGGGAAGTGAGCCCGCAGTCTGGGTTGGCTCTGGGGTCTCCTGCTGCCGCAGACATGGGCCTTGGCTGCTGTATTTGGCATCCTGGGGTGTCTCAAGAATCCCTCGTTGGAGGAACCGCAGAGAAGATGGGGCTGGAATGGGAAACGCTTTCACAGGGGGGCACCCCAGAGTGAGAAGAGCAGGGCTGTAGGGGTGAGTGGGAGAGCTGCCTGGTTTCCAGACACCTGTTCTCCACCCTTTGGCAGGGGACTCCGACATTGACGGGACATCGTTCTCCGCTTCGGAAGCCTTTCTTCCTGGGCCCAGCAGCCACCTTGCAAGGAGGGGGTGTTAAGTATGCTGGGACCATTTTCTCTCCTTCCTGTCAGGGGGCTGTTGGCCACCAGCCAAGACCTCGCCCTCATGTGCTTTAGAAGAGTCCCTTCGGGGCCCCCTTCCCCAGCCCCTGATGCCCCTGGCTGAAGCCCACCCTCCCCCCCCCAGACCTGGGAGACCTGGCCATTCAGGGTGTTCTGGGTTTTTTCCTTCGGGTTTTGTTTTCCAGGCCAGCCTAGGTCCTTTCTGGGCACAGAGAGGAGCCCTCTAATTTTTGGCTTCCTCTGGGGATGACCTAAGCATTTGTTTTTAAAGGGCTGGCGGGGGCCACCGGCATTATGCAACACTGCACTGAAACCACGTTACCCATTGGCCTTCTCCCAGGGCATGCATTTCTGAGATGGCTCAAGGCCTGTGCTAATGTGCATTGCACTGGCCATGGGCCATCAAATCAGATCGAGTCACTCCCTTGCTGAAAAGCCGTCGATGGCTCCCAGCAGCCTACAGCATGTGGCACGGCTTCTCATGGCTCTTGAAGTTGGACCTCTTGCCTGCCACTCAGCCCCATCCCGCACAGCACCCTGTGCCCTGCAGACCGAGTTACCAAGCACTAAAGCCCCTTCCTCCGTGAAGCCCTCTCTGGCTGGTTAGGTGCCCCTCCTGTGTGTCCTGCGGCCCCAGGGCCCCCGCCGGCTTGGCACCTGTCACCCTGTGTGCAGCTCAGCCTGTCCCAAGCCCTGGCAGGGCTGCCTTCGCCTCACTGTGGCTGAGGCACTTGTCCGCCAGCCTCTGGCACCGAGCAGGCCCTCCGAGAATGTTTGTTGAATGAACATAGGCATGTAAACGGAACAGCTTCCATTAAAGCTATATTTAATTGTTCTAGAATATTCTCCATGCCTTTCAGAAAAGCAAATTCTTGAAAAACAACAGCTGAGTGGCAGGTGTTGGCATGACGTGGTGGGTAGTTGCTGGGGGGTGGTCCCGCTTCCTGTGGGATCGGGGTTCTGCCTGCACCCCTCAGCCTCTCCGCTCACTCTGACGTACCTGCTGACTCTGCTGCCTTTCCTCCAAATCCCCGGGCACCTGCAGGGCCTGGCCTGGCGTCCATGGGGCTGCCAGGAGCTTGGGAACGGCGCCCTCTTCCTACCTGGGGCTGGGCCACTTTTCCAGGTGGCTCACTCCCGGCACCCCCCAGCTCCAGGCCGGGCCGCCTGTCAGCAGCCCTGCTCAGTAGCTCTCCCCAGCGGTGCTCCCTGCACTGGTCCTCATACCGCCCTCCAGTCCGGGGACGTGTCCCCTCGGGTGGTCAGTGCCCCACCCCGTGAGATGCGGCTGGCCCACAGTAAGCCTCTCAAGCAGGCGGCCCTTGTCCCAGCTCCCACCCCCACCCCCCGGGGGCTCTGGGCAGTCTGCACACTTCTGAGACGTGCGGATTCCCTCTGTGCCGCCTGCTGCTCGCCTTCACCCTGAGCCGGTTCCTTCAGGGAGGTCTGTGCTCCTGCCTCCCTCTCTGCGCGGGCTGGTCCCTCTGCCTGGCATCCTTGCAGGCCACTCTGCTGTTCCTTCTGCTTGGTGCGCCTGCGTGGAGCGGCCTGTTAGAGGGGAGTGTGCCCCGGGCTCAGAGCCGCTGCGGCCTCACTCTCTTTTGGGGGCACGTCCTGGCCTGGCCTGCCTCCCTCCAGCTGAGCAACCTTGCGCAGTCTGCATGGCGCTGTCTCCACAGGTACCGGGGGTATGACAGAGGCTCTGCGAGGGTTCAGTGACCTCACGTGGGTGCCTGGCACACAGCACGGGGTGACTGTAAGTGTGCAACGGGACGAGGAGGCTGTGCCGGGCCAGACTCTGTGCCGGGTGCCCCAGCGCACAGGTGTGAGCTGAGCCCTAGCAAAGGCCGGGGTGAGCCTGGGAGAACGCTGGGCTGGACCTCAGCTCCGGAGCCAGAGAGTGAGACTCTGATGGGCTCAAGTCCTGGCTCTGCCATTTTCCAGAGGCTGGCTGCAGACGTGGCAGGTCACCGGTCTGTGGCCTTGCTCTCTCCCCCTCGGACTGGGGCTCACCAGAGTGTCAACCTCAGAGGGCTGGGCCTGGGTTCCGAGAAGGAATACAGGTGGCGGGCCTGGCACACGGTGGGTGCTCCCCTCACCTAGGACATATCCTCTCTCCATAACCCAGAGCAGCTGGGATGTGGGGCAAGGTGCCCTTGAGGGAGAGCCCTGGCTGCAGGGGTGGGGAGGCAGGGACGGTGGCAAGGGCCGCAGCCTGCCCCCCTCTGTCCAGGGAGCACAGATGCAGGCTTCACAGGGTGGTGGTCATGGGGAGGGAGAGAGGCAGACCTGAGATGCTGAGGTCACAGGGGGGCAGCACGGCTTCCTCGGGCTCACCTCCCGCCCCTCCTCCCGCCCGGGCTGTCCCTGAAGTGGCCCTGGGTGGGTGCTGTCCAGCCTCGGCCCCTCTGGAGGTGTGCAGGGCCCAGCCAGCCTCAGGAGTGGCCACCCGCACGTTCTGAAGAGAGGCCCTCGCTTTGATGCCTCAAGGGGAGTGAGACAGGAGATTGGAGTAAAAGAGCCACCCTCTGTGGCCCTGGTGAAGGCTCCTTCCTGGAGCTGGGGCATTCCCTGCCCCCTGTGTCCCCCTACCCCCGGAGGACCAGGCCCTGGGACTTCTGATCCCTCCACTTCTGCTGCTGCTGACCAAGGCCGAGCCAGGAGCCCCCACTTGGCTCGCTCTGGGCAGAGGCGGTGCCAATGCTGGCTGGCCGCGGGTACAGCTCCCCAAGTCCCCACAGGCATGGGGCGGGGCCGGGCGGCTCAGGGGAAGGGACCCGGGGGACCTGGGAACATTGGGCTCCCAGACCAGCACCGCAGGACGACGGCCCTGAGCCTGGCCCCCGGGGGTGCTCCCCGCACCTGGGACTCTCCCTCCTTCGGTTCAGACACGGGCCGGGGGGTGCGGCTGAGGAGGGGCCCCGGGCTGCGGGCTCAGTGCGGGCGGCGGGGCCAGAGCAGAGGTGGGGGGGGCCCCGGCGATGGGCCTTCGTCCTGGTCCTGGCTCCTTCCCTGTCCCCAAGCCCTCGGTGCTCGCGGCACAGACGACGGCTGAACAAACGTTCCTTTATTCGTGAGCGGACCCACGTGGCATCCCGCTCTGCCCGCGGCTGCACGGCTGCTCCCCGCCCTGGCTTCTCCCCTGCTGGCAAGGGGAGCCTGCGAGTCTCTGGAAAGACCTGGTTCGAACCCCTGCCTTCGTCCTCACAGGCTGTGTGGCCTTGAGTGAGCTCCTTGACCTGTCTGAGCAGCATGTCCTCTGGAAAGTGGGGCCCCCCCTGTGGCACGGGGCAGGGGCTCAGGGATGGCTGCTGGTCCCTGCGGCTCGCCCCTCAGGGTCACCCGGGGTGTCCGCACCCGGACCCAGCATCCTGCATTGACGGGTTACTACCTGCATCAGTAAGGATTGTGTTGATGTCTTGTAAGAAAAATCTGACCCCAGTGGCCCAAAGGGTTTGGGATTTTTCCCGGAAGGGGAAGTTTGGGTGTCAGCAGGCCTGGCTAGTACAGCTCCTCGGGAGGTCAAGGACTCAGCCCCTCTGGCCTTCTCTGCCCCCGTCTTTAGTGAGTGGCTTTTATTGGCCTCCGAGGCAGGGAGAAGGGGAGCAGCCGAGGGGGGGTGCCCTTGGGGCTGCACCCGAGTCTCAGGGACATAGGAGCTCTCCCACAGTGCTGCCTCGAGTGAGCGGCCACTCTCACTGGCCAGATCAGGGTCCCGTGGCCACCCCTGGTGTTTCTAGGTGGGCCCATTGCCGTTCAAATAAAGCTGGGGTTCTTGTAGTGAGGACGAGGGGGTAGGGTATCTAGGGGACAGTCTACATGCACTCCCTGAATCAAATGCTTATACTCTGAAATGTGCTTTAAAAAAATCAAACCTGCAAACGACTCAGGGGACTTCTTTCGGGCCCTCTGCCGAGGCTGCTCGGTTTCTGCCACGGTGTGGTTGTCAGCGCTGGGTGTCACTGGCCTGGGGACGGACGGTGCAGCTTTTTTGCCCACGTAAGGTCTGGGGAGAGAGGTCACTCGTTGCTGTGTCTGAGAGCGAGGACCTTGGTCCGAAGACGGGGGCCTGTATGTCAGGAAGGGCCCAGCGATGGCCCCAGCCTGGCCATGTGGGGCCAGAGGCCAGCCCGGTGTGCCCCCGCCAGTGGCCCCCGGCCTCAGGCCCTCAAAGGGAGTGGTGTCTGTGGACGTCAGAACTGGCCGTGCAGGAGCACCAGGGACCTTCCCAACAGAACCTCATCCCAGAGGACGGCCCAGATGCGTGAGGACCCGGCTTCCAGGAGCCTCCTCCCAGCGGAACCGGGATGTCCCTGCGTCCCAGGCTGCAGAGCTGGGAGCGAGAACAGAGAGGGCCCAGGCTGGCCCCAAGTGAAAGTCCAGCTGCCCTTTGAAGTGACCTGGAGAAGGGTGTTGTGAGAGCGTGGGTGAACAGGGAGCAGTGGTCCCGGGGGGGGGGGGGCCGGTGCCCCGGCGCTCTCAGCCCACAGAGGGGAGGGGGGTCCAACTCCTGAACCTGAGGGGGGAAGGCCATGCTACCAGGCAAGACCTCTCTGAGTCATTCCAGAACCTTTTACCCTGAAGGGGGCGTCCACGCCGTGGGTGGGATCTTGATTCCAGAGCTTTCCAGGGCTTGCCATGGCCCCGAGACGTCGGGGGAGGCAGGTGGGGCTCCAGAGGCCAGTGGTGTCCTGGCCCGGCAGGCGTGGGCGGTCAGTGAGAACCAGCAAGAATCTGCCTGCTGTGCCTGGGCTGCCCGTCGCTCCAGCCACAGACACTTGGGAGCAGGTTCTCTTGCTGGTCCTCTTCTCCTTTGTAAAGGGGTCCGGCCCACTTTCACCTTCCACAGAGTGCCTTGGTCTTTCGAGAAATTGCTCTTTCACTTGGCCTTGAGCCGCCTTTGGGGGTTTGCACAAAACAGCAGCCATGGCGGGCCGGGTGAGGAGCGCTTCTTGGCGTTCGGGGTCAGCCCAGCCCACAGGACAAGTGTTGTGGAAAGAGCCACAGGCCTTGGGGTCAGGCAGGCCCCCTTCTCTTTGGTGTGACTCTGTGTCTCAGCCTCAGTTTTCCCATCGGCTGCAGGAGGCTTTGTGCACCCAGAGGTGACCGCAAAAGCATGTGACATCGGGCAAGACATAGCTGCTGCAGGATGCAGGTGCCCGCCCTCCACCTCGCTGCTAGATGTGAGGGCTGGGCGGCCGGGCGGTGACAAGCAAGGGGGCAGCTGTTTACCAGCTGGTGTAGAGAACTTTGGCATTTTAGCAACACGGTGTTCGTATGTTGGCAAGCACCACGAATGACAGGGGTGCCCGTCTTGCAGGGGACAGCGGTGTCTATGGGGCGTCTTTTGTGCAGAGGGCAGTCCCCGGAAGTCTGGTTTGGTCTCCAAGCCCCCAGGATGGGGTCCTCATCCTCAAGCCCGGCTGGAGCTCCTGGATGGGGAGGCCCAGGCCCAAGTGTCCACCATTCCTCTGTGATACCCACATCTGGTCGGCTGGGGGATAGCACTTGTCCCTACTTCCTTTCCTTGCCCTGAGTCCCCAGAATTTGCTCTCAGCTGAACTGGGGCTGAGCAGCTCGTGAAGGTGGCTCTGAGGACAGTCGACACTTGGGCTGGCCTGTGATGGCCTGAACGTGTGTCCTCGGTGGGAGGTGGGGCTGCAGGGGAACAAGCCCGCGCTGGATGGCTTCGCAGGGAAGCGCGTGTGTTCCTGAGCCCCACAGCCTGGGCCTTCCTCCTGCCTTCGAGGCCTGCCCCCCAAGGGCCCTGGAGAAGTGCGCCTCTGTTTTATGAAGGGCAAAGTGAGCGCATCCTTGGGAGGAGCTTAGCACAGTGCCTGGCACATGGCTAACTTGTAATAATCACTTACTCTCATAGAATCAGGGGCGGGCAAAGGCTGGGAGGCCCTTTGGGAGCAAACTTTCCCATTCTCCGGGTGGCCCAGTTCTGAGGAATCTTAGCGCATTCGTCAGGCACAATTTATGGGTGTGCGCCAGCCCCTGCTAGGAACAGAAATGAGTAAGTCATAGGTCTTGGTTCTCAAAGGGCTCACAGAGCAGGGCGGGAGAGAGACAAGAACTGGCTGATGATGGTGCCGGGGACCAAGGGCTAGAAGGTAGGAGAGCACTCAGGGACGTATCTTTGTCAGCATGGGCTAGCTGCTGGAACAGACAACCCCAGAGGCCAGGCTCAGCACGGGACAGGTTTATTTTCCTCTCATGTGAATGCAGGTTAGAGGCTCTGCTCTGCTAGGTCACTCCGGGCCCCAGGCTCCTTCCAGCTTGTGGCTCTGCTGTGCTCAGGTCCTTGGTGGCCTCTCCAGTTAGCTACCCAGTGGGGAAAGAGCCTGGAGGCAGGGGCAGGGCGTTCTCACGGGATGGATCCAGAATCACCACTGTCTGGCTCCTCCCGTCCCAGTGGGTGGCACGCGGTCATGTGGTCCCGCCGCACCGCAAAGGAGCCTGGCGCCTGTAGGCTAGCTGCGAGCCCAGGAGGGAGCCGGGGTTTGTGAGGTTTGGCGAGCCTAGCGGGGTCTGCCGCAGAGGCTTCTGGAAGAGGCTGAGTTTGGCTCAGGCTGTGGAAGGTGGCCGGGAGCGGGCAGCCGTCAGCCTGGGCAAGGGCCCAGAGTGCCCAGCTCATTTTGGGGGCCCATCAGGGGGTGGGAGGGGTGGAAGGAGTGCGGAGGCCTTAGGACGTCTCCCTGCCGTCCTCCCTGCCCCCTGGCCCTGGGTCCCGGAGTGTTTGGGGTCTGTTCCAGTTCAGGGACCGCCTGTGCCCCCAGGCAGGGCCTTCCCAGGGACGACGGTACCTCACTCAGTCCTTCCACCTCTGCTTTTTCGGGGCTGGTGGACAGCCGGGGCTCCGGGTGCTGAAGTACTTTTCCTGTGGCTCACACAGCCAAGTAGCGTGGAGCCCGGATTGAATCCTGGTGTGTCTGACTCGACGGCCGGCACTATTTCTAGAACCCCACACCGTGTTCCTTCAGCAGGCTGAGAGGACATCGGGGTCGCGGGCCCCGTGTGGGCGAAGCTCTAGGGGGAGGAAGTGCCGTGGCCTGGGGCTGCCCTGCCAGGGGACATGGCCCTCGGGGGCGGCTCTCAGAGAGGCACTTGCCGGGCACACCAGCCTCTGTAGCCTCCGCCCGGGCCTCGAGCTCTGGTTTGCTCCCTGGCCTCGGGGCCAGCAGGAGTTTGGGCTTGGGTGACCCCGGCACCATGTTCCTTCCCATAGAGATGTCAGCAAAGGAGGAAGGCCTGAGGCAGAGCCCGGCAAAAGGGGAGGGGGGCTGACTGGCCAGGTGATGCAGGCAGAGCCAGGCACTGGGGTTGTGGGGTCCAGGGTTCCAAGTCCTGGCTCCTCCCTCTGTAGCTGTGTCCCCGGGGATGAGAAAGAACCTCGGGTTCCTCCTCTGTGAACCGGGAGCGCTGGGTCCCCTACCTCGGAGACAGATGGCACCGGGGACGTGGACGTCTGTCTGGCCTGCACCCTGTCTTGGTCAGTTCAGGTGGCCGTAACAAAATACCACAGACTGGTGACTTAGAGAACAGAGATTTATTTCTTACAGCGCTGGAGGCTGGGATGTTTGGTGTCAGGGCCATGGCCGGGTAGGGGCCCCATTCCTGGCTTGCTGGCGGGGCCCCCTTCTGCTGTCAGAGCGAGAGAAAGCTCTGCTTTCTTCCTTTCCCTAAGGACACTAATCCTGTTATGGGGGCACCGCCCTCATGATCAAATCTACACCTAATTACCTCCAAAAGTCATCCCATTGGGGTTAGGATTTCAAGATTCCGTATGAATTTTGGGGAGACACAAACATTTAGTCCAGAACAGCTCCCTAGATGGGCTGGCTGTGAGATTTGAGCTGGGGGCTTCTGTCTCCCTGGCCTGCTACAGGGGTCTAGAGCCCAAGGAGCCCAGACCGAGGGGCGAGCCCAGGGCTGCAGGGAGGCAGAGCTCCTTGGGCGAGAGCAGCTGGGTCTGGCTCTGGGAGGAAGGGGCCCTGAATCTGGCCTTGGAGGAAGGGCTGGCCCAGGGGGTGGGCGTGTGCTCATTGTGATGCTGGGGTGAGTTCTTTCCTCTTTGTTGGACGCTGAGGCCCCTCCCCCGTGCCCGCTGAAGCAGAAGCAAAGGGAGGAGGCCTGGCCATCTCTTGGATGGCATTTTTGCAACCTGCCAAGGCACTTAACCCGTTCTCCCAAATATGCGTAGCTGACGCTTTGCATGTATATGTGTATGTGTGTATATATGTATATATATGTCTTTTACATGCATCCTCTTTCCAGCCTGCTGTTTGCCAGCCGTGCAACCCTGGTGAGCTCTCGAAGCTTTTCTAACCTGATTGTCCCCATCTATGAAATGGGCTGGCGGCGCTTACCAGGTCAGACCATCAGGGCCCTTAACTGATGCATTGACTGCAGAGGTGATACGTGGAATGCACGGGGTCCCCGCTGCTCACCTGGCCCCTGCTCGGTACTGCTAGGGCGTGCTGTCATGACTCCTGGCATAGGCTTAGCCAGGCCTTCTTCTTTGGGCTTTGCTGAGATAGAGTTCACATATCCTACCATGTTCTCTTTCAACGTGTGCGATCCCATGGTTTTTAGTATATTCACAGATTGTGCAACCGTCCCCAGACCCCGGCCAGCTGTAGAGCCTGCACGTCACCCCAGAGAGACGCCCTGAGCGCTTTAGGCCTCACTCCTGACGCCCCACCCCCTGTTCCCCCAGCTCAAAGCAACCGCTGGTCTCCTCCCCGTCTCCGTCAGGCAAGGCTTTGAGCCCGTTTGCTGGGTGTTGGTTTGGCCACTCGGGGGCATCAGGCCCCTGAATCTGAGGCCCCCGAGCTTCCTCACTGTCATTCTCTGTGCCCACACCCCATTCTAAAGTGGGGCAGGGCGGGGGCGCTGTCCCTAGTGAGCAGGTTGAACCTGTGGCTGTGGACATCTCACCTTGTCTCGTTATGCTCCTGGACCACCCCCCCCGGACTGGCTACTCCCCAACTCCCCCACTCTGGCCGGCCTGGCACCTAGCCTCATGCCTCATGACTCTTGGGAAGATGGGCCCAGTGAGGAGCCTGTGAAGGTCTGCAGGCTTGGCCGCTTCTCCCCGTGGCCCTCCCAGCCCACACCTTGTAGGATGTAGCTGGACCCCCAAGTCCTTCCCCACACGGTCCCTTGGAGAAGGCACGGGCCTGGAAGCGGGGCTGGACCCTCTCCATCCCTGTGCCGGGCCATGTCCTGGAGAGCCTGGGCCCACCCTGCCCCACGTCCCCTCCGCTCCCCACTCCCCGGAGGCGGTCCTCAGGCGTGGGGCCGTTGCCATGGGAATTGTGTATTGGGATCTATTTTGAGACCGTTTTGTAGTGTGATTTTTAATACTGCCTGGTGTTGGCTGTTGGTTTTTCTACGTTTGCCCAAGTGAGTGGAATTCGACTAGCCAGTGAAGTTTGGCCATTTTTGTTCCTGGATATGGCATTGCCCAGAACATTGAGCAAAGAGTAAGAGGTGACGGGGGCCTTGCAATGACCCCCGTCAAAGCCTGGGCTCCCCATCCAGCCACTGCCAGGTGCGGAGGGGCTGACACAGGGTCCGGCCTCCAGCGTCTGCCTCTGATCAGCTGGGTGACATCAGTGGGTGGGGCATGTACCCTCGGCGACAGAGGAACCCGGGGAGCACCTCCTGGGCTCCCGGGAATTAAATGAATGCTTGGGGGTAGGGGACTGGCCATTGAGCCTTGGCAGGTACCGCGATGGGTAGCTGCTGTCGGCATTAGCTCCAGCTACCACCCGGCCTGATGCAGGTCTCCCTGCTCTTGGCTCTTGCGGCCCCCAGTGTCCCCTTCATGGCATTCATCAGAGTGTGAACGGAGTGTGCTCATACACTTGACGTCTGCCTGTCCCACCGACTGTAGACCCCACAGGGTCCGGGCCGGTGCGGTTCCTACTGTGCCCACTGTGTGCCTGGCACAAGGAAGCCATGAATAAACACACACTTGGGAGTAAAGAAGGAATGTAGGCCAGTGGCCTTGGGGATGGGCTTAGTGCTGGGGACACAGGGGACAGAGCCGCAAGCCTCCTGTCCGTGGGAGCTTCTGGAGGCATCTCTCACCTCCCCTGGCAGGCTTTGGGGTCCTGCTGCTGAGGTCACAGAGCAAAGAAATGAGGGTGTTGCCAAAGGGAGTCTGGGACATCAGCACCTAGGAGGGATGAGTCAGGAGAGGGAGGGAGGGAGGTACTGACCATGGAGTGCTCATCTTTGGGGTCAGGCCACCTGGGGCCCGGGCACCCTCTGCAAAGGGGCTAGCTTTGCCACCTCTGGCTCCAGGAGCAGAATGGGAGGTGACGTGCCTGCGCCCCTGCAGGCTGGCTTTTGCCCTGTTCTGTGTGCTTCTTTCTTATTACTGAAGGTGTTATTAGAACAGACGTGGATGCAGGAAGGGAGCCCATGGGATGAGCAAGATCTAAAGCTGAGCTGAGCAGGGGCCACTAAGACTCCCACTCCATGTGGCTCCGGGGCGGCAGGGGGGGAGGGTGACCCAGCCACAGGTGGTTGTCACGGGCGGCTCAGGGCCCGTCGCTGCCCTGTGGTGGGGACATCTCTGAGAAGGCTGGAGGCAGGGAGGCCAGGCTGCCCGCATTTGCCCCACTGCAATGGTTTTCACCTTAAAAAACAAACAAACAAACCATCTTAACTGCACCAGTCATACCTGATGCTTGTAAGACCAGTTAGAAAACACAGGAAGAAGACCTCCTGCTCCCCTCCCCCCACCTTTGTGGTTCTGACTCCAGATGTTGCCCGTCCACACTTTCCAGACATACATACAGCTGGTGCCTGCTTCTTGCGCTTGTTTATTTTAGAAAAACAGGTTCGTTCTACCCTTGGCTTTCCTGTAACTTCGGTGTTTTCCATTTAACATCTCCAGAACCTGCTTTCATGACATAAATATAACACTGCAGCTCTGGAGGGCCGTTGTAATGGTCTGTGCCATGGATAAGCCATAGGAGCCCTTCTCCTGTGTTGGAGATTTAGATGACCCCAGGTTTTGGTCGTCGTGAGGTCTGCCGTGGTGACAGTGCTGTGTGCTGTCCTTCATGCGCCTGTCCATGCCCCCTCAGCGCACACCCCCAGATGGGCAGCTCGGTGTCACACATGTCGGCCCCGTTCCATTCCGTCTTCATCCAAGAGGCTTTCGGGGATGCAGGAGCTGCCTGGGCTGTGCGGGTGGTGCCCGAGTCAGCTGGCCCCTTGCGTGGCGGGCATGGGGAGAAGCTGACGTGTGGGATGCTCTGCTCGGGGCAGGCTTCCCTCCTCCTGGTTGATGCTGAGGCTCCTTTGCTTCCAGGCATTTGTGCATGACTCCAAGAGCCACGGATTAATGTCCCTGAGCCTCAGGGTCCTCATCTCAGCAATGCTGCTGTGTGTCCACCTTGGAAGGGCAGCGTCACGGGGCCTGGCCCCTCATGGTGTCAAGCGCTGGGCTTTCTAAGGAAGGGCATGATGGCACCACTGGGTGGGTGGCATCCCAGGCAGGCCTCGAACATGGAAGTTGGGTCTTCGTTCCTTCCCCTCCCGGGACAGGGCCGGGCCAACCGGGAACCTTGGCCCACGTCAGCAGAACCCACCTGGAAGCGAATCATTTCACTCCGTGCCCTGTGTTGTTTGAGATGGGTTTGACGAAGGGGAAGTGGTCTGCAAGGGTGGCAGATGGAGGAGGGTGTGGACAAGGGGGAGATGCAGCGCCCTCCTCTGTCAGCTGGGTGCCGCCTGGGGCTCCTGCAGGTCATCCGGGAGGAGAGAAAATGGGTGCCCGGTGGAGTGATTGGTATTGCTGCTGAAAACATGGTGCTGGGGTCGGGGGGTCCGAGGCCACAGAAGTCTGAGGGATTTGGCGGGCCCGGGGTTTCTGATCAGGCCTCCTTAAGGAGGGAAAGGTAGGCTGTTGGGGGTTGACCCGGCAAGGGCAGTGTTAGCCCGGTGATTCCCAAACAGAAGGGAGTAGAAGCAGGCCAGTTGCTGTCCCACTGGGCAATGTGGTGCCGGAGCCACAGAGGTTACGTGAGGGTCCTGCTCAGGCGCCCAGGCTTTCGAGGCCCGAGCCCAGACTCCTGCCCAACCCCCGCTGCCCCTCGGGATCCTGCGATGGCGCTGCCCTCCCAGGCCACTGCGCAGGGGCCAGGCGGCCCGATGCTGGGGTCTGTGTGTGCATCTCCCTGTGGGTGTGTGGCCCCGTGGGTGATAGGAGGCTGCCCGTGCCCATGGGCCCCTCATTTTCCCCACAGGAGCAGGGCAGCATGGGGAGGATGCGGGCAGAGGCCAGGGTCTGGGAGTTGGCCAGGCTCCTGCACCCCGGGGCTCGGCGGCCCTGGTGCTGTCTCAGGGAAGGCCCCGCTGGATGGCGACCCTTGGGGCCTTCAGACCCTCGCTGGTCTGCCCGCCCTTTCACGCTTGTAAAACTGAAACAGTTCACGAAGCAGGAGCTGGGCTGGGCTCCTCCTGAGGCTGCTGCTGGGCTCCTGCCCTCCCCTCTCCTCCCCTCCCATCATCAGAAAAAGGTGAGGATCCCATTTTTGTGAAATCGATTCTCTATCCACTGCTGTGGTCTGTGGGTCTCCCAAGCTCAGGTTCGGGCGTAGGGGCGGCCCTGGTGGGCAGAGTGGGCCCGAGGGCAGTGCGGACCCCGCCAGGCCAGGCGTTCTGGCCCCAGGCTGCCTCTCCCACCCTCCCTGTGCCCAGGGAAACACCAGCAGAACGGGGAAGAGACCCGTAAAAGTGGGACCTTGGTGTATGTATTTTATAAGTCAGCCAACACCTTTAAGGGGCGGAGTCCCCAGGGAGCAGGCTCTCACGGAGTTCCCGCCTTGACCTTGGGGTCTGGCAGCTTTGAACCCCAGATGAGCTCACACTTATCATAGGGCCTTGGATGACCTTCCTCCATCTGTGGGGTGTGTCCTGAGGCCCTGGGCTCGTGGGGTTCTGACAAGGATTCAGAGATAACGGACATCCTATGTGGGGTACTGGCATACCCCAATCCCAGGAGCTTCTGTCATCCTTGACCTCGGCTCCTTCCCCACCTTCTGGTCTCAGACCCCACATTTGTGGGTTGGTGGGCCCGGGCCCCGGGGAGAGGAGCTAGCCGGGGGCTACATAGCAGGACCCCAGCTGAGGCTCCTCACCTGTAATGGGGTGACAGGTGTGAGGATTTCTCCCTGTGGAGTGGAGGTGTGGAGTGCCTGGCCCGTGGGAAGCTTCTGATCAGCAGTGACCTGCCGCTGTGTGTGGACCAGTCATGCAGAGATGTTTTAGGGTGCGGCAGGTTGCTTCTCCGTCCCTAGCGTGAGTTCGTCGTTTCTGCAAGTCCTCGGTCTCACTGCGTTAGTGCTGGAACCATCTGTGAGCTGAGCCCTGCTCTGTGTTCTCTCGTATCACAGAGTTGCTTGTAGACAGATTCACGTGGTGCCTCATTTCACGAATGCGGGGACATCAGCCCGACTCCCATCCCGCTCGGACGGCTCTGAGACCACGTGGCCTTGGCCACATCATGCCCCGGGCACGCAGGGCCGAGCCAACCCCTGCCTTCCCGTGGGCCCCTCCACCACGGAGCCCTCCGGCGCCGGCCGGGCGGGTGGTGCGGCTGACTGGGCGTGGCCTCACACGTGGCCACAGCGGTGCTGCAGTGGACAGCGCGGCGCCTTTTGCTCTAGGGCGAGACCCAGCTCTCCAGGCCGGGGCAAGGCCACAGGTCACGGGTTGCTGAAGAGGTGGTGAGATGCCAGTTAAAAAATGCAGTGTAATGTGGACCTGGATGTTTTTGTGGCGCCAGGTACCTCGTGTTTGCGCGGCAGGTATGTGAGCACCTGCTGTATGCGATGCTGTGGTGGTTGGAGAGCACAGACTTGGGCGGCTGGATTCGGGTCTTGGCTCTGCCGCCCACTGGGTGACTGATGGAATGGGCCCCCTCTCGCATCAGTTTCCTCATCTGTGAAATGGGACGATCATGGTGTCTGTAGAGCTCATAGAGAGAGCCAGACCCATTTAAACCTGCCAAAAGCCAAGAGGTAGGTGTTCATGTGTACTTATTTTACATTCGATGGATGTACAGCACAGCAGTACAGACAGTGGGGCTTAGCCCCCAGCAAAAGCATTGTGCATCGCTTGACCTGTGCTAGGCAACAGTGCATGGGGGCAGACCGAGGCTCAAGAATCTTAGGAGCTTGCCTCTGGTCGCCCAGCCGGTCGGTACCCAGTAGAAGCAGGTTCGCACCTCCCCCCGTCAGGTGGTTACTCTTACTCCTTCCTGATTTTCTCCATCTGACGTTAGGGATGCCTGATTGCTATGGGATGCACGCCTGGTAGCTAGGCTCAGATCCCAGGTGGGTCCTGAGTTCTCCCTTGAAAGCCTGAGTTATGGGGGCACTTGGTTAATGAATGAGCACTTTCTGCATCCCAGGTACGGTGCTGAGGGAGTAGAAGGGGGGCGTGGATGAACTTAGCTCCTGTGGAGTGCTTTGCAGCTGAGATTCTCCCATGTGGCCGTGCTCGGTGCGGTCTGGGGCCTCACCTGGCATCTGGGGAGACAGGTGGAGTCTTGGTGTTATCCAGACCTGTGTCTTGTATTCTGACAAGGCACCCAGGGTATTGTGCTCATTCAAGTCTGAGAGGCGCTGGTCTGGACGGTGGGCTGTAGGTCATCCTGCCCCGGCTGTTTTGAGGCAGATCTTGGGGGAATGACTTCCCCCCCTTTGTGCCGCCACGTTCCATTTCACAGGAGGGGAAGTTGTTAGGAGTGGGGTGGGGGCAAGGAGCTAAGCTCCATGAGGACCCCCTGCTCAGTGCTCCGGGCAGGTGGAGAACCTAGCAGTCGCTCATCGTGGTAAGCAGACTAATGCCCCCTCGCCCAGAAAGCCCATAGCCCTGGGAGCATGTGCCCTTGCTTGGCAAGGGAAAATTACGGTTCAGATGGAGTTAAGGTAGCTAATCAGCTGACCTTATGACAGGGAGAGTGTACTGGATTATCCTGGGGCCAGGTGTAATCACAGCGTCCTTGGAAAAGCAAGGCGAGGGCCAGAGTCAGAGGTGGAGAGACGGGGATGTGATGCCTCCCGCCTGCTTTGAAGGTGGAGGGAGGGACCAGGGCAGCAGAGTGCAGGAGCTCCCGGAAGGAATGAGACCCCCTGAAACCCTGGTTTTGGCCAGGTGAGACTGATTCTGGCTTCTGAGCTCTTCAAGTGTAAGAAACCTGTGCTGTGTTAAGCCACCAGGTTTGTGGCACCTCTTTTGAGTAGCTACAAGAAACCAATGTGGTCAGTGGATGTCATCCTGATTTCTTTGTGTCAGATTATACCGGGGTCTGTCCATACTTGTTTTGGGAAGTAAGCGGCCCCCCAAATCGTTCAGGTAGGACTACCAAAGACCTCCGGGGGTGGGCTCCTTTGTGGGGGTGGGCTGCTGCCCTGGTGACAAGCAGGGGCAGGGGAGCTTCCTTTTGACCTCCTGTACACTGAAGGGGTCACCCCACCCGCACTGATGCTACCCCCGGCCTGAGGTTTGTCGCCAGGCTTCTGCCCTCGCACCGCACCCCAGGAGGGCCAGAGGCTGGTTGGCGACCTGCTCTTTGGAGGAATGTCAGCAGAGGGTGATGGCCAGAACTATAATCTCCTTTTTGCACTTAACCTGTCTTATGAACCGTAACAGCTGGTGGAGAGCAGGGTCAGCTGCTGCGAAGCTCAGTATGAAGAGCTTAGCCCCCCTACCGTAATTTTCCCTTCCCCTGCTACCGTCCCTGCCCATGTCCCTGTCCCGCTCTGGCCACACCTGTGCCTCCTGCAGGCCTTCCCCGCCCTTCCTCCCCCAGCCCTCCCAAGACTTCACTTCCTGAGCCCCTGGCAGGGAGGGTGGGACCACTGGCCTCCCCGCTTGCCTCCGCCTCCATGCTGCCCTCCTGTGCCTCCCTGCCCCCAGCAGAGTGAGCATGTGGGTAAGAGGCCAGGCCTGGAGGCTGGCTGGGCACGTAGGACCTCAGGAGCAAAGGGACTCAGGGAGGCCCCGGGGCGGGCCTGAGGAGGAGGGGGAGGCCATGAGACAGGCCCCCAGGGCGTGGACAGCACCGAGCTCCTGAACCCAAGCAGTGGCTCTTGAGGTGGGGCTTTGAGCCTGGGCCAGGCCCTGGGCAGGTGCTGCCCAGCACCGCGCTGTCAGGCCCTGAGCACCTTGGCCTCAGCTGAGGCAGTCCCAACACTGTGTCCACCTCACCACCTCAGACTGGACAGCAGGGCCCTTTAAGGCGGTTGCCATGGCAATGGGGATGCCGGGTGGTGTGGGCTCTGGAGGGCAGGAGTGGGTGGGCTTGGTTTTCCTGGGCGGTGGCTCTCGGCCGCCCCCCGGGGGGGGTCGTGAGGTCCAGGCCTCGTTCTTCCTTGGGAGTGGGAGCTGGGCCCGATTTCCACTCTGAGCCTCAGTTTCCCCACAAAAAGGAGATAGTATGAAAGCCCTGAGGGCACCCCCGTAGGCGTGGGGCATCTGCCTCCCCTCCAGCTCCAGCCCAGGAAGCAGGAAAAGAGCTCCCGCCTCCTGCTTTTCCGTGAACGTTGCCCAGGACTCCGTCTTCCTCTCGCAGTTCTGATTCGTCTTCACTTCCTGCCACGACCGGCTCTGGGCCCACCTCCTGTGTTTCGTACTGATGCCCTGGCCCTGCCTTATTCTGCCTCACGAACAAAGGGAGTTTCCATTCCAGTTGGGCAGCTACCCCGCCCCCAATCATGGTTCTTTCTCGGTGGCTAGAACAGGGCTGGCAAACAGTAGGTGCTCATTACGTGTCTGTAGCCTGCATGGGTGGGGCCCTACCGTGCGGCTTGAGGTCTTGGGGGTGGTTGGGGAAGCTGAGGCTCCAGAATCCACCACACTCGAGTCCTGGCTCTGCTCTGGGAGAGTATCTGGAATTGTGCGTTTTCATTGCACTTTTACCAAAGATGCATGACAGGTGCAGGTGCTCAGCAGGAGGTAGGGGGGCGCTTTGAGGGTGCTCCCCTGAGAGTGGGGAGGGGGCAGCAATGAGGGCTCTGAAGCTGGGCTCTTCTACCGACAGACGCAGCTGATGGCCCCGTGCCTCAGTTTCCCACCTGGAATATGGCAACAGTCACAGACATGTCGAAGTTCTCCAAACAGCCTGTGTGGGAGTGGTTGTTTTGTGCATTGAGTAAGCCCCTTGATGACAAGGCAGCGTGTATTTTTGACAGTCAGTAAATGTGTGTTGACTGAATGAAGAATATATCCAGCATGTGGGTTTCACTGACATCTTTTTGCTTTATGAGACTGAGTTGGGGCATATAGCTCCAGTCTTCCTTACGAGCTGTGACGACTCTTTGATGCCTGTGATTTGGGGGTCTAAGTGCTTCATAGAGATTCTCCTGTTTAATCAATATCGTAATATTCCAGACAGGTGGAGGCTCAGTTTCATCACTAAGAGTAATACCTTTGTAAAGGTGTCACTCACCTGGAGCCACTTAAAAGTAAACAAACTGAATAACTCTGACCAGCGGTTTGAGCAGACAGTGCAGTCACGGAGCCTGGACAGGAGGACAAAACACAAAAGTTGTTCGCCGGAGCAGCTCGCTCCTGTCCCGTTCAATGGGCAGGGCGATCAGAGAATGCCCGTGGCGCCCTCCCTTCCTGTGGCATCCCTGGCAGCTGCCCTGGGGCCCCTGTGGCTCCTGCTCTGGCCAACTGACCAGACCCTGGCCTGCCTCCTCCAACTGCCCCAGTGAGGTGGCAGCTTCTGTGTTCCCCAGTCTCCATTGGAATTCTTTCTGTTCTAACGTCTTTTGTGGCTTCTCATTTCCTGTCAGACCCTGAGAGGTAAGACTCCCAAAGGTCCAGCGACCTGCCCAAGGTCACACAGCCAGTTAGGGGCCCCGGGATGCCTGAGTTCAGTCCTGGCTCAAGCCAACACCTGCCTTCCCACTGCTCTGTGGCCTGGCCCCCCCTGGGGAGATGAGACAGGCGCCCTGGGGGCCGCCAGGTGGGAGCCAAGCCCCAGGGGACAGGCGGGGCTTAGCCAGGAGGACCATGCAGGAGGCAGGTGGAGGACAGAGCATGCTGTGGCGTTGGGGGGCTGGTGGTGGGTGTGGAAGGGCCCTGGGGGCCAGGGTCTGCAGGAAGACATGGCTGGGAATTTGGGAGGGGGTGCTGCACCCGGGAGAGGGTGTCAGGACACGGTGTGGTCTGGCCCTTGGGGGCTGGGGAAGGGAGGCTGTGAGGAGGGTGTGGCCTGTGTCGGGTGACAGGTGACGGGAGCTTGTACCTGTCCCGGCCCAGAGGCCAAGGCTGGCTGGTGACTGGTCTGGAAGCTGACTGTGGTCATTTAGCAAGTATCTGTGGCAGAAGACGGAGCGTTGTGTGAGCTTGAGCCCTGCTAAAATTTGGCCTAAAAGAGAAAGCAGTCAGTTGTTCGCAGGGTGACGGTGGGGGGTTGTGGGCCACGTCCTGGAGGAGTGGTCATCTGAGCGGGCTCCCACCTGCGGGGCAGGGGGAGAGGGGAGGGCACTCGGGAGAAGGGGCAGGGCCTGAGGGACAGAGGGAAGAGCAGGGCCAAGGCCCGCAGCGGGGCACGTGCTGTGGTACCTGGGCCTCCGGGTGGCGGGAGGCGTGGGCAGCGGAGGCAGGACAGTGGCGTCCTGGGCTGAGCCACCTCGGGCTCCCTGCTCAGGTCGCTGGGCCTTGTCTTCTTCCTGTGCTCCTCTCCGCTCAGGTCTGGCTCCCTGGCACTGGGGGACTCAGCCTGCCCCCATCCTGGCTCGTCCCAACCTCCCTGGCTGTGCCCATGAGAAGGGTGGCGCAGAGGGCCCCGTGTCTCCTGAGTGTCCCCCAAGTTTTATGGCTTAGCATCCATTAGAGGGACCTCTCCTCTTTGGTGCCAGCCCCTCGCCCTCCCTCCCAGGGCCCTTGTTCCCTGGGTGCAGGTGAAGAGGCGGAGGCTCACGGGGCTCCAGCGGCTCTGGTTGGCCGTAGGCAGGAAGGCTCTCCCGAGCCCTGCCTTCTCCCCGAGGAAGCCTCCCTGACCGCCCTGGATGTGCTTTCTCCCCCTGACCTGAGTTGGCGGAGCCCAGGATGAGGAGGCCTGGGGTTGTGGGAAGAGCTGCATATGTGGCCTGGAGCAGTCACTCCCCCTCTCTGGGCCTCGGTTTGCTCGTATGTGAAATGGGGACGGCAGCACCTTCCCTGCAGGGTGGATCTGAGATGTTGAGGATCACCAGGACCCGACACGGGGCTCGGCCCTGCTCCGCTCGCAGCTGCCCTGCCGGGTGGCGCGGCCCTGGCCACTCTTGCTCCGGACCCTGTGGAAGAGTCTCAGCCTCTCCCACCCTCCCTCCCTCCCCCCAGCTCAGGGCTCTAGAAAATCTGCCTAGTCAGGTCTGAACGAGGGAGAGCCAGCCAGCCAGCGTGTCTGGGTGGCGAGAGAGGCTATTTTGGGAACGAGCCGGGGAAGGAGTGTTTTGTTTGCTCCTCGTGATTACAAGCGGTGGCAGAGTCCTGCCTCCCTTCTCCTCCCCTGGACACTGAGGGAGCCGAGTGAGGCTCGGCGAAGAGAGGGAGGGACCCGGTTCTCTGTGGGATGGGCTGTCAGACTTCCTAATGAGCAGAGGCCACCTGGGTCAGCAGCCCCCATCACTTGTCACTGTCCGCTCAGAGCTGAGCCATGTCTGAGAGAAGGGGAGTCGGGGGGGGGGTTGAGAAGGCAGGGAACTCGGATCCTGACACACCAGACTTTTATTTCCAGCCCTGCCATCTGCCCGTGTGTCCACCCATCCACCCACCGACCTGTCCGCTTCCAACCCAGCCATCCTCCTGCGCGTTCTTCCGCCCACCCATCTGTCCCCCAACCATCCATCCATCCACTGGTCCATTTAGACCCTCTCTTCCCCTAACCATCCATCTAGCCATGCATCCATCCATCCCTCCGTCCGTCCTCTCACTATTCCTATACACCCACCCATTTTTCCACCCATCCAGCCACTCAGCCACCCATCCTTTTGCAACAGGCACCATGGGTGCTCCATAAGTCTGTGCTTGGTGCTGTACGAAGCCCCAGGATAGAATGGAAAACAAGATGCCTGCCTTCCCCGGTAGGGGCCATGATTAAACAAGGGACTCTGTATTTAATGCTTATCTTCCCAGATCTTCCAGTATCTCCAGGTGCTTGGAAAGATTTGAACAAGGTGCCGTGTGAGGGAACCACATAGGGACCAAAATGAAAGACTCTTGGAGGATGTGGGCTCAGCTGGGACCAAGGAGAGTCCAGGTGTGTGTCCAGCCCACACCTCCACTGTTGCCGCCTTAGCTGAGGGAAGAGCCTGGGGGCGGGGGGAGGCCCTGAAGTGGGGCTGGGGGCTGGGGGGGGGGGCGGTTAGACAGCGCTTGGCCCTGAGTGCTGGAGAGCGCCTGCCGGCTGCCTGCCCATGGGGTAGAATCCACGGGATGCCTGGCGGGGTCTGGCTGTGTGGGCGCGTGCTCTGAGACCGGCTCCCCGTTCCGAAGCTCACCCTCGCTGACCAGAGCTGTCCCCAGATGAAGGGGGCTGGGGCAGTGGGACACAGCACCCAAGGGGCCTGGGGCTTGTGTTTTACAGTGAATGTTAGAAATACTCCCCAGGGCCTTCCCTGGCTGTGTAAGCAGAAAACTGAGATAAATCTCAGTTATTCTTAGGTTATGCATGGTCTTATTTAGAGTTTTCTTTCTCTTAAAAAAAGACTCATCCTTTTCCTCCCCAAGAGTATTAAACAGGAGAGCTCTGTTCTTGAGGCAACTGAGTGGTCAAAGCTTTAGGCTCAGCGTCCTGGCCTGGGCACTGACTTGCTGTGGGGCCTCTGTGCACGAGCTCGCCCACTCTGGGCCGCCGCTCCCTGCCCGCACTCCCGGGGTGAAAGGAACGTGGGCATTAGAACTGACCCCTTCTGCTCTGAGGCTCTGGCGTTTGGGGACCTGAATGGAGAGGTTCCTGGCAGTGTGGAGCAGAAGCTCTTGGGAGGGTGCTGCCCAGGGGCTGAGTCGAGCTGAGGAGTGAGCCCCGGGGGCCTCCAGAGGGCGTGGAAGACAGATTTTTCTTGAGCTGATAATACCGCCTCGTGTTTGTAGAGCGATTTATGGGTTTTGAAAGCATTTCCCCTTGTGTCATCTGATTTGAGTTTTGAATATCTTTTAAGCAAGTGTTTAAATATAGTGACACCCCAGAAATGTCTGGAGAGAAGAGGAAGTGGGGGGGTCTCTGGTGGGTGTCCTGAATGTGGGCCATTGGAGTAATGAGTCCTGAAATTGGGAGGAGGGTTACCTGTTGGGGGTGGGGGCGGGTGGCTAGGGTAGGCAGAAGCTCTGGGTAGGGGCCCTGGATTCGATCCAAAGCAAATATGGCACAAAGAAATAGACCATTTCAGGTGTCCTTTTTATTAAGATAAAGCCAAACGTGTGTAAAATATGTTCATAACAATTTCCATTCTTGGCCATATATTTGTGATCTTTTAGAATAAAACACTTTTCAGGAGTGGTCTCTGTCCCTTGAAAACCCAGGATGGAATCAGAGGCCCACAGGTCTGGTGGCTTTTGTGACTACTGTGGGTCCCTTCACGCCGTGAACACTGGGCGGCTGGGATGTGCCAGGCGCTGGGCCCCATCGCGTCAACATCGGAGAGCTGTTTGAGCAGAGATTGAGTGTGGCTGGGGCGGAAGGAGCGCCCTCAGTCACCCACAGGGCATGGCAGCGGACTTATCAGGCTGTGGGCGGCACCGCCGTCCCCGGCTCCCCAGACACTGAATTCCGACCGTAGGAGAGAAGGTGAGGAGGAGTTGGGGCCAGGAGCCCCTGCCTGGCCCCTGTGGCTCAGAGGGACCCTCAGCTGCTGCCAACGAGGAACCTGGACATGGGGAGTGGCCCGAGTGTGCCACCTGCTAGCCGGGCTCCCGGCAGCAGGGGCTGACAGCGTTTGGCTGCATGGCACTTGGCGTATTTATGGGCCCATAAAATATTAACTCATCATCACGGAGCACTTTTCTCCTGAATGCTCTTTAGGGTCCGTAATCCCCCCTCCCACTTGGAAGGCAAAACAAATAACCATTTAATCAACCTCCAGCTCCCAGCCTGAGAATCCGGCCGTTGGAGGATGCCAGGGTGGGCAGCACCCCCCATCTTCCGAGTATCAGAGGAAGCCCCCACGCTGTACAGGGAGGGGTGCTGGGGGGTGGCCGCAGGGGGGGGGGCAGCCAATCAGGGGATTGAGCGCTGAGCTCTTGGGACACGGAGCTGGGGGGGTGGGGCCCCCAATTTGGGCAGCCCCCATGTGCACACGGTCAGCTCACCATGCCCCCCGTTTGCTTGGGTCGTAAGTGTCCCCATGTGGCCGATTCTGGGCTTTTTGGCCTCAGCCTGCTGGGAGGGCCCTGTGCCTTGTGGAGCCGCTGTGGTGGGTGCTTTCCACTTGTACCCCATGAGCCTGTGCCTGTCACTTTCTCATTTCATCTTTGCCAACTGGGGATGACATTACCCAGTTCCTGGGGGGTTTGAGAGCAAGGGCATTTGAGCGTCAGACTGGTGGTGCATGGGACTCGTAAGATGGGGAAGTTTGGAAGTAGACTGGATGTCAGGTCCTTGGGGGCTGGGCCTCAACCGATGTGATCAGAGGTCGGAGAGGGCCAGAGCGGAAGGATGCGGTGGACAGGCGGGCTTCTTCCTGGGCTCAGGCCAGAGCATCAGCCCCATCAAATGAATCTAGAGCAAAGAGCCAGCGTCCTTGTGCACAATGCCAGGGAAAGACCTGGGCAAGGGGCTGGATGGGGCTGTGGTTGGCAGTCCCCACCAGGACCACGGGTTGAGGGTGTTGGGGGGGGCGCTCCTGTTCCTAGAGGTGGACCAGATGCCTGTATCTCTGGCCGTGGGGGGGGCATCGGCAGTGCTAATGGGGGCCCAGCTGGGACTGCAGAGTGTCTGAAGCCACGGTGCCTCCACGCCCCCCTCCCCCGCCCCAGGCTCCAGCCCTCCTTGCACATCTGGGGAGCTTCGGTCATTCAGCTTCGGTCTTGTGGCTAGGAAGAAGCAAAGTGGAACTTAAAACGTGTTTCTAGTGACCTGTGGCCCAGCAATCTCGTTTTAGCGTTCATCCAGATATTCTTGAGCTTCCGATGTTAATGGGAACAGAGGTTCTTAGGGCTGGGTGGGGCTCTAATGGCCGCCCACCCAGGCTCATTAGAATCACCTGAGAGGGACTAGGGGCTGAGGGGACGAGGGGCTTGGTGGAGTCTCCGTGAATCTCCAGGTTGAGCTCACTGAGGGATGATGGGCAGCTGCATTGGTTCTCCCACCAGTCACGGGGCAGAGACCCTCACCCACATTTTGGGCAAAACGTCTCATTTCCCAGGGATTTCTGGTTCTTCAAATTCACTCTGGTGCAGTGGCAAACGTTCCATCTCAGCTCAAAGCCAGTCCCTTCCTGCTCATAGTCCGATGAGAAGGACCCTAATGTGGGGCCGGGCCGTAGTCCCTCCCCAGGGGCCTCCGCCCTCAGTGGGAAGGACAGGAAGAAGGGTGGGCAGGGGAGAGGAGGAGCAGCCACAAGCAGCCAGCTCTGCTCAGCCCCTTTCTTGGTCCCCAGTCAGCCCCTGCCCCTGCGGGCCTGCCCTCGGGCGTTTCGGGGCTGTCAGTAATCATTAATGCTTGTTAAACTGCTGTGTGTGCCAGGCGGTTAGTGTTCATGGTGAGATGTGATGCAGGCTTGGCTGGGTGGGGAAGTTACTAGCATCACATAGAGTTGTGTGGTGACGTGCAGGAACTCCGGCTCACTGGCATTAGTATGCCCCACTTTGGCCCCTACAGTCTATTCAGATAGCGACCAGAATGATACATTGAAAATCAAACAGATTCACTCCTTTGGTTCTTATTCTGGGTGAAATGAGAAGCCAGTCAGGAGTTTGGAGCCAGGTTCTTCCCATGGACACAAGGCCCCACTTGATCTTAATTTACGTGGGTAGGCTGCTCCTACCACAGGACCTTTGCACATGCTGTATTCCCTCTGCCCGGAATGCTCTTCCCCCAGGTATCTCCCTGGCTTGCTCTCTCACTGCCTTTCGGGAGATGAGAAAAGAGGACCCTTTTCTGGCTACCACTCCTACCCCTACCTCTTTCCTTAGAATTCCATGGAATTTCATAGAATTCCCACTCAGTTCCCATGGAGTCTCCATTCTGGTGCGGGAATGTTGTTACCCCTTATTAGATGGTGCTACATTGTTCTCTGCTCTACCCTCAGACCTTAGGGCATGTTAGGTGCTCAGTAAGTATTCTCTGAAGGAATGGCTGAGACGAGAGGTTAAGTAATTTCCCCAGAGTTGTACAACTAAGAGGTGGTAGGGCTGGGATTGGAGGCCCTAGAACCAGACCCCATTTGTCTTGCAGCTGCTGGGGAGCCATGGAAGGCACTTGAGCAGGGGAGTGCCCCGGTCTGAATAGTGCAGGAGTATCAGGCGTGGGCCTGGCTATGGAAAGGCCACCTACCGGGCTGGGGCTGCCCTGGGGTGGGGTGAAGAGCCCGCGGCAGGAGCCCAGTGAGGGATGGGACGCACGTGGGACACATTTGGGAGTGACTGTGGCCCACCCTGGTGGCTCTTTGTTTCTGTAAAGTCCAGCCTTGCTGCCAGCCCCCGAGTCAAAGGGCCCAGGCTCACCGAGCTGCCTCCCGTGCCCCAGGCCCCAGTGTCTGCGTAATTAAACACACACTTCCGACACGCTACCGGGGCCGACTGCCCAGACCACGTCGACTTGAAAGTCTTGCCATTTTCCTCCCGCTGAGTTGGAGTGAGGAAGGGTAATTTAAGGGGAGCGCGCCCATCTTCAGTGGACGTGAGCTGCGTAGCCCCGGTGCAGGCTGAGGGTACGGGAGGAGGGCCGCGGAGTTGGGGGGGCAGAGGACACTTCTCAGTTGTGACCTCCTGCCACGGGGGACACGGGAGGTGAAGACTGAAATCGGGAAGGACAGTGACCCCCTCAGGCCAGCTCCCAAGCTGGAGTGGCAGGCAGTCCATGTGCCCGTGCCTACGTGCCGCAGCCGGCCCTGCGGTCAGCCCCGCCGGGGTCAGAGCCCCTCCACGGGCACCGTAGTCTGGCGGGGGGCTCCTTGCACGCAGACCTATAGGTCCTTCCCGGTCTGCAGGCTGGGAAGATGCTGAACCCGGCTTGCGCCTCGGGGCCGGGCTGGTGCCAGCCAGGGTTTGCAGTCAGCGGTTGGCGACGGTCAGCTCCCGAATTTGTGTGCTGAGCTAGTAGCCTCCCCCTGGGTCGGGGGGTGGGAGGCAAGAGCCCCTTGTGAGGGGTGACACTGCGGCCACCACTGTCTTGAGTGTGGATTGCTGGGGTAGCCCCCCACCCCGAGGTCAAATGCGTATCCTACAATGAACAACTTTAAAGGGTGCAGTCCAGCAGGCTTTCGTGCGTTCCGTGTTGTGCAGCCACTGCCTGTCTCGTTCGAGTTTCATCACACTCTCAGCGGAGACCCTGCATCCGTAAACACCCACGCCCCGCTCCCCTCCCTCCAGACCTGGCTGCCACCCATCATCTGCTCTCTGTCCCTAGGGATCCGCCCATTCTGGACATTTCATATAAATGGAGTCAGACACCATGTGGCTTCTTGTTTCTGGCTCCTCTCACTCAGTGTCTTGTCTCCGAGGTCCCTGCATGCCTTAGCCCATGTCAGACCTTCATTCCTGTCTAGGGCTGAGCAGTATCCCACTGGAGATGGACCGCGCTTTGCTTATGCGCCCCTCTGTTGACGGACACGGGGGCTGTTGCTCCTGTTGCTGCGGCGAACATACGTACACGAGTATTTGCTGGCGTCCTCCTTCCAGCCCCTTTGGGTGTGTCCCTAGGAGAAGGAGCGCTGGCCCGTGGGGAAGCTCTGGGTTTGGTGTGTTGAGGGACAGCCTGTTTCCTGTGGTGGCTGCACCGGTGTATATTCTGTAGTTCCTGCAGAGGGCGCGGGCAGAGGCAGACATTGGAGACCTGTGCGTTTCCTTTCAAGTGAAAGTCAGGGCAGGTGATTCTGGGAAGCTCTGGAAGCTTCCTCTGGAAGCTCCCTGTCACTCTCAGAATAAAAGCCAGTGTCCTTCCAGTAGCGTACAGGCCCTGCCGATCGGTCCCTAGGATGTCACTGCCTCCTCCCCCTCACCAGCAGCCCAGTCACCCTGTCCCTCTGCTGTCCTCCTATGGCCCGGCATGCTCCTGTCTCGGGGCCTTTGCATGGCTGTCCCTTAGCCATGGTGGCGGGGGGGGCGGGGTCGCTGCAGAAAATCATGGCATGTGCCCTTAGCACTCTCGATCCTACTGTATAGCGCACTTACTGTGTTTGGTGTTCATTTTCTCCTTTCCAAAAGAGTCTAAATGTGCTCATTAAATGGGTGTTAAATGTGTGAATGCAGATGAGGACCCAGATCAGCTTCTTCCTTAAGCCTCCCACAACTTGTCAGAGGCCAGTGGTGTGGGGAAGCCTGGACCCACCCCACAGCTCCTCCCGCATCCTTCCCGGGCACCGTTCCTGGGCCATTCCGCTGTGCGGTGCTCACAGCCCGAGCACCTCTTCTTGTGCCTTTGAACCTCACACTTGCAGGGAGAGTAGGCGAGGCTGCGGTGCGTGGATGTGCTGGGGCTGCTGACCAGGGTTGGACCACTAGCCAGCGTCCCCTGTTAGAGGCGTTAGAGATCCAGGCGGTCATCCCTTTGGGGGTGACCACATCAGCTTACTGTATGAACTAAGACGTACCAGTTAGTGTTCAGCTATAAACTTACCCCCATTTCTAAGAATTTGTGTTTATCGTGATTGATCTTATCTTGTTTTAAGATTTTAAAAGGCTGGAAAGATGGCCAGCATGGCCAGGAACGATACCATTCATTCATTCAATCATTCAGCCCATCAGTTAGCACATGTCCCTGGAATACCTGTTATTCTCATGTGTAGGACCCGCCTTGATGCAGACACGGTACCATCCTTGAGGACACCAACATTTACTGGTGGGCTGTCCCTCACTGTTCTGTGGGAGGCTTCTGGATCCTAATCCGGGTCATTAATGAATGCAATAATAAAAATATTGCTCAGGTCAAGATAGAGCCCCGTGGCTGGCCTCTAGAGACCTCCTTCCATGTTGACCTGGTACTAGAATCCCTGTGGTTCTTATTAACAGAAGTTCAGAAGCCACTGACCTATCATCTGCCCACGTTCCCCTGTCTTCTCCACAGGAGACAGGAAGAGATTCAGGAACTGATGAATTTGGCAAAATGTCCGTTGTTGTTGGTCTTGGGCTTTGCACACTGAACCAGTGCCGTGCGTCTGCAGGGGCTGGTGCAGGGCCGGCAGGAGAGCGTGGAGGCCTGTGTGCTGTGGTGCGGCATCCCAGCGGGATGCGGATGCCCCACGCAGAGGTGTCAGAGGCGGAAGCAGCTGGCTTGCGGCTTTTCCAGATAGGTGCTGCCCCCAGGGCTCCCCTGTTCCCTAGACCCAGGCCTCAAACCCTGGGGATGGTTCCAACCTGAGGAGTGGGGGGAGGAGGGGGAGTGTTAGGGGGGTTTCCAGGGGTCTCCGCAGGGACAGGTCTGAGGTTCAGGGGACCCGTCTGGCTGCCTTGGGGGTGGAGGCTGGGGAGAAGGTGGGAGCAGGTGCGGGGCGGGCCCTGGGCAGTGATGATGGAACCTCTGGAGGACTTCAGTGGGCAGTGCTCAAGAAGCCTGGCTAATTGGCACCAAGTGATGTGAGGGACCTCCTGGTGAAGCTGACCCTGAGACACAACGTGTGCTGGGCTGGCGGTGGCGGTCCCAGGTGCTGGGAATGTGCGGGATGGCAAGGAGGCAGGGAAGGGGGTTCTACCAAGCACCTGCTCGGGGCCTCACATTGTGCTCCCTGTTTCTAGAACGTCTTCTCTGGTGGAGCTTCCTACACCCTGAGCCAGGAGGTGGTCCAGGCCTTGATTAGCAGCAGGGAAGCCCGGGGCTAGGGAGGGTCCCAGCTCTTCCCTTGCTTGGCTAAGCCGCCTCCCAGCCTTCCAGCCTGGATCTTGAAGGCCCCTGCCCTTTGCATGCTGGGGGCAGGCACCTCTGCCCTCTTGAACTGAATCCTTGAGCTGGGTGAGCCCTAGCCTTTGGAAGGTGAAAGGATCCAACCTCTTCTTGTAGGTGGTACCCCTGGGGCCCAGAGAGGGTGCGTGAGGTCCCCAGAGTCACACAGCATGAGTCTTCCACCCAGCCTCAGTGCCCAGGACCTCACGGGCACTCTCCAGGGATGCTCTGGCGGCCGTCCTTGCTGAGGGGGCAGTGGTCCGTGGTTCCCTTTCTTAATTCTGAGGTGACAGAAGTGTGGATGGCACAGGGAGGGAAGCGTCCTCATGTTTGGGCCTGATGCAAGCCTTCCTTCGGCCCGGTGTGGACCCAGGTGGCTGTGGCTGCAAACCCCTGTGCCACAGGTCCAACGAGCAGGCCTCCCGAGCTTGCTTTCCTCAGCTCTGCATCGAGGGCAGTGGCACCCATCTTAGAAGAATGTCAAGTCGAAGCCTCAGGACCCATGTGCGCGGTCCAAGCCTGCTCACTCCCAGGCCCACTCTGATCCGCCTCTGGCTGAAAATCCCTGCCCAGGAATATTGTCTAAACCGTGGGCTATGATCCATTAGTGGGTCATGAAATCGAGTTAATGGGTCACAGCCAGAATATTAAAAAATGAAATAGAATAATAGAATGGAATCAAATAACAGAATAGCAAGAGAGGGAGCCGTGCTGGAGGGGGAGCTTGGTCCTGACACGGGGCTCTGGGCACCAGCTGCTGGGATGCTGGGTGGCACCTGGTCCTGGGCTCGGGTCAGCCCTCTGGCTGCCTGAGCTTGAGCGTTGGCTGTGACACCTGCGAGCTGGGGACGCGGGTCAGTCCTTCCCCGTCCCCCATCTCAGACAGGGTGACAAGGGCCACACTGGTGCCCACATCTCAGTCCTGAAATTTCCTTATCTGCAGAAGGCTTTGCACGGACCTGACCCTACAGAATAAGAGCGTTAAAGGTGGATTACCTTTATGTCAGTAATAGCTACCAGAGTAGTCCAGGGCAGGTGTCGGGGAGCCCCCATAAGCGTCCCTGCTCCCCACCCTGGCCTTTCTGGGGCCTGCCTCAGAAACTCAGGCAGTCCTCTGGGGGGCCCCTGCATCTGAGACTTTGTCTAGCTGCAGCCAAGTCCTGATGGGAGATGAGGTTTGCCGTCTCCTCCGGGGAGCCCTCTCTGGGTGGTCTGGGGGTCTGGGCAAGGGACACCTCCGCCGGCTCCCAGCCTCTCCTCCACATCCCGTCCTTCCCACAGTCCACAGTCTAGGGACTGAACAGGGTGGCCTCGAACCTGGCTTCCGATGGGGGGTGCTGGCTCCCCACTGACCAGCCCTAATCTGTTTGCTCAGTGCTCCCTGAGCTCCCACGGCATCTGCACACAGTGTGTTTTTAGCAAAGATATGAATGAGGGAGAGAAGGGACGCTTCTTCCCCACCTTCTCCAGGGTGCTTCCCATTGGAACAGCAGAAAGGCTTCCTGTAAGGGGGAGCCTTACGGAAAGGGAATGGCTTGGAGACACAGAGGTGCGGGCAGCACGGCACAGGGTGGAAACTGCTGTGGGGTTGAGGTACAGGGAGCTGATCTGGCTTGGCTTGCATTTTGGATTTTAAGCTGCTGAACCTGGTGCCACCTGAAGTCCCCGCTTTGTGGACAGTGACCCGGTAGAATGAGGGGGCATTAGAATCCCCACGTGACAGATGAGAAAACCTGTGGCCTTGGCTGGTTGGTTCACAGCACACGCGGGAGGCAGGAGGATGGGGCCAGGGGCATGGGCACGGCAGAGTGCACGGGGGCCTCGCTGGGTTTAGGGCTGGTGGGGAAAGGTCTCGACGATCAGACCCAGGGGTCTGGGCCTCTTTGGTGGGCCTGGGGAGGGGGGTGGTCCTTAGGTGTGTTTGAGCAGGGGGATGGAGCTCAGTTGTCCCCTTTCTGACCCCAGGGCACAAGTCATGTACTTGGGCTGTCTCTCCCCAGACCTGCTCCCCTGCCAAACAGAGATTCGTCCTGGTGTCCTGGATGGATTAAACACTCACCCTGGAGCCAGCCGGGCGGAGCCCTCCGCCTGCACGGGGGTGGCGTTTGGAGGGACGTATTTTTTCCTTTGGGGGAGCGGTATGGCAGGGAAGGAGGCCTGGGAGCTGTCCTCCTTGATGATTTCACAGTGGAGAGAGTGATTGGAAAGCAGGGTTGGCATTGCCATCACACAACAACTTTGGAAACCAAACCACTGCTGGGCTTCTGGATCCAGGTTCTGGAATCTTCTCTGCTCTCACCCCAGCACCCCACCCTTGCAATGTCTCTCTGTCCTGGGATCCAGCTTGGGGCTGCATACGTCCCACCCACCCACTTGGCAGTGGGGCCCCCTGGCCAGGCTCCTCGTTTGAAGGCAAATCCATCTCTCTGTCCCCAGGAACAAGGAGGGGCAGTGGGTCAGCACAGCGGTGCTCACCCCCAGCCCCCCCACTCCCATTCTAAAATGTTCTCAGGGGGAGGGTTTTGCTGCCAAGAGAACGGAGTTTCTCTCCAAAGGGCCCTAATTTCCCCCTGAACTCGTTTGTGGCTGGCTGTCCCTCCTTGGGGCAGGCGTGTTGAGAATCGTCTGTGCTCCGGGCACGTAGCAGTTTTGCAGGGACAGGTGTGGAGAGACCCCAGTTAACGCACGACACGGCATGTTGCCCATTTCATGGGGGCTGCCAGAGCCAGGCCCATCATCCCTCCAGTAATGAGCTGCGCTCTGTGGTCTGCGCCTGCGCTGGCCCCTGCGTGCTGAGGGGGCGGGCAAAGCCGGGCCGGTCTTCAGGAGGGCAGGCTGTAGAGGGAAGTTCTCTTAGGGTCTTGTGCATCCAGGGCACCCTGGGGTGGATCCAGTGGGCAGCCGCAGGGCACGGATGGGACTGTTCCTGCAGAGCGGCCCAGATGTCGTCCACTGCCACCTGCAGACCTGTGGGTCACAGGGTAACCTAACCCAGTGGGAGGGACGGAGCCCCTACGTGGTGCCGGGCCCTGGGCAGGGTGATTCCCCGCTCTCATTAAATCCTCTCCAAGAAACCAGTGAAACTGGACCCGGGTAGGAAAGTCATTTTGACAAACGGGCGACCCAGTGGTACGTGTGCTTCCTGACCGATGCGTTCAGTCACAAGCACCGTTGGTGGGCCTGGGAACGGCCATGTGCTGCAGGTGACATCCGCGTCCACCATGTGTCATGGTGCCCCCATCTGCGAACACGGCACGGAGATACATATTGTTTCTTGTTGTTCGCGTGCATGATGGGAGTTGCTCAGTGTCGGCCAGAGGGGGCTGAGGAGGAGGCAGGCGGGGGTTTTATTTCCCCATCCAAGTCCTTGGGGCCCCTCAGTCCTACGCACAGCCCTCCGGGCAAAGGGCTTCGAAGCTGGCTGGTACAGGGGCTGCAGGAGCCTGGGGGGACAAGCCAACCACTGTCTCGGGAAAAAGGTGTGCGGCATCCCAGGCTGTGGGTCTAGTGCATCCATCGTCCCGGTGGCCATTGGCAACGTGGCTTGTTCTGTGAACAGAGCAGTGCGGCGTGGCAGGAGCTGGGGGCATTTTTTGCGGCGGGCTGAGGACAGTTAAGGAGGTGGGTCAGGTGACAGACTAGGGTTCCAGTCACCAGCTTGACCGCTGCCATCCCCAAATAGGGATGCTTGGCGGCCGAGATGACCACACTATCATTGACCACCACAACCTGAGCACAGCTGATGTGGTGCCCGTGGACACTCATGTTATTGACTCTTCGGGGGCTGGATGGAGCCCCGAGCATAGGAGGCCCCGTGATCTGAGCCTTGCCTGGAAGCCCAGGGGAGGGGGGTGATCGGGTGGTTGGAGGTGTGTGTTAGCAGGCTCAGTGGAGGGGAGGGGACCAGGCAAGACATGGGACGGTGGCTCGGTCCTGGCACCGGCCTGGCCTCTCCCGATGGCATCTGTGTGCTGATGGGGTGGAGCTGGGGTCCTCTTACAGGTGCGGATGCTGACCTCAGGGAGGTGATGTCCAGGGCCTCTCTGGGCAGTCCTCCTGGTGTGCGCGGCGGCAGCCAGCCGGGCTGGGGGCTGGCTGGTTTGGGGCCTCAGCTGGGCCGGCACTCTCTGCTCCATGGGGTCTTGCCCCCGTAGGGCTGGGGTCTCGTTGCACGGAGGCTGGGCCTGGAAGGCAGTCAGAGGGGGGCAAGCCCTGAAGCAGAAATGCTTTCCAGGTTTTTATTCCTCCCATCTGCCACAGTCCCTTTGGCTAAAACAAGCCACGTGACTTGGCCTAGATTCCAGAATCCCAGAGCGGTGCGGAAGGAACCCCCGGCCGGCGCAGGACAGACGGTCTTGTGATTTGTTGTCTTCCTTCACCCACTTGCTTGGCGCCGGGCACTTATTCACCGTGTGGGCCTCGGGGTCCACTGGCACCTGTGGGCAGAGAAGAGCAAGCACTGGATTTCTCGGTCCCCTACGACACGCCGGGTACCGTGCCAGACAAACGTGCAAAATGATGAGGTGCGTGTGGTCGGACTGCCTGGGCCCTTCACCTTCTCTGAGCCTCCGCTTCCCCTTCTGCAAAGTGGGACCACGCCGGTGTCCGCTGAGGGGACTGTGAGAGCAGGTACAGGCGTATCCACCTGGCATCACTTGGTAGAGAGTAAGCACTCAGTGAACGTCGGCAGCCGGTATTTCGTGTATGGGAAAAGCAGAGCTCAGAGAGGTGAAAGAACTTTCCTGAGGTGGCTCGGCTAGCATCCTCTCGGTGCCCCTGCCGTTTATTTAATTCACATCGCACCTGGACGGGCTCCATGAACCGCAGAGCTCCATGTGAGCGGTGCTGCCTACATTTGGCCCAGTTAACCTGGCGGTGAATGCCCAGGCCGAGAGGGGCGGTCCCGGTGTCCAGCACAGGAGTTACTGCCGGGGGTCCCTGTCCAAGGGAGCATGAGGCTGTCTTGGATCCAGCTGGCCCTGAGGAGGGAGAGTGGCTGCTGCCTGGGGCCAGGGGGACCCCAGGGGCCGGAGGGGGTTGCTCTGGGGGCCCTTCCTTCTCACCCTGGCAGGGGCCACTGAAAGCCACCTGAGACCCCGGGCATGTGTCCACAGCAGCGCCCGCCCTTGGCCACTGCAGGGCAGAATCAGCGAAGTCGGAGCATCGGGCGGTGGGGAGAGGACTCTGCTCCTTGCTGCGGTCTGTCCCTGATCTCATACCAGGCGGGCCTGTGGGGGAACGGGCAGGAGGTGTCCCAGCCAGACCGGGGTCCCTCACATCCCTCCCTGTCCCAGTTCGCAGCCGGCTCCATTCTGCCCTGGGGGTGGAGGAGGAGGCGAGATTCAAACCGGGAGGACGCTTGGACTTTGCTGAGGTTTGAAGGACTGAAAGGGCCGGGGGAGTTACGGGCTCTTCCCGGGATGTCCTGGCTGGCCAAGGGGACGGGCAGGGCTCGCCCGGCGGGGCCGAAGGAAGTGATGGGGGAAATCTAACCAGTCGTTACAGCGGTGAAGTTCGGGTTCACGTATTTTGGGGCTCCGCTCTTAGGTGCGTTATAATCCTGATGCCTTGCTGATAGAGTGACACTTGGACCATTTTAAAATCTCCTTCTTGGGCTCTGGTAAAAACGGTCTTAAGAGTGTTCTGTCTGATGGCAGTATAGCCCCGCAAGCTCTTTTGGGTGGTTTGCCTGATATTTCTTTTCCGTCTGTCTTTTTGCTTTAAACCTGGTAGATGTCTTTGAATCTGAAGTGTGTCTTTTATAGACAGCATGTAGCTGGATCATGTTTTTGTGCATTCTGCCAATTTCTGCCTGTTGGATAGTAGTAGGTCGTAAATTTATATTCAATTACCAGTAAGGTAGGATTTAGGTCTGCCATTTTGCTGTTTGTTTTCTCTATGTCTTTTTTTTTTTGTTTGTTTGGCGCCTTGATTCCTCCATTCTTGCGTTTTGTTTTTAAATAGGTATTTTCTAGTATACAATTTTGAGTCCTTTGTTGTTTCTTTTACTATTACATGTTTGTTTGAATTATTTTCTTACTAGTTGCCCTGGGGATTATAATTAACATCTTAACTTTAAAAAGCGTAGTTTGGATTGATACCAACTTAATTCCAGTGCTGTGCAGAACGCCATAGAGCTCTGCTCCCTCTCTCTTCTGCACTATTATTGTCATACAAATTACATCTGTATATGTTATAAGCTCTTCAACACTGCTTTATTATTATGGCTTTATTCACTTGTTACTACTTAGTGAGACATCGTTCTCATACTTGCTCATAAGTCAGTAGATGTGGCTTCTTTTATTCTTTGAACATATTTGTAACGGCTGATGTCATATCTCTACTAATCTCTGGATTCCTCCCGGAGAGTTTCTACTGACTATGGGTGGGTGGGCCATTTTCCTGTGTCTTTGTGTCTCTTAGAATTTTCTGTTCAAAACTAGATATTTAAAATGATGTCTTATAGGCAGCTCTGGAAATGAAATTCTCCCTCCCCTTCAGGGTTGAATGTTGTTCTTGTCATTGTTGCTGCCTATGTCCGTTTGCCTAGTGACTTTCTTGGATGAATTCTATAAAGCCTGTATTCTTTATCATGTGTGGCCATGACGTCTCTGCTTGGTTTGCTTTGTGGTCAGCTAGTCATTGGTTAGAGATTTCCTTAAATGCCTTGAGCCAGTAAGTCTCCCAGTCTTTGCCAAGGGAAGCTATGTGTGTTTTGGGGTACACAGTGCTCTGGCAGGAAGTATACAGCCCCATTGTGGGCCATCCCAAGTGTTTCCTGGTAACGTACACAGCCCTGTGTACATGTGGGGCCTTTTAGATTCCCAGGGGTGTATCCGCGTGTTTCAGAGTCTCCCATTTCCCAGTTCTTCCTTTCTAGTTTTATGGTCCTCCTCTTGTTAGCTCCACCTGGTAATGCCCATTCAGGCAACTGCAATGTTAAAAAATGGCCTGTGATTGTTTTCAACAAATGCCCTGGGGATATGGTTTATCACCGAGCAAGCTCTGAGTCAGATCAAATAAAGACAAGCCGTGGGAATGGAACTTTTCAGGGAGCTCCCAGACAGGCCAAATAATGGCATTTGGTGGGTCGGGGAGGGGGGAGGCTTCAAAGGTGCTCTGCCCCCTCCTGTGGCTGGTGGATGCTGTTTCTCACAGTTACCATGATTTCTGGGCTTTTGGTTAATGCTACCGTGGAGCTGGGGACAGGGAGAATGGAATAGCGTAAGTTAAAACGCCATAAAGCTTTCCTTTCTTACTGAAATCTAGTCTTTTTTTTTTTTTTTGAATAAACACTTCTTGGATTATTGCAAGTCTGCAGTTAATTTCCAGATTTCAAAACAGCTGATTTTGACACTTTTGGGAGTGTTCTCATTGTTTGGAGGAACAGATTTTCTGGGGTCCTTACTCTGCCGTTCTGGAAGTTGTCTGCCCAGCAGTGAGGTTCCGTGACCTCAGAAAGCACATTAAGGATTGGGTTCATCAGCAGTAGATGGGACCCACTTGACCTCTGAAGCATGTTTCTTCATCCAGGAAAATGGGAGCAATCATCTCTAGCAGCTGGGGGTGTAATGGGATGAAGGATCTCTATTTTTGAATTTCTCAGAGTGCTCGGCCCAAGGCCGGCATTGCATTGGTTCCAGGTGTTTTCATACGGTAAGAATAAAATCCCAAGGGCCAGAAATGGTGTGCTTTTGGCTAAAACACAAATGGTTATTAGCAACAGACGCAAATTGGAGACCACTGGAGTCCCCACTGAGGATATTTAGGTGAAGAAATTATGGCACATCTACTTGAAGCTTATGAGGAATTAAAAACGATGCTGATGAAGAATTTTTGCTGGGAATATAATGACCCATGTATTTTTTTTTAAATAATTTATTTGAGAGAGAGAGAGTGTGTGAGAAAGAGTACGAGGGGGTGGGGAGAAGGAGAAGCAGAAGTGGGTGCGCTGAGCAGGGAGCCCGATGCGGGGCTCGATCACAGAACCCCAAGATCATGACCTGAGCCGAAGGCAGGCACTTCACCGACAGAGCCACCCAGACATCCCTCACATTTTCTTATTAGAGAAAAGAAAGCAACACAACTGCTTCTGTATTTCTCTCAGCCCTGGAAGATGTGTTCAGCAGAAGGACTTGGAGGAAGCATGACCAAAAGCTCACAGGGCTGCCTTTTGAAGTGGTGGGATTATTGGTGATTCTTTCCTGCATCTGTAGCCTTTTTAGAAAACTTTGTGATTGGCCACAGCAAGCAAGTAGTATTCCTACAATTAGCAAATTACAAAATGGGAGAAGCTAAGAAGTAGGAAATAAAATAGAGAAGTAGTTGGAAGCCTAGAAGTTAAGAAGGATTAGGTCTCCGGGGATTTTTCCATTTCTTGTTTTGAGTTTCTGTTTTTGATCTCTGCAAGGTTAGGTGACTGGCCCAAGGTCGTGCAGCTGAGGCATGGAGGAGGTGGTGCAAGGACCTGGGTCTCCTCTAACAGTTATGACAGAGTCATTACGAATATAAGGCAGCCCCCCCCCCCCCTTAGAGCTGTTCCCCTTGCTGGTGGTGTTCAGCACCAGATAGTGATGGACGTTGGTGGTGACAGATTCAGGAGAGAGTCCACCCAAGCAACTGTCCCCCTTGGCTTTTTTCAGGAAGGGTATCAAGGGCGATGCTCTTGGGTCAGGCAAGATTTTCTCCCTGTGGGGCTGGTAGAAAGAAACTTTTATTGGTGGGCTTTTGCCTCAGGGGACCCTGTGGACTCCCGTACAGACTGCCTAGGCCCTGGAGACCCGTCCACTCTTCTGCCTCACACCAGGCCCAGAAATGAGTGCCAAGCCCATAGCCCTGCTTATGTTCGGGCTGTGGCTCTGAGACCCCCATCTGGGTGGTTCTGTAATGCTGATGCCAGGGCCTGCTCCCCGGGTCCTGGTTCTGTGGGTCAGGGCCAGGAATCTGCATTTTGATCGGCACCCTGTGCATTCCCATGAATGGTCTGTGGCCATGCTTTGAGAAGTGGGCTAGGGAGTGCAGGAGGGCTGGACTCCTCTACAGGAAGTGACGCGGGATTTGCCGAAAGATGTGTGGGTGGCCCGGGGCTGGCTCCAGAGGTAAGGTGACCACCGTTGGGATTTGCATGCACTTGGGCCAGGCTGTGTGCGTCACACATGATGCCCACCTCACTGGACTGTGGGGAGGGTTGGGTTTGCTTTGCCTGTGACAGAGGAGGAGACCCCGGGCTCAGCCAGGCAACTGGGAGGAGAACGGCAAGTCCAGCTTGAGGCCAGCCCTGCATAGGGCTCCCTGAACGTCCGCCCCGTCCTGTCGGCAAGGATGGCCTTCTGCTTGCACACTGACCCAGCTCTTACAGCAGACCGTCCTGGGATGACTGTGCTCTGGGGCAGGTTTGGGTGGCAGAGGGAATTAGGTTTCTACTAACATTTGTTGAGCGCCTACTGTGTGCTCCACGTCGTGATGTCATTTCCGGCCGGTCACGGCACTCTGGGGAGGAAGCTCAGAACCGATGGGCATCTTGTGCGGTTCCCAGCGTCAGTGTGGCTTTTGCTGCGTACCGGGCACTCCTTCGTCAGAGGTCAAGGGCTTGGCCAGGTCACTCCTTTTAGCCCTCACAGCCACCCCCGGTGGCAGGACCCATCTCACTCCCAAGTGACAGAGGGGGGCACAGAGGCCCAAAGAGGACATCTGTGACCTGAGCCCAGTGCTTTTCCCAGGCCCATCCCTCGAAGGCTGCCTTCCCCGGTGCAGCCTCCCTGCAGCCAGCATCCGGGCGCTCTGGAGGCTCCGAGGGGCCCACGCCAGTGGCAGCCACAGAAGCCAAGCCGGTCCCTGTTTTCCCCAGGGCTGAGCGGGGACGGCCCGTCCTGGCAGAGAGCTCCCTGCCCCCAGGCTGAGGCGGCCGTCCCCGTCCAGCCTCCTGGGCGCAGGCTGTCTCCTCCCCACCCTGCGCAGGCAGCTCGGGACGCCAGGCTGCTAACAAGACAGATGCAGAGCCGCTCTCACGGTCCAGGGCCAGCCCTCATCCGCAGACAGCTGAGTAGCTGCGCCAGTTAAGAGGGCTCCGTGGCTCTGGAGAGATGAATGGAGGCCAGCTTCGGTTTGTAAAGGCTTCCTGCAGTGGGCATGGAGGTGTCCGGGCAGGCCCCTCTCCACGGGGCAGGCGGGCCTCCTCCGATGTGGAGCGCGGGGCCGGATCCCACTCACAGGCAGGGGCTGGGCGGCGGGGTGGGCGCGGCAGGTGAGTCCCCGAGTCAGCACAGCTTCTCTGTGAACTGGGGATATTAGCGGCCCATCCGAGAGTTCTTCCCTCACGCTCTCGTGATGATTGTGCCTTCTGTGGACCCGGCACCTGCCTTCGAGCTTTCAGAACAGGGCTCCACACAGAGCGTCGTCCTCATGCTCATCCTTATGCTGTGGTCGCTCCCGTGGTCCCCGTCACCGTGGCCACCACGGTCACAGGCTCCCCAGTTCCTGGCACAGCACCTGACACACATGAGGTGCTCGGTAGTCACCTGTTGAAGGAAGGAAGGAATTAAACAAGGTGCCCACCTGTGCTAGGCATGGGGAATGCAGAAATGACACAACCATTTCATCCTCCAAGATGATAGGATGGAAGGAGATGCCCCCGGCCTGGACTGTGACACTCTGTTCCTATAAAGGCAGGTGGACACCCTGATGTCAGCCCCCTTCTTGTCCACTTCGGTACTTCCCACCTGCCTCTTTGCTGCCTTCCTTCCTTCCTGCCCCGGCCTCCTTCCCTGCCCCGGTCCCCACGCCCCTCGGTTGGCCAGGCTGCCTGCTTCCATCCTCCCCCCCGGGACGCTGACCAGTGTCCATTGCGCTGTCATATGTGGACCAACCTGACCTTGCCCTGGCAGCAGGTGGCCCAGGGGACAGGGGTTTGGGGCAAGAAGGGGGTCTGGATTTGAATCCCCGCTTTGTCAGGTGGTCAGCTGAGTGACCTTGGGTTGGTCATTAACACACCGAACCTCAGTTTCCTTGTTCAAAATATAGGTGTAGTGATTGTACCTACTATGGGCCCTTTGGGGTTTCGGATGGTGCCCGGCCCCTGGCTGACATCGTTATGTTCTTAATGGTTCTGTTTTTCATTTATTCCTTCTTTTCACAAATTGATACTGAGGCTCTACTATGTCCGGGACGTTGGGGGTACTTAGGGCAGTGAATAGCACAGGATCTAGAGTGCTCCGCACGGGGCACCGCAGGCCTGACTCTTCCTGGGTCTGCAGGCGGCAGAGGAACGACGCAGATGGTGACTGAGCCAGGGACCGGCAGGGCTGCCCCTGGTCGGTGTGTCTGGGTAAGTAGCTTCTCCCCATCCACAGATCAGTGCTATGCCCCAGGCAGCACCCCTTGGACAAAGTCCCTGAAAGTTTCTGGCAAAACACAGGTCACACACCAGGCAGGCCTGGCCTGCCTGGCGAATGTATTTATTTATTTATAAACTACCAACTGCCCCCTCTGCTCAAGGATGCTATTTACTCAGACTTTCCATCCCATGTGTAATGATGCCAGCTGGAGAGACACCACAGGGGACCTTCCTTGTCCAGCCCTTTGGCGAGCAGCCACCCTCTGTGTGCCAGGCATGGTCCCAGGGCTCCAGAAATAAGTTGGGGTCGGAGCTTGCCCTTGAGGTGTTCCTGCTGGTCTGGAGGGGGTAGACAGGCTCCCCTGTGCAGATAACCCAGGCGGCGTCCATAAAGGCAGGGGACGGGAGGGTGTGGGAAATCTCAAGAGATGGCTATAGTGACCGTGGACTCATAGTCCCTGTGACCTGCGGGCCCTGCAGGGAGTGAGGGCTGCAGCGAGGCCAAGGGCAGCTTGCTGGCACACAGACACAAATGCCTCTTGCTGAGACGTTGAGGACTTACCAATATGGGAGGGGCTTTGCAAACGTTCGGTCTGCGCCCCATTCACAGATGCATCTGGATGCTTGCCTTTCAGAGAAGGGGAAGGTCAGGCCCCCTGCCCCTTCGCAGGCCACCCTGCTGGAGCTCCCTGGTGGCTCTCCGCCTTCCTCTGACCTCTCAGACAAGTCCTGCTTTCTTGTGAATGGCACTTCCCTGGTCCCAAAAGCCATGTGAGCTTGAGACCACCAGCCGAAGGGAGCCAAGCAGCAGGAGTGCTTTGACTCAGCACTGTGGGTCCCCTCTACTGAGCCATCCCAGCCTGGGGCTGAGGGGAAAGGGGGTGAGCCTGCAGGCAGGGTGTGGAGCAGAGGAGGGGTGTTCAAGGCCAGCGCACGGCATGTGCAAAGGTCCTGAGGCATAAGGCAGAAGAAAGAAGAATCATGTGTACCTGGGACAAGCTCATGGACAACATTTACAGGGCATCTTGGAAAGGCAAAAATCAAAGCACCAGGGGGTCCAGGGAGAGGTCCCTGACTAGGGAGGCCCATGCCTGGTACTTGTATCTGTTATGTCAACCACTCCCTGCAAGCCTCAGGGGGAGGCACGGTGTGAACTTGGTCTCCAGGACAGAGCAGTGGAAGCCTGTTCCTGAAGTCGAGCAGATGAACAGGAGTCAGGCCAAGGTGGTCTGCCTCAAAGCCTGGGTTTTTCTACTTTGCCTTGAGACTGGGGGATGCCTCGGGTTACTCTTATGTAAGGAAGGGTCTGGGCTCTGTGTGTCTGTGCGTGTGCACATGTGTGCGTGTGCGCGTATGTTTTTCGCAGGTGCCAGAGGCAGCCTTTTCAGAAGAGCTTGACACAGGGCGCTCTTGTGGCAGTTGAGGATTGTCCACCTCATAGTTGTATGTCCTTGGGCAAGTGACTTGGCTGAAATAATTAATCCCTACAACTTCAAGAGGCTGGCACTATTCTTATTCTTGATGTGCCAACAAGGAAACCAAGACAGAAAGGCTATGTGCCAAGCATTGTTCTGTGCTTTTTATAAGCACTCACGTTTAGTGCATGTTTACTGTTAAAAATGAGGCAAGTGGGGGAGCGGGGCTTCTAAAGTTCTTCAGTTTTATCTTGCTCCTTTTTTTTGTTACTCTCACCAGAGTGTCCAGGGACACAGAAGGGGTGTGTGCGTGTCTGTGTACGCACAGGGCCCAAGATCCAGTTTCTCCTCCGTGAGATGGACATGTGTGTCCCAGCGCTGGTCACCTGGCAGATGGGAGGACAGGGGGCAGAAGGGCTTGCCCGGGGGCTGTCCGTGTCTACACCCAATCAGGGTTCTCCTCGGGTCTGGTGGGCGATGTCCGTCTGCACCGGTCTGCTTTTGGGGTTCGGCCTCTAAGCTGGTAAATGATAACGTCTACAGAGTGCTTACTGTGAGATGCTCTGCAGGTGCGTCCCCGAGGTTCGGGGGCTCAACGCAGTACGAGGGACTCTTCCTCTCTGGGCAGTCACTGCCGGTCAGCGTGGCGCTGTTCCCTGTGGTCTTTCAGGAACCCTGGCTCCTGTCAGCCAGAGGCTCTGTCCTCCCAAGATCCCGAGTCCTCTGCATCTTCAGGGAGAGCGGGCCGGGAAGAGGGAGAAGCGGGTGGACAGAGAAGAAAGGGGGCTGGAGAGAGAATCGTGAGGCCGCTGTCGATGGGCCAAGCCAGAACCCTGCTGTAGGCCCTGAGTCATACGGCTGTGTCTACTTGCAGGGGACAGTGTGGGCCAGCTGTGTGCGCAGGAGCAGGGGGAGGTCACGTATGTGGGTGGGCACCGGCAGTCTTGGCTGGAACCCGCCCGCGTCTGTTGCTTCTTGACAAAATGAGCATCTCTCAACGCTGGAGGCCCTGGAAGCGAGTTGGCTGCCACAGGTGCTGAGCAGGAAACGAGTTCAGTTCTACCAGCTCTGATGTGCCCTGGCTTCTCTGCAGGCCCTTCCTACACAGCGGGAGCTCCATGGAGCCACGCGGCACCGAGGACCTAGTTAGAGAGGCAGGGTCCCGGGCCCCCAGACCTCCTGGCTCAGGACCTGCATGGTCCCAAGATCTCAGGCCCTCCGATCCCCATGAGCCCCAGAGTTCAGGAAGCCATGCTTTAGAAGCCACAGATGCCACACTTCTTACCTTCATTTTAGCTTGTTAGGTGTCCGAGAGGCACAGACATTTGTGATTGACCGTGTTCAGCTCTGGATGGGCACCCTTGTCTTTGCTCCAGGCCCTATTGGCTCCAGGGGCTTGAATTGTGCCCATTTCACGGATAAGGGTGAGGGTCTGGGTGTCAGGCCCCGTAACTCCATGTCGCTTGGATCCCTGTGTGTCCAGAGCTCCTGTGGGGCTTCGGGGTAAGGAGGACAGACCCTTCTTGGAGAAGGTGGCATTTGTGCGAGGGGCCCTTGAAGAGGGCAGGTCTCCATCCAGTGGAGGGCAGGGAGTGTCTGAACGGAGCGGTGGATCTGCCAGCCCGCGGGGCTGTGGACGCCCGCCTCGAACGGCCGGCACTTAGAGCCAGGAGTAATTTGGCATTCCAGGGTCTGCGTGTTCGGTCCCATCGTTCTTTCCGGTGTGAACGGTGTGAACTCTGCTCGCTCCCTCCCTCTCGTGCACTCCAGGGAGAATTAGCTCTGAAAGACAGTCTCCGCCATCAAACCGAAAACGTATCAGTTATTAATGAATGGGTGTTAGGCCTTGCTTGATTTCATATTTTCCCAAAAGTCAACCACATTTTGTATACCTTTTCCTGTGAACTTGATTTTTTTTAAATGTGGGTTTGTTTCACCACATTTTCTTCTAGTTTCTTTATTCGGGGGAATTTTGTACTGTGGGTGAGGAAGAAAGCAGGGAGGAAAAGAAGAGGGGGAGCTTTTACTGGGAAGGGTCGCAGGAGGCAGGAAGGAAAAGGCAGGCTTCTGGCACATTTTGGAAGGCACGGGTGCCACCGTCCCCGCAGTGGGATTGGTGGTGTGCCGTGGTGTCAGGGGCCTGTGGCAGGAGCCCAGGTGTTGCGGGGGAGGCAATAAGGGGCGTCTCCCCACCCACGCTGGGGGGTAACAGCATTCACCTGCAGAGGGCGGCCCCTCCCCCAGAGTGAGGGAGTTTTTAAGCCACTTAGCTCAGTTCCTGGCCCAGCCGATGTCCACCGTCACGGTGGTTGTGGTCAGCGGCTCCGCATTACGATTGTTACTCCCTGTCATCAGCGCTGCAATTGACGGATGGCGACTTCTGATGAGAAACTCAGCACAGAACACGTCCCCTTACGGGAGAGATGAATGGCTCTCCGCTCTGCAGCCCAGGCCCTGGATGCGGGCCCAGGGAGACGGCTGCGGCAGGACCGGGTCTCTGCAGCCGGCGAGTGCCCGCCAGAGGGCGCCCGTGCTTCTTTGGTCGCTGCCGCCTGTCCCGGAGCCGGCCCCAGGGAGAGCCTGACAGCGTGAGGACAGGGATGGGCAGGGGGGGACAGAGGCCTCCAGCCAGTTTCAGCCCCTTACATGCTTCCATGTCCCGTGGCAGAGGTGCCTCTGCAGAAGCAAAGTGGTCTGGTGGGTGCAGGGCGCTGGCCTCTCCCAGGGCCATGATCCATGCTCCTCTGGTCCAGGCCTAGGGTATTCGAGTGGCTGGGGCTGGTCTTGACCTCGTCATGCCGCTGGTGTCCCTTATGGTCGGGTCAGAGCTGGGACCCCGCAGGTGCCTCATCAGAGCCCCACGCCCCTGAGAGATGGGTGCGTTGCCATCTTGTGGCTGGAGGGAGCTGGCTGGGCCACCCCTGGCTGCCCCCCAGCCTGGTCCTCACCTCTGGGTTAGAGGGTGCCACTGTGCCCCAACTCTGTCCCCCACGCTGTGCTCTCAGAGCTGCATGCCGGGGGCTTCCTGTTGGCGGAGGTGTCCGTGGGTGCTTCGGGGCTGATGTCTGTCACCTGTGTCCAGAGGCCCGAGTGGGGGTTGTTAAGCGAGCCCAGAGACTGTGGGTGCCAACCAGGGGAGTGGTGCTCAAGTGGAGGGCCAGTGCTAAGGCTGCGTTTCCCCCCACCCTGCCCCTCCGGAGCCGACCCACAGGGAGGGCGGTGCTGCCGAGATCCTGGGCTTCTCCAGAGTAGCCTCAGTCCGCGCCCCTCCTCCAGGCCCCTGGGCCCAGACCAGCTCAGCGCCTCCTCCCAGAACCCCACAGACCCCAGGCCTCCGCCACTCCCCTCTCTCCTCATCCTCAGGTAGAAAGAAGGAAGAGTTTTGCTTTAAAAACAGTAGCTGCTTTACTCTTTTCATTGAAGTAAAATTCATAGAACATAAAATTCACATTTGAACATCTTCCGTCCAGTGACATTTAGTACATTCACAGAAGTGTGCAACCACCTCGGCTCTGTCTAGTTCCAAGACAATTTCATCATCCCCAGAGACAACCCCGGATCCATCAGGCATCCACTCCATACTTCATACTCTTCCCGGCCCCAGCCTCGGATGACCACTCGCCTGCTTCCTGCCTCTGTGGATCTGCCTGTTCTGGGCACTTCCTATAGTGGAGTCCTACGTGTATCGGAATATCCTTCCTCTTCAAGGCCAAGTAATGTTCCATCGTAGGAATAGACCGCATTTTGCTTATCCATTCATCCATGGGTGAACATTTGGGTTGTCTCTCCCTTTTGGCTTTGTGAATCATGCTACCGTGAACATGGGTGTACAAGTATTTGAATACCTATTTTCAGCTCATTGGGCTGTATACCTAAGAGTAGAACTGCTAAAAATAATTTTTAAGGAATGTATTTCTTCGTTACTTTGGTCTGTGCTAAAGCAGACAAAGCCGCTGAGCCAACTGTAAAGCCCAGCCTCTTACTATCAAGCTGATGTCCGGGTGGCGCATGCAGTCTGCAGCAGGGCCCCCTGGATGCACCTGCACCCCAAGGGTTCCCTGATGCCTGCCCTGCAGGGACATTTTGGGGACTAAATGGGATGCACCCAGGGCTGCCCAGGCTGCTTCCTCCTTCATAAATTGGGATAATAACACTTCATTTGACCGGATCCTCGTAACATGAAAGAAACGGGGGCAGAAGTGCAGCCACACGGAAGAGTCTGGGCCAGGGTTTCTGGGTGTCTGCAGTCTGGGAGGTACTCCTGAGGGACAACCACAGACCAATGAGAAGATGAAATGTCCACTTGGCAGAGCCACGGGAGCAGGCACCAGGTCGACGTGTTGAGCGTGCAGGCTCCCTGTGGCTAGCACGGGCTATGCCCTCCCTGGGCACCCCGTGTCTGGCCTGGCCAGTCCTTGAACGGCACAGAAGAGGAGGAAGGCCTGTTGTGAGCTCTTGTCAGAAATCCATGCCTTATGAGCTTGTATATTTTTCAAAAATAAGTTTTTAGGTTCCCTTTCCCCCTTAAGACAAAATGAAGGGAAACCAAAAGGGAACTATTTGGGAAATTAATAATAATTTTAAAAGCATACGAGGGAATTGTTCTTTCATTAAAGAAAACCCCAAATCTGCCAGATTTTCCTTTAGAGAACACAGGGTGCCAAACCTGTGAATAAGCAAGTCACTGGGGTCTCCTCATGGCTCCAAGAAGGACTAAGGGCTTGGGACGGGGAATCCAGGGGCCCTGGGACACGAGCCTCAGTGTTCTTATCTGTGAAATGGGATCACGTGTCCTGGAGTGGAGTTCCCAACGGGGATTATAGGAGGGGCTTTGGTCTAGCCAGGAGGACTGTGCCCACCTCGGTGTGGCTCTCGCATCTGTGTGGGGGCAGGGCTGGCCTCGGCCCACTGGGGGAGGCGCCTCCACGGGCGATGGCATCTCTTGCTGCCTTGGTTTGTGCATCTGTGAAGTGGACGGACTAGTGTTTGCTGCCCCAGGGGCTCACGGCCCTGGAGAGAGGGTGGTGGGCAGTGGCGTGTGGCGGGGCTCGCTGACTTTCACTTGCTCCCCTGCCTCCCCTTTCCCGCCTGCTGTCCTCTGGTTCTTATCTCCTTTCCCCCCATTTCTGGAGCATCACGACCTGTGTTTTAGACAAACAGATGGTCTTTTTTTTTTTTGGTTTGGCCTGTGCCACGTTTTAAGATGTCTAATTAGACACCAATTAGATTCCACATCTTAAAAAATCGGTATTTCCAGCTTCTCCTTAAAAATCGGGAAGTTGGGTCGCCCTGGCCTGTCCCCCATTGCCCGGTGGGGGCGCAGCTGTCTCTCAGAGGCCCGGGCTGTCCCCCTGGCCGCCGTCCCTCCCTCCCACCTGCTCCCTCACCCACCCATCTCCCCGCAGATGGATCTGAGGCGCTTGTAAGAGAAGCTGTGTCAGGTGCAGGGCGTTGTGAATTGCAGAGAGCTGTGTTACCCGTATAAAACCCCTCTTCATTATTTGTAGTTGTGCTAAGGTGTAGAGCCCATGAGTGTTAATCAGTTATGATCAAAACACTGGCTGAAGCCAAAAGACTTATTGGGGAACAGGCTGACTGTGAGTAGAGCAGACTCTAGGCTGGGCTCAGACACAGGGGTGGAATGATACATCCTGTCTCTCAGGTTAGGGAATTCCCCTCTGTGGTTGTGCTCAACCTCATGGTGCTGAAATGACTTCTGTGGCTCCAGACGTCACACTCTAGCACCCTCCTAGTCTGGCAGGAAAGAGCAAAAGGCTCATTGGTTCAGGGCTGGGCTGGCAACCCGGTTGGAGCCCACAAGAAGCACCATCCCCTCTCGGGTTGAACGGGAGACCTGCACATAAGCCCAAGGCCGCATGGTGGTACCGAGTTCTGTTACATCGTAAGAAGGGTTACCCCACCTGGGGCAGCTGCAACAAGGGGCATCCCTCTCAGATGAGCGTGGTCAAGCTTTGTAGTATCTGGAAGGGACTGCCTTACTTTGTAGTCCCCTTTACAGAGAGAAAGCCCTTGCTTAGAGGGTCTAGGTGGCTTTCCCAAGGTTATGGTCAGTAAGTGGCAGGTGGAGCCAGATGCAGACCTTGGGAGTTACTGATCCTACCCAGGAACCTCCTGAGGACCCTTCCTGCCCACTCTCCACCTCCCTGTCCCCCGTAGGCCCCATGAGTCATTTTCCTTTTTGGTGTTTGCAGACACCTGGGTCTTAATAATCATGCGGAGCTCATTCGGGGGCTTGAGCAAGGCCAGCACCATGGGAGGGTGGATAGTGGGATGCTTGTTGCACACTGAAGTGGGGAGCCAGCCAGGAAACACAAGGGGCTGAGGGCATCTCCCCTCCCTGGCACTTCCCTGCTCAAAGCCACCCTGAGTCATTCTTTAATGGAAAGTGTGCCTATTTTAATTCCTATCAGCACAAAAACCTTGTGTGTCCTTCATAAATATTTCATTCTCTTCCAGCAGCAGTTTCCCACTGCCCAGTGCCTGTGTATAGCCACCTCCTTCCCTGTGCGGGGTGGTCTGTCCCCGGCCCAGGCAGCTGTGGGCCGGAGCGGACGGCCACGTCCACCCTCACCCAGCCCCTGGCTGTAATGGCAACTGTGGCTCAGGGAGCAGCCTGGCCCCCCTGAACTGCACAGAAAAAAATGAGGGTGCCTTGGGAGGGAGGTGACCACCTGAGGTCCCTAAGGGGCAGAATCAGGGCTCCAACCTGAGTTAACCCCACCGTGGGGACCAGTCTTGTCCACTCCTTTGAGGTGTCCTGGAGTGGGAATTCAAAGCTAGGTCCATCCCTTCTGGCCAGGGGATCAGGGCAGGCTTCAGGGACGGGCACTCCAGAGCAGGGAGGTTTTGCCAACTGTGCAGGGTGAGGTAAGCCTGGGGAAGTCATTCAGGCCAGCTGTCGTTGGGCCCAGGCCCCCAGGGAGCTTGCGGGAGCCATACACAGTGCTTGAGCACTAGAATGCCAGGAGTGAGGCTGGTCCGTGACCCACAGTGCCCAGCTGCCTTGTTTACTTTTCCCAGTGGAGAGAGCCTGCTGGACACTCATGGTGTCTTTAATGAAACACTGCCCAGAACAGGAGCCAGGTCTGGCTAACTTCTCATACCTGGTGGCTGTCAACTTCTGGAAAATCTAGTAGGAGCCAGCAAGGAGCACAAGGTGTCTTGCGAGGGAGGGCTGCCTTCTAGCCACAGCTGGTTCTTCGGGGAGCCCCAGACCCAATAGAAATGATTAGTTTTATGACCCTCCTTGCCTGTGTCTCTCCCGTCCGGAACGCCACAGACTGTTCATCTTATTTGTTGCCCAGCTGCAGCTGGGAGACTCGGGCCTCTTCTCGGCAAGCCTCTCCCGGGACAGATCAGGGAGGCTGGCTAAGCGTACCAGCGGGGCCGTGAAATCAGCTTGGATGAGGCGGTGTCTTGGACAAAGCCGCCCCCCCCAGCCACGCTGGGCCCAGCGGTGGGCTCGGGACTGGCCAGGCTTCCCAGGTAGTGCCCGGAGGACAGAACCCGTTTGCACAGTGATGCATCCGTCTAAACTCCACGCATCTCCACTGTGCCATACTCTGAGATCACAGAGGTGCGTCAGGAGTGGGCAGTACTGTCCTCAGAGCTCACAATCTGGCCAGGAGGCAGTGGGAGGAAGGGAGGAGAGGACCCCCCTGCCAACGGCCCGGACTGCAGTGGCCTCAGCTGGGACTCTCCAGCAGGGTCGGTCAGTGTCTGTGGGTGAGAGAGGAGTGTGGTCTGGGGGGGAGGGGCTGCCCTGGAGGCCCCAAGCCCCCAACCTGGGTTTGGGGAGGAGCCGGTGCAGAGCGAGCAGGTGGCTGGTCCTTTCCATCATGCCCAGGCCTGGATGGCCCAGGACCAGCGTCGCACCTGGGCCTGGAAAGCCGCACCCAGCATCTGAATGCCAGCCTAGGGTGGGGGCTCAGCTCCAGCGGGGCCTCGGCTCAAAGGCTGCAGTAACAAAATGCCACAGACTGGAGGGGCTTAAACCACAAATACTTTCACAGTGCTGGAGGCTGGGAGTCCAAGACCAAGGTGCTGGCCCATGGAGGGCTGGGGGAGGGCTCGGGGAGGGCTTTCTTCCTGGCGGCAGATGCCTGCCTTCTTGCAGTGTCCTCATGCGGCAGAGAGGGAGTGAGCTCTGGTCTCTTCCTCTTCTAGAAGGACACTGACCCCACCCTGAGGCTTGTCTTCATGACCTCACGTAGCCCTGATCCCCCCCCCCCCCAGTGCCCTACCTCCAGGTATCATCACATGGGGGATAGGGCTTCCACCCAAGAATCTGGGGGCACAGATGGGTGCAGGGAGGGGACCTGGGGATCTGAAGAGAGCCTGTTTCTCATTCCAGCTTCATCTCTCTGCTCCATTTCACTGATGGGGAAACTGAGGCGTCCTTCTGGGATGCCGAGGAGTGGCAGAGCAGAGTCTGCAGACAGCTTTTCAAAGCAGGGTTTATTGTTTTTATAGTCCATTTGCCCTTTTCAGATTTGAAGCTTCAGAAGCTCTTTGCTGGCCTGCTGTGTGGAGCTGGGGCAGCCTGGCTGCCTCTGGGCCTCGCCTTGCCCCTCTGATGATGGAGAGAGTCGGCCTTTCCCAGGGCCGACTTCACGCCTTCCTCATAACGAATAACTTGCAGCTCTTAGAATGCTCCAGCCCCCTCCAGGCTTAGCACATCGGCAACCTCCTGGAGTGGGGGTTCTTCTGCTGGAATATGGGGGGGGGCAGGGCGCAGGGCCTTCCTTAACGTTCTCCTAAAGCTTCTTCATCACATGCACGCACACCGGCTCTGCCCTCCCTCTTTACCTGCCCTGCCCTCAGTGCTCCTGGTGGGGAGGCCAGGATCTGGGTTCGGGCCTGGTTCTGCCGACAGAGAGGGCCCAGGCCCAGGGAGAGGGGCTGACTGGTAGGAGTAAGACAGGGCCTGACGCACAGAGTAATGTCAGAATCCAGCAGGGGTGCGCAGCCTGAGCAAACTCCTATTTCATCCATCAAAACTCTGAAGGCTCCTCAGAGGCAGTGACCCTAAGCTGATGTCCCAGTCTGAGTTGGGTACTCCTCTGTGCTTCCCCAGCATCTGGCACGTACCAGGCAAAGCAGGTGATTCTGACACTGTGCTCTGTCTCCCTGGGAGCTGGTGGTCTGGTCTTTTTTCCTCTCTGATTCTCCAGCAACCCACACGGGGCCTGGCCTAGGGAGGGTTGTAGCTGGCATTCAACCCACGGCCCCCTCTTGTACACTTCCTGGGCCCCAAGCACTGGCCCCACCACTCAGGGGAGCTAAGCTGGGTCTCAGGTGCTGGGGTCCCCCTGACAAGGACTCTGCTGCCTCAGGGCACCACAGGCCCTTGAATTCGATTCAGAGCTGTGTCCTTGTCAGCTCCAGTGCGGGGCCAGGAACCTAGGAGCATCTCTGGGTTGGGGCCTTGACTTTACCCGGTGCCACTCCACTCTGTCCTGGCCGGCCCCACGGCACTGTGCAAACTCTGCTGGGTGGAGGGAGGGGAGACAGGGCCCTGGCAGGGGCCAGGAGGCTGGGGTGACACCAGCTGCTGTGTGCTGAGGGGTGGGGGAAGTGGGATGGGTCAGCACCTCAGGCGGACTCCTGGGTGACTCATCTGAGCTCCCACACCCCGGAGGTCGGGGAGCACGGTGTCGGGGTGCAGCATTGGGGGTGGCTTTTCGGACGGTGAGTGCAGTCACCATCCTGGTCAGCAGTCCCCACCCCCGGCGACCTGGCCCCCTGTGGCCATCCAAGCAGCCTATCAGGGCCAGCATTGGGGTCATGAGCAAGTTTGTCCCTGACCCTGCACACGCAGAAAAGTTAGCAGGAAGGGGTGGGGGGCACAGCTTGGTGTGGAGGGATGCTGTGAGCTGCTGTGTCCCCTTGTGTGCAGGGAGCTTTGCACCCCATGGCCCAGCTGGTGGGGCTCAGGGTGAGGCTCATGCTGGTCAGTGCCGGTCGCCTGCAGGGGTGCCACGCCCAGGGCTGGGGAAGGATGGCCCCATCCCTTGCAGGGCGGCTGCATGCCACTCTCCTCTCCCTTTCTCAGCCTCAGCCTCCACATCCAGCCAGGGAATTGAGGGACGCTGCGGAGGCCACATGGCAGCGGTCCAGAGGCATCCATCTGGGACAACCTGGTTTCAGTAGCTCTTCTGTGCCCTGTGCATGCCTCCTGAACCTTGTGCAAATCATTGTAGACATTGCTTTGCCAAAAGGATGAATTACTCATTTGCAATGGTGGAAGAATGAACGGTATAGTCTTAGGTGGGATTCCTGAGGTTATGTTGCCCCTGCAGGGCTTGGAGGTGGAGGAGGGACTCGCTCTGGAGCCTGGGGAGCCTGGGGAGCCTGGGGACTTAGTGGGAAAACCGGGACAGAGCTGTAGCTGCCCAGTTCCCTGGACTGGTCCTAAGCGGGGGTTGGGGGACAGGGGTGATCGAGGAGAACAGGCAGCTCTGACTGGGGGTCCTCTGTGGCCTTGACACCCATGCCCTCAACGTCCGTCTAAGGCCCGCTCGTGCTGGGCACTCGGAGGGCCCTCGTCATGGGCTGGCTGGCTGGAGCCCCTTGGGAAGATTTGGGGGAAAGAAGTCCCTGTGGGTCCCTTGTGACAAGCACAGGTCCTGGGACACAGTCAACAGTCTGGGCACGTCTGAATGGAAAACGTCAGAGCACAGGAATATAGCTCCCAACCCAGGGAGGCCAGAGAACATCCATCCATCCACAGATGAAAGAACCAGTCTTCCAGGACCTGAGTTGTCACACAGGTTCTGTGAGAACATTGGAGATTTGTACCTTGTTCTCCTCTTGGGAAGGAGGGGTGGTCTTCCCAATGTCTGGCGCATGTACATTTTGTATCTCTCATCTCATCCTTGTAACTTGTAGATAGGATGTACGCTAGTGAATTGTAAATACGTACAAACATTCCCTGCAGCACACGCATCAGTGTGTACACATCCTGTGCCTTGAGTGTAGTCTACATACGCACGCACACATATACTGCATAGACAAAGTCCGTTCATGAATGGGGGTGTGCTATGGGTATATTGTATATGCTTTTTATGTATTGGTATGATATATATGGTATGTGTATGTGCCTGTATGTTTCAGGTCCATGTATTACTCTATCCACTCATACATACTGTTCATGAGGTTCCAAGGGTGTGCCATATATGTTCTATAGAAAGTACCCATAGACGCTACGTCTGTGTGTCACACAGATGGTTTATGCATACTCTGTGCGTAGACGTGATAGGTGTAGACCTGTCCATACTCAGTGGCTGTAGTGTTGTATCAGAGTAGAGATGGTGAGCAGATCGAGTGGAGAATACACGCAGTGTATCCGTTAGGACCTTTGCAGGAAGTAGCAGTCTCAATTTGAGAAATTAGTGGGCTATTTATAGACTCTTCTGCAAAGTGTGGGTCTGGTGGAGGGAAAGCAACCAGGGAAGGTGTGGCATTCCGGACGAAGAGTGATGGAGAGCTGTCTGTATGTCTGGGAACAGTTACTGGAACTGTAGAGAGTAGCTCTGTGCCGTGAGCCTTCTGGCAGAGGTGGCTTATTACCAAGGTCCTCACCTTCCTCCCTTCCGCTGACCTCCTGACCAACTAACTGGAAACTGGAGAGCAGGGTGGAGATGGGTGCATCCGGAGGGGGAAATTGAAGATATCCTGCCTGGCTGTCTCTTTCCCGGAAACATTGCACATTCAGCAACTTGTCCGTCATTGTAGCGGGAATAGTCCTGTGCCCAAACCACAGGGCCCTAGGAGATTAATGTGGAAGGCCCTGGACTTTGGTGGCATTCACCTCCCATGCTCTCTCTCACACACACCTTCCTAAGGCTTGTCCCCACTGTAATGCAGCAGTGAGATATACCTTGGGGCATCAGAATGATGAAGTCCTTTCATTCTACAGTAGGACAGATGGCAGGAGACCGGACACAGGGTCTACAGACATACTGTTGTCCAGCCACATGAAGGAATCTGCTTCTGAACATCGATACTGACAGGAATGGGTGGGGTCTGGGCACCCCATGTGCAGTTGTTGACCCAGCAAATGCTGTGTTGGTTTCCTCTAGTAAATGTATCACATCTGGAGACGTTAGCTAATATTACCACTTTACTCAGTTTCCAACAATCTACTGCTTTCCACCATCCATCTGGCTTTTGTATCCGCTACGCAGGTGAGCTATCTAGAGATATACTGGGATTCCCACCCCCGCATTTTGTATAAATATAAACCCACTTGTTTATCAAGATGTGCTTCATTCTTTCCTGGAGACCTAAGCCTCCATCTGGTATCATTTCCCTCTAGGAAGAAGAACTTCCTTTGGTAATTATTCTGTGCAGATCTATTGGTAACAAGTTTTCTTTAATGTAAAAATGTATTTTGACTTCATTCTTAAAGGATATTTCCTGTGGATGGACAATTCTGGGTTAACAGTCTTTCTTTTTTTTTTTTTTAAAGCTCCTTAAAGATGTTATTCCACTGCTTCCTGGCCCCTATTGTTTATGATTAGAAGGAAGAGGTATTCAAATTATTCTCTAGGTGATGCTTTCTCTCGGGCTGCCTTTAAGATTTCTCCCTTTGGTTTTCAGCAGTTTGAGTCTGATGTGTGGTTTTCTTTGTATTTATCCTATTTGGAGTTCACTAGGCTCCTTGAATCTGTAAATCTGCGTCTTTCACCAAATTTGGTTAATTTTGGCTATTCAAAACTTTTTTGGTCTTATTTTTCTTTTTTCGGGGATGCCTTTTGATATTTTCCTGACGGTCTCTGAGGCTTTCAAAATTTATGTTTAATCTGTATTTCTCTCTGTTCTTCAGGTTGGATTTCTATTGCTATATTGGTTGCTCTCCTCATTAGCTTTCTGTTTCCCCATTCTATCCTTTCTGGTCTGACTCCCAACTTTATATCATCTTCCCTCTTCTGCAAGGAGTATGGGGTTTTTGAGGGGCTGGAGCTCAATGCTGGCTCAGTGGGGTTGAGGGCCAGGGAGGATGAAGAGAGGGCATCCTGGAGGTAAACAAATGTCATCTCTCTAGTGAGAGTATGGCCCCTGGGGCAGGTAGGACATAGCACAAATTCCTGCCAGGGGAGAGACAGACCATAAGTGATAAAGCCTTGGTATAGAGGTATGGGCTTGAGCAGTCGGATGAAGTTTCCTGTGGGAGACAGTGGGCAGGGTGGAGGTCTTGGGGTCTGGTTGGTCCCTACAGAGTACAAGGCGCTGACTAGGTGCTATCTGACTCAGCAGATCTGCACAACCCCACCTGGAAATTATTATTATCCCATTTAACAGATGAAGAAACCAGGGTTGGGAGAGGTTTTCTGGTGCCCAAGATAATACAGCTGGTTAAATGACTAGGAGCCCATGAGCCTATGGCTCAGGGTAACACCAGGGAAGCCTTTCTTGATAGGGCAGGATTTGAGATGTTGGAGGGCCATATTCATCCTCCAAGCTCTCAGTCCAAATACTGTCCGTGATCCAGGGTTGATTCCCACCCCCCCCCACTGGGTGGTATTAGTCCCAGAACTTGAACTAGAGCCTACTGAGACCCTATCCCTGGCTCTGATATTATTACTAAGTAGCTGGAGGACACCTGGCAGGTAACTCCACCCTTCCAGCACCCCATCCTCACTCAGGATGTGAGGAAATACGGACTCAACTTTGCACAATTGATGTAGGGGATTAATGAAGTGATGTGCTGCAAAGTTGCATGAAGAGTTTCAAAAGCACTTACACATGTGTGGTTCTTAGAGGATTATTTGCTCCCTCTTTCCTGAGAAGCCCAGATTCACACAGTGGCACACTTGTATTCCTTCATTTGTTAAAGAAATCTTCTACATGCGAGGTGTTACTCCAGGTGTGGGGGATTCAGCAGTGAACAAAATAGATATAAGTCTTTGCCCTCATGGTGTTTATATGACACTCTGCCGTTACTCCTCTTCATTCAAAATCTTCTGCTTTCAAGCCTCATTCTTGGTGCCTGAAAACCCTGGGTTCCAATCCCAGCTCTGAAGAACTCAGGTTATCCTACTGCTAAGTAACTTAGTTTTCTTGCTGTTGGTGTCAGACTCATTATGCCTAGTTTGTAGGGTTGTTGGGAGGTCAGAATGAGGCCCTGGAAGACAAGGACTCCAGGCAGAGCCTGGTATGCAACAGTAATGTCGATCCACGGTGGGCGTATTTATTCAATTTTCTCCCTTGGACTCACTACTTTTGCAGTCTTATTAGTGAGTATGCTGCTTTTCCTTTTAAAACCTTTGTTTTGCTCTAAGAAGAACAATGAAATGCCCTCTGTATTCCTCCTCCGAACTGCCCCCAATGAAATGCCCCCGAAGCACCCCTCCCATCCCGAAACTTCAAAGGACGCTTCACTGATTCTTCCTTGTTCTTTTTCCCTCCCTCCGGGACATGGGCATGCCCCAGACTCCATCCCAAAGTGCCCCCACCCCCTTCCTCAGCCCCAGCCCCAACCTCAAGGCATTTTCTTCCCTGGCTCTCCCTTGCCCTCCTCTCCCTCTCACCCCCAGGCTACGGCCATGCCCAAGCCCCATCCCAACTGAAATGCCAAGTCCGCCCCCACCCCAGACCTAACGGGACCGCTCCTCACTCCTTCTCCCTGTTTTCTCACCCCCTCCCCTCAGGTTATGGGCACGCTGCCCCTGGCACCGACGCGGGCAAGGCCTTCTGCATGTTCTACGCTGTGCTGGGCATCCCGCTGACGCTGGTCATGTTCCAGAGCCTGGGCGAGCGGATGAACACCTTTGTGCGCTACCTGCTGAAGCGCATCAAGAAGTGTTGCGGGATGCGCAACACGGAGGTGTCCATGGAGAACATGGTGACCGTGGGCTTCTTCTCCTGCATGGGGACGCTGTGCATCGGGGCGGCCGCTTTCTCCCAGTGCGAAGAGTGGAGCTTCTTCCACGCCTATTACTACTGCTTCATCACGTTGACTACCATTGGGTTCGGGGACTATGTGGCCCTGCAGACCAAGGGCGCCCTGCAGAAGAAGCCGCTCTACGTGGCCTTTAGCTTTATGTATATCCTGGTGGGGCTGACAGTCATCGGGGCCTTCCTCAACCTGGTGGTCCTCAGGTTCTTGACCATGAACAGCGAGGACGAACGGCGGGACGCCGAGGAGAGGGCGTCGCTGGCCGGAAACCGCAACAGCATGGTCATCCACATCCCCGAGGAGGCGCGGCAGGGCCGGCCCCGGTACAAGGCGGACGTGCCGGACCTGCAGTCTGTGTGCTCCTGCACCTGCTACCGCCCGCAGGAGTACGGAGGCCGCCCGGCCGCGCAGCAGAACTCCTTCAGCGCCAAGCTCGCCCCCCACTACTTCCACTCCATCTCGTACAAGATCGAGGAGATCTCACCAAGCACATTGAAAAACAGCCTCTTCCCCTCCCCCATCAGCTCCATTTCTCCTGGGTTACATAGCTTTACCGACAACCACAGGCTGATGAGGCGGCGGAAGTCCATTTAGGGTGTGGGGCTGCCGAGGCCGGCAGAAACAGTCCTTTGTCCGATTTGACCTCGAGTTCCACTGGCCCACCTCGTCTGTTCTTTCTTATTATTAGTATCCTTTACCGTTGTCCTCATTCTCTTTATTACTTTCTCTCCTTCCTTCCTCCCCCCCCGCCCCCAACATCCCCGGCGAGACAGAGCAGGCCAAAGGGAAAAGGAAGTCCCGTCCTCCTCTGAAACTCGCGTCTGAGCATGAAGCATGGATTTCTTCCTTCCTTCCTTCCCAGCGAAGTATGCCTTACATTTCTCCGCAGCCTGCCCCATCTCTGGGGTGGCTTTCCCAGGACAGGTGTGAGACCAAGACCACCAGGCAGAGCTGAGAGGATACCCAACCCAAAGTTGCACACCAGGCTCCCAGCCGGCCAGTGCCCACCCACGTGCTGTCTGACCTGACTCCTCTGTGTCCTCCCCTGATCGGTGGGTGGCTGTGTGTGTGTGTGTGTGTGTGTGTGTGTGTGTGTGTGTGTGCGCGCGCGCGCACGCGCTCATGCATGTGTGCACAGACCGTGTGTGAATGAGGGAGTGCACACATCTGTGTGCTTTTGTGTGTGTGCACCGCGTGACAAAAATGGAAAGTATCAGGTATTCACAGTTTTCTTTTCCGTGACAGTTCTGTTAATAACCTGCTTTCAGCGGCTTCCAAACAAAACGGGAAACCAAAACCCACGAGGTTTTTGATTTATCGTTCTGCCAAATCGAGCATGTTCCATAAGCGGTCTTTCTCCCAGACGTGTCATGACCATATTTTTTAAATGCTAGGTTCTAAATTATATTATTAACTTCTTTTTAGGGGGCGGGTGGGAACGAAGACACGGATCATCTTAGCTTGCCAGTTCAAAAATTTTTTAGAAGCATGCACTTTGTGAAACTGGTATGCATTATCAACGCAAGATGACAAAACTAGCAACGGAGCAGTCCAAAGCCAGTAATAATTTATTCAAGGCATTGCTATCATCTGCAGTTCCAACAATTTACCATGCAACTGGAAGTGTCAGGGGAAACTGGAAAATTGTTGGAGCCACAGAATACTTTGTTACTTCCCTCTTATTTACAGGATGGTGGTGGCGGCGGCCGTGGTGGTGGCTTGTGCGGTATCTACCTGCATAAGTAAGAATTATAGTTTGGGATGTTTGGATGAGAATGGGTATTAGGTGGATGTGGTTTATTTTCCTAATAAAAAAAATGACAGGGCAGTCCTTGTTTAAAAAAAAAAAATATATATATGTATTTCAAGAAAGACAGTCTCTAATTGCATTTGATTTGTAAATAAGGGCGAGTCTGTGTTGGTCTCAGGAAGCGTTTAGAGGCAAGGAGCGGTGTCTTGGCCTGCTGGGAACTTGTCAATCTCAGGGGACAGTTTTCCTGAGTAGTGGAGAAATTCCTCCCCATCATCCCTTTGGACGACCCAAAGGGAAGGCCTGTTAATCTCCTGGGGGAGGACTAGGCTATATAGAGTAGGGTACACTGGGGGCCTTTTCTAATGACAGGAATAAAGAAAAATCTGGAATTTAAGTTCACAGAGGTGACTTTCATTTCCCTTGTCCCGTGCTGTTTCTGGAAGTCACCCGTCTTCCCATGCCTTTTTCATACACCAAACGTTCAGGGCTCTTGGGTAGAAACAGGCTTTGGCTTTGGCCCAGGAGGCGCAGTGGGAGCCCCCGTGGGATCTCCCAGAATGGAGGCTCTGCTCCCTAGAAAGAGACCTTCAAGATTCCAGAAAGGAAAAGGCACCGAATGCCACCAGTCCCAAGCATTTGGGCCATTGGACTGAAATGCAGGCGTCCAGACTCCTCTGAAGAGACGGGCACTGTAGTGTTTGTGGGCCACAGGGCCTGTGGATGGGGTCTGCGAACCGCAGTACTCAACCTTCAAGGTGGTCTCGATTCACTCATTTGTATATATATATTTATATATATATATTCAATTTTTGGGCTCTAAAATCTGTCCAGAGAATAGAAGTAATTTTTTTTTCTTAGAAGAAAATTTTCATTTTTGGGAGGAGGGCCATAGGTGTGAAAATATTAGTGCATCTTTGCAGAGTGCCTCATGCTTTGGAGGAGAATGCTTGGAATCCATGTGGGGTTTCTCATGAAAACCTTTGTAAGATCTGTCCTCAAATGGGGTGTAGGGTCATCTTTGATTTCTAAGGGAAACTGAGGGACGAGGGGGGTGAGTGGCTTGCTCAGAGCTGGTCTAAGAAGCCGACTCCTGCCCGTGGTGGCATCTTCATTCAGCCCTCCAGTGAGGGCACCTGCTTCTCTCTGTCCACAGGTAGATGCCTCGGACCCCTGGAGTCAGGGGAACATGGGCTCAGGGCTGATTCCCTGACTAAAGTATCTGTTTAAAGTGGCCTTTTTCTGTTTAAATGCTTCCAGTGACAGGGAGAGCTCCTCCTTTCCTGAGAAAATTGAGAAAACATTCCATATTCTATATTTATTTCCACAGAGCTGACTGTTCTTTATACAATTAAGGATTGTGGGATGAAGTTTTTTCTGTTCAGTGATGACCACGAACTCAAGTATCGGAAGCAATGCGGAATCTGTCTTGCTTCCATATCCTTCTTAGTTCTTGGTTTTTGGCTATTGCTCAGCCCTCTGAAGGGCAGTAAGAGAATCTTCTCTTCCAAAGTTAAATATCCTTGTTCACCCTTGGAGTATTCAGGGCACAGTGGGAAACCTTGGTTTCCTTCCTTTGGGAGGTACATCTTTTTCTCAGAGGGCCTGGAGTGGTCTCTGGCCAAGGAGTCCTCCATGCACACCAATGAGGTGCTTTCTTGGGGACAGTGAGCTAACGGCCTCCAGGGTCCTTCCCTCCTGATAAAATGGGGCTGGGGCATCTCCACCCAGAGAGCTTGGCCGCCTGAGATGGCTCAGTCAGCAGGAGAATCTTCAAAAGCCAAGAGGAAGCTTAGTCTGAATTGCCTCACTGAGGTCCCTCATTTTCAGAGGAGGAAGCTGAGGGCCAGGAAGGGGGACCTGGCAGCTCAGATCAGCCAGGCAGGCCCTTGGTCCTTCCAGGTGTTTCCCTCCTGCTGTCTTCCTGGCTAAACAGGAAGTTCACTGCTGTTGCTTACACCCTCGAAGGTCCCTCTGCGTCTCAGGCCCAGTCTGATTCTCCCTCCCACGGTGGGTGACTTCTTTCCTAAGTCTGGTTTCCCGGCCCCTTCTTCCAGGGAGCAGTGTCCACGAAGTGAGGGGGAGAATTCACATGAGGTGGTTTGGAGACAGGTTTCAGCTTCAGCCGGGACGAGCCAAGGAAGAGCCACGTTCCACCAGAATCACAGGGCGCTGGCCGGCCACCCAGTTCTAGAGGTCAGGTCTAGAAATCAACATGCCTCATAGGTCCTTAAAGAGCTTTCAGACTCTTGCTTAAATGGTTTTCCAGCTGAGAGATCTCAATCCATCCACTCCACCAAAGACAGGAGGAAGGTGGGCCGTGCCACAGGTCTGGGTGCTTTCTAGAGACCTTCCCGTTTTACTCTTCACCACGCCCATGCCAGACGGAAGGTGTTATCACGCCATGGGACCGTTAGACTCTTACTTGCCTAGGAGTGAACCCACTGTCTGGGTTTGGAGATGCCAGGTTAGCGCCAGAACTGGAATCAGGTCTCTTCTTTCCATCCATAGCACTCTGTCTTGAAACCCAGGCAGCAGGCCCTTAAGCACAGTGGGCTGCTTGGTGCTCCCTGAGCATCTGTTGTGCTCCTGCTGTGCATCACTGATGGGGAGGAGGTGCCCACACTTGGGCATGATCACAGCAGGTCGTTTGCAGCCCAGAAATCCCCACTGGGAGAGGAAGCAGATGGACCCATCCTGCTGCCTGGGAGGCCCGCCTTTGCAGGTGCTCAAACCCCATCTATAAAAGGGGGAGAGTGACTGCAGAATTTGGCTCACCGTTTCTTCTCTGCGTGTAGGGCCTTAAGTGGGGGAATGTCTGGACAGTAACTCAGAGGCCACAGAGAAATCTAGGAGGTCACTTTTCTCTGCCTCACCTCGATCTGAAAGCCCTGTGGATCCTGATTCTTAGCCACAATCACCAGAAGCTGGAGGGGACAGGTTAGAGGCATTCACGGTCTGTGCGCATGGAGTTGGAGAGGAAGGTAGGGGAGCAAACAATGATCAGAGGAGAAAAACCACCCGCCACTGAGGTCTGTGGCCCTATTTCTTTCTGCATTTTTTTTTAGAATAATTGGCCCTAATTGAGATATCAGTTACAGGTATCCACGGAGGTGTAAATCCTGAGGCCTGTGCAGGAATGTGTCCGTTCTAGTAGTAGGATAGATACCATCCCCTCAAGTGCCCTCGTGCATGTGGCTTTGCTCCTGAAGGGGGGGTCAGCCTGGGGGGGGGTGCTGTCCTGTGCGGGCCTGCTTCACGCTGGCTGGGGCTCCAGCGTGGGTTTCTTCCAGAGTTATGGCTTGTCTGGGACTCTGGATACATCCCAGGTGAGGAAGGGTTCGTAGGCAGGGAGGGGCCCACACCTCCTGCTTCACTGGGCCCCCAGAAGTCATTTCTCCTCCCTGGGCCTCTGTTGCTGTCCCACAACACAATGGGATGGGGTAGAGTGGGTGGGATTTAGGAGCACCTAGCACAAAATGAATTTGTCCCATGAAGACATTTGGCCCGGGATGTTCCAATCAGTGGGCACATTTGAAGGTTGGGACACCAAAAAGAATACCAGAGACCATTTCGTTCGGCAGGGTGCTGCGGAGATGGTGCCACTGCTTGTCCCCTCTCCAAGAAGAGAACGTCATCGCACGAACCAGGCCCCATGCGTTCCAGGTTCCACAAAACCCTGGGCATAAATCCACTTTATGTGGCTCTTTCTTGACTACACCTTGGTAGACGTTGCTGTTTCCGGGGGGAGTTCTAGTTCCGCGTGATTGTCCCCCACCAATTTTGGAAAATTCCAGATTAAAGAAGAGTTGAAAGAAGAGTATGATGAACTTCGTATACCTGCCACCCAAAGTCACCAGCCTGCAGTACTTTGTCCCATTTGCTTGACCCTCTCCCACCCCCACCCCGACGTGTTTGGAGGATGAAGTGGGGTCTGCAACTTTTAGGTGGTTCATCCAGAGACAAAATGATCTCCCGGGAACAAGAGCATTCTCCTAGAGAACAGTGCCGCTAACACCCTAGGAAATTTAACATTCACGCAATATTTTTACCTAAAATACAGCCCACATGCACATTTTCCCAACTGTCCGCAAAATGTCCTCCAGAGCTTTCTTGTGAATCCGAGAGACAAGGTCACATCTCACATTGCCTGTCTGGTTGCCCCAGATTGCTCCAATCTAGGACATTCTTCCTCCCCATTTTTGTCTTCCATGATGTTGCCATTTTGAGGAGTCCAGGCCTGTTGTCTTGGGGGATGCCCCGCGATCTGCTTCTGTCTGCTGGTTTCCTTGTTTAGGGAATTGTAGGGAAGACGACAACACAGCAGTGTTGTGTAGCCACGATGAATGCGTTTGATAATGTTTGGCTCTTTCGAGACTTCTGTGGTGATTACCTCCTCTCATTGTAGATAAGCAAGTCACACTAAATGTTGCTTTCCTCTGTTGAACTAGTGGAAGCTTCTAGAGAGGTGTCCATGAGTCCCTGGATGCTGGGTCTCATTGCCCAAGCCAAACACCACTCGGCTATTTCTGAGTCCTGACGTGGGTCTCTCTGCCGTTTGAGCGCCAGCAATCTTTACCCTGAACACCTGGGGGGGGGTGTCCAGCTATAAGTAGACATAAAGCACAGAGATGGGCTTTCATCGATTACAAAGCTGGCTAGCTGGTATAACCCAGTAGGATTGTTGTAAGGATCCCTGGGAGCTAGCTGGGGCGCTCTGCACCCGGTAGCTACTCAAGCGAGTAGTAACGATCGCGGAGCCTGGCCTACCATTGATAATCATAAAGCTGTAACTGGCTGTTGTAGCACTCTTGGCCATTCAGGACTGTAATTGGGACCTCTTTGAGATATTTGCATTGGCAAGTTCTATAGCATGGATTTTTCAGTGCTGATAACATAAAGCAGTCCACCTGCTGTGGCTAAGTAACCTTTCATTTTGATCAAGAAAATACACCCCTGCGGATTCTCTGAGCCTTTGCCCATGCTGTTCCTGCTACCCGGAAAGCCTCCCTGCTGCTCTCCAGCATGGAGGTGGAGAGGCGTGCCTCTCACTTACCCTTCAAAGGCCCCTGGTGGACTCAGCGAAGCCCTCCTGTGGGCTCCCTAATCCTTTCCGTCACGCAAGAACATCCTGGGACGCCAACTCTGACGGCCCGGCCTTGAGAGCTGTAAGTGCTGAGCCGCGCCCACAGAGGGGAGTAGAGACAATCAGATATCTCACCGCTCGCCTAAGTGGCCATTCAGCCCCGTTATCAAGGCATATCTTCACTGCAAATGCAGGCAATGGCTCCATCCCTGGAAATCGATGCCCAGCCACATGCTCAAAATCCATCACCTGCCATCAGACATTCAGTGGCACCTGCCCGCCAGAGTGGAGTATGCCACGTGCCAACGGCCACGAGCTGCCCACAGCTCGCCATTACCTGTGGAGTGGGTGATTGGCGCACCTTCAGTCCCCAGCAGCACACTCGTGACACTTCACCCTGCAGTGGGGAGGGGGCCCCGTGCTGGGAAGGTCTCCAGGAGCCGGGTCAGTGCCACGTTCGCGCCGAAGTTCCGCTAGTGAAGGCTGAGCAGCGCGGACACGTGCAGCGAGTGGCAGGAAGCCTTAGGCTCCACACCTGGGACAGAGGCCAGCTTCCCTCCCTTTCAGTTGGAGGTGAGAAGTAAAGCCTCCTGCACAGAGCGGCTGTGGGAACTGCAGGAGCGACTTTGGGCACCTGGTCCATGCTGGGCGCCACGCTGGGGTTCTCACTCAGAAAGGCCTGTTCTTGGGCTCCTACGGGTTACTCCCGGCATTGGACTTGAAAGGAAACTGGAAAGGCAGTGAAGGAGTCTGGTCGAGGAACTCAGGTGGGGCTTCGTGGAGGAAGTAGCTCTTGGAAATCTCTGAGGGGAACCTTGAAGGAGCAAGTGGGTGCTGACTTAGGCAGATGCAGAGTGTGGCCAAGGCACCGAGTGTGGACATGCCAGGAGCACAGATTACACCCAGCGTGACTGTCCAGGCCCTTCACAAGCTGGTCACATCCTAAGTCGTTTGATCCATTCTCACGCTCAAGAACCTTCCCTGGCTCCCCGGTGCCCACACGGTAAGCTTATTTCAAGGCCCTTCCTTCTCACACCTCACTTCTGTGGAGGACTTGTCCATCCTAATGTCCCTCCTGGGGCCTCCTCTTGTGACAGAGCTCCAAAGATAGAGGCTGGAGTCTCCAGACTTGAATCCTATGGAGTCCTATTGTTTGGGTGGAGTTGAGTGTTGTGTTTTGTTTTTCTGAGTCTTCTGAACGTTTGCTGTAGTTTACATCGGGGAACATTTCTGGATAAGGTCTGCTTGGTCTTTCGCTTGAGCCTCTGGAGGACTCGTCCTGACAAAGCTGAACAGCTACTGAAGATTAGCATGCAACTAACAAAAGGAAAATGTTGTCTGATTGTTGGGCTCACTTGGCGTCCACTTCCTGATCAACTCTACGAACAATGGATTTTGGGGCTGCCTGTGACCAGGGCCTCAGGGACTGAACTAAGGCCTCTTGGGAGTTTTGAGATGCTGGTCTGGGCCCCCGCTCTTAGTCTTAGTTTCTCTCCTGGAGTTGGAGTGTCTTGTGGCTGTGGTGCTGAGGGCAGGGTCCTTCAGTAAGGGTGTGCGCCAAAGAGCCAGGGGTGTCTGTCTTGGTGAGCACTGGAGGCTCAGATCTGTTCTTTCTTCCCACTGGTGTGTCCAGGGTATGGCCGAGGTCAAGGAGTGGCATCCTGTATGGAGCTCCCCCTGCCTCCCCGCCCCCGGCAATGCAGTGTGGACTTTGATTTTGAGATGAGGCCTCTGGGTAATGGAGGCTGAAAAAACACTGGCCGGGTGGGAAGGAAGTCTAGCCTAGAAAAGGTGCGCTGAACCAGGATTCAAACCTTGCCTTTGTGATTTGCTGTGTGACCCAGGGCAAGTCACTTCACTTCTCTGGGCCTGAGTTTCTTCTTTTCTAGACTAAGGGGTTTGGCCAAGGTTCTAAGTTCCCACCCTCAGCACCCCCGCCCCATGTCTGCCTCATTGTCTCTGCCACCAACTCCAGCCTTGGGGAGGACTGGCTTGGCTGACATCAGCCAGCATCTGGAAGTATTTACCCAAACACCTTCTGTTGCAGGTGACGCTCTCCCAGTTAGCTTGTTTTACTGGCATATGGATCCTTAATTAACCAATAGCTTCTTACAGTGTCTTTGCTTAGTTTCCTTGACTGTGCAAGGCTCCCTGGTTGCGCAAGGTTCGTGTTCTAACGAGAGCAAGTCTGAGCCCAGGGAAATCTGGGACTCCGTATCTGCAGCACTCATCCACACTTAACATGAAGAGGGGGGTGGGCCCCCAGGATTTGCCTTCCCACTAATCCTGAAACCCCAATCCTGCCCCTCCGTCTACCTCTGCTCTTCACCTGCTCCATGCTCGGCTTGCCCTTAGGTCAGGGTTCTCTTTGCTTCCTGGGTGGATGCGTCGTCCACCTGCAGAAGTCACTGGCTCAGCACGGGGCCTCGTGCCAGGCCCCGTCTGACTCGGGTCAATGGTCTTTGCTCGGCTGGGACTGAGCCACGATGGACCGCGGGCCTGCGTGCAGAGCGGCACTGACTTCTGCTGCTCGTGTGCGCTTCTGCTGGGCGGGAGCAGGGCTCCCAGGCTCAAAGAGGGCACATTGCTGGAAGGGCATCCAGGGCCCTGACTGCACACTTCTGGTCCTTCTTCCCCAGGCTCTGTGCTCAGGCTCACAGGGAGGGGTGCGCCCCCCTGCTTGCCATAAGAAAGGGACACAGGGGACTGCCCTCAGGAGGAGGCAGAAGGGGGTCACTTCCAGGTGAACAGGGAGGCTCCGTGATGGGGGAGGCAGCATTTCACCTGGGCAGGCATGGGACAGGAGAAAGTTCCAGGCCCCCAGGAAGAGTATTTGCTGAATCTCTCTGTTCCTTCACGTGGTTCAAAAGCCCAGTTTGGTGCCAGTCACCAGGGAGGAAAGCCTGAGAGGAGAGCCAAGCTCAGACCAAGCCTTTGATTGTTCTTACCAGTCATGCAGAAGTGTGGCCTCAGATGTCTATTCTTAGTAGCAAGGGCCCCAGAGGGCAGACCCCAGCCTAGCCGTGTGAGTTCTCTGCGGAGGGCGGGCTGGTGGACCCAGGCAGGAGGCAGTAGGAGTCACAATGTGAGGCCAAGGTGCAGGCCTCCCAGAATGGCCATGGGGTCCCCAGCACAAGGCAGAGGGCCCAGCCATGGGGGACAGAACTCTGGTTGAGCCCCCTCCATAGTCTGTTCTGTGTCACCTGGGGAGGTCACCCTCTCAGGGAGGTAGACCTGAAAATGGTTTGGGGGAGGTCATCCTGGTGGACATGCCCCTTCTCTCTGGGCCTTTGTTTCCCCATCTGTGAAGGAATGATCTGGAAAGGTGGGATTATTCCAGAAGGCCTGGAGCTAGAAAACCTGGTTTTGTAGATGTGGCCTAGGTTCTGTCTGAAGCCCCATGGGACACACGGGCATGGCCTTCCTGTCACCTGTGCCTTCTTGCCTGGTGACCGTGGGTTCCCGCATGGGAAGAATCAGGGCGGGAGGAAGGAGAGGAAGCCATGCCCCAGGGTGAGGTAGCTCTCCCCGGGAAGCTTCTATTCATGTTTCCCCATCACTTCTGGACCCCCACGGTCGCCCCTCCAGAGGTCCCAGTTCAGGTTCGTGGAAGCCTCAAGCCTCCAGAGAGCAGGTCTTGGTTTTGTGAAGTTGAGCCATCAGCCTTGGTCAATAAAAACAAAGCTTCAGCTTCACCTCTTCTAGCTCCTCAGCTCAGGGGGGGTGCTGGCAGCCTCAGGGGCCGTTGTCAGCACCTGGCCCTGGGTCCCTGCCTTCCCCTTTGGCATTGGGCCACGTGGCCTCAGGCAAGTCACCTCTTACTCTCTTCTGTGAAGGATGAAATGGCCAGGTGAGAAGCAGGTATCCCTCAGAGAGGTGCAGGGGGCGATGAAGGTGATGTATGGGGCGCTTGGCTGACATTTCGGTGGGGGACAGGTTTGCAGGAAGGGCAGGGCCAGGTGCTCCCAACAAAGGGTCCCTGACCTGGGTCATCTCCTCTCTCCTAGGGACAGCACATTTCCCAGGTACAGCTCTGTAGACCTCACCCCGGTGAATTCTGTCTCTACCTACTTCCTCCAACCCTTCTGTTGATGTGTTCTCCTTGGCGGCCCCACCTCTCAGTTCCCAATGGACCAGATGCTTGGTGATGGTGTGGCTGGGAGGTCTTCTGGGGACCCAAGGCCCACCATCCCCCTGGCCCCAGACAAACCTTGTAGAAAGTCTTGCCTTTCCTTAACCTGAGAGGACAGAGCAGCTCCTAGGTGTGCAGCCGTGGGAGGCCTGGTGGCCCCTTGGGGCCCCCCTGTGTGGTGTGATCTGCTATTTACAGAGCACGTGGGGCATCTGCCAGGAGCCAGCCTTAGCCAGAGGCCCTGTGGGGAGCCCGACCGTCAATGTCTCCAGCCTCAGAAGGCTAACCTCCAGTGCCCCACGTGCCTCCAAGATGCCCGAGGTCTATAACCTGAGTCAGGGGAGCAGGCATGGGAATCAGAACATGCCTCAGCAATCACTACAGCTTCTTGAGCTGAATTTTAGGACTTGGGTAGAAAAATAAAAATCCAATGCAAGGGAAAACATGATATTGGGAACCCAGTGAAGCAGAACCCACAATTGCCAAGATTTCTCTATAATTTGATGGCTCCTCAGAGAATAACACACTCCTGAAAAAGGCTAATTATATATTTGTTTATTCAGCCTACACATAGCATTTTGACGGCCATTTGGGGCTGGAAGGGACCTCCAGAGGTCATCTCGGTCAACCCTCCGCTTTATCAGAAATCTCCATGGAATATAGATAATGCACTGGATTAGGGGAAACTGTTGGCACCCCAAGGGAACTTGAAGGAGGAAAACCGGCTTACCCCGACCGGAAGGGTTGAGGCCATCTCCTCTGCCCATGAATGTCGATCGGGGTGGGGTGGGGGGGCGGTTTGCCACTAAACAGACACAGGCAGAGGCTTCAGGGAGGTGGAGGAGGTTTTAAACCACTGATCTGGTTAACAAGGAGGAAGAATTTCTAGTCTGTTCCCAGCAGGCCAAGAAATTGCAGATGCTCCCTCTAAGATGTACAATTTTTAATGTCAGCCAACTGTGTGTCCTTGTACCTCAAAACTTTGACAAGATAAAAAGCATCATTTGTGACCCAATGCATAGAATAGTTATTGAATTAGTCCCACGCTCACATGCCTTGAAAGGATGGGCCTATACACACAGGGGTGCTCTCTCGGGGGGGGGCGGGGCACGGAGATGTGGATCCTCATGTATTCATTTGGGGTGCGTGTGTGTGTGTGCGCGCTGACTGGGTATCTGGATTATTATTTTGGGGGGCATAGTTGGACATTTTCATGTCTGCACGGTAAGAGGACATGGGTCTGGTTCTGAGGGTGTGGATGTGGCTGGAAGCCACGTTGAGGGAGAACGGGATGCTTGGTCCTGAGCCCCTAAGCCAGGACCTTCCTTCCCATCCTGGTGGGTGTTTAGGATTGGACCCCAAGTCTCCCTGCGGTCCAGGCATCGGACCTGTGGTGGGAAGCCATACCAGATTCGGCAAAACCAGTGATTCCAACCGGACCACAGTGTACCAAATTCAAAGCAGCCTACTGTTTTCCTTTTGTGTTTCCCTTTTGTTGATCTTCTCCGGCCCTCTCCGCCTGTGGGGAGGGCGCCTTCACAAATGGCCTTAGCATGCCGTTCTGAAGTTTAACAGAATGAGACAACCATCAGACGAAATCAGAGGTATTTATTATCACAGCTTACCTGAAGAATGACAAACAAAACTGTATCACCAATGTTTACAAGTCCAAGTAGACATCCAGCCCGTGTAAAATATGTAATTTATGCAAGGGATTGCATCTTTCTTTTGTAACGAATGCACTAAAGCAACCCTGTATATATTTTACAATGTCTTTACAGAAAAAAAAAAAAAGAATCATTTACTGTAGTGTTGTAAAATAATGCACTTTTCTAATTTTTTCATTAAAATCTCTATGGCACGTTTGCAAATGTGTCTTGGTCTTCCTTCACTAAGAAAGGTTCAGAGTCACCTTGATGCAGCTTCTCCCCACCTTCTGACGGCTTTCTGGAGCGAGGGGGGTGGCGCCTGAATGGGGCAGCCCCTTTGCTCATGGTCCTCCCCACTAAGAAGCCTTTTCCTAAAAACCCCGACAAAGACCTCCATGGAATGGAGACCTGATTTGGCCCGTTTCTGTTTTTTTCTGCTTGAGGGACCTTAGTTCAAAACATGAGACGGCCCCTTTCCCTTTTCACCTGCTGTCTGAGCGCAGAAGGAAGAAGGAAAAATCGGCAGAGCACAGATGCTCAGGATTCGTGCTACAGTGAAGGCAAAAATCTGCTCCTGGCGACCTGTGGTAGCTGCCCGGATGTGAGGGCCTTCCTGACCTGACTCGTGTCCCAGAGTCATGGGCATCGTGGAACTTGTCCCGGGGATGCCAGGGTCAGAGCTTCCCGGGATGGGGTGGAGGGTGGTGTGGTTCTCAGATTTGGGCATCACACTCACCAGAGGTCTCCCCAAAACAGATTGCCAGGCCCCACCCTCCGTGTGGGTCCAGGATGGGGCCCCGAGAGTGTGCGCTTCTAAAAAGGCCTTGGGGGATGCTGATGCTGCTGGGGTGGGGCCCCCCACCTTGACCCCAGACCATGGTCTCCATTCTGTCCCAGCTCAGATTAAGGGGTGATTCTGGCCAAAAGCACATCATGGGAACCCCACAAAGCCAGTCTGGGGGGAAATGTCCTTGCGCCTGGGACACCTGATGCCCTCCTAGATGTTCAGCTTCCTCGGGGGTTTGCCGGAGGCGCTTCCAGGAAACAGACCCACCCTGGCGAGAACCTGAGCTCTCGGTGGCTCACGTCACCACGGTTTGTCCCCCAAACGAACACCTTGTTTCAGGAGCTGGGTCCTCCAAGCCACGGGTGGGCAAACTTTCTGCGAAGAGCCAACCAGTACACAGTTTAGATGTGATACAATAACCCAATTCCGCCAGTGTGTCAAGAAAGCAGTCAGGGACGGTGTATAAAGGAACAAATGGGACTGTGTCCAATTAAACGTCATTTATAGAGGCTGAAATTGGAATTTCAGGACATTTTCATGGTAACAAAATATTATTCTCTTGGTCCTCCCCCATCTGATAACAAAAGTCACTGAGCTGGGGGGCCATGCAGAGACCCCTATTGTTAACCCTTCAGGGGTCTCCTGCGTAGAGGGTCAGGGAGGGAGCCAGGGTGTGACAGCTGTGTCGCTCAGGTGTCTGTATCCTGCTTCTTCCAAAAGCACAGGGGCCAAAATCGGTTCACGGGTCGGAGGAATCTTTATTCTTCTTGGGGGGGGGGGGCTTCAGAGAGATTATTAGTCCAGCCTGACCCAGACTAGCCTGCCCTGACCCTCACCCCATGCTTCCTTTACCTTCCTCTGTACCACGCACACCTTCTACCCCAACAAGGGCCAAGACACGCCATAACCCAGCAGTTGCAGGTAAGGGCCAGATGCAGCAAGCCTCGCCCCGGAGGTCGGGGATGGGGGCAGGGGGCAATTGTCCCGCATCCTGCACCGCACAGACAACCTGCTCACACCGGTCTCCACATCCTGCCTTCGCAGGGCTGAAAAGACAGGACGCAGCCCCCGTCAGACGGCTTTGCTGCATGTGTCACTGGCATTTCAGAGATGAGGAGCTCACTCACCCCCCAGGAGGCTCAGTGTGCAGCCCTCCACCGAGTGTGGGCCCAAGCAGCTTCTGGCACACAGGGGGTCTCAGACGGGAAACCTGCTCGCTGTGGCTTCCTCCTTCCTTCCTTCCCTTCCCCCCAACAGCGGTCAGGAAACACTCGGGCCTGCATTCCCACTCGCCCGTTCCAGAGGCCACGTGGACTTCAGTAGGCATCGCAGACAGGAGGTGTGCGACAAGGGACTCGCGGCCGTCCCCTCCCTGCCACTCAGGCCCCTCCCTCTCTCGCGGTGCTCCTGTAGGTCAACTGCATCCTTCTGACTGTTGAGGCCAAAGAACTTTGGACTTAACCCGTCACTCCTCTCTTCCACCGGAAATCCAATCCCCTAGAAAATCCTGTTGGCTCTTCCTTCAACATTGGTCCAGAAGCTGGCTTCTTCTCACCCCCACCAAAGTCCTGGTCCACAGTGCCAGGTGGCACCTGGATTACTGTGCCATCCTCCCCTCCCCCGCCCTTCACCTTCCTTACGCTCTCTGCTCCAAAATCACCTCTTCTGGCCCCTCACTCCAGCTTGCTTTGTCCCCATGGCACTATCACCACCTGCCATTTCCTATTATGTATTTTGCACATTTGCTGTATACTCATTCTTCCCCCCCCCCAACCATACCCCCACACACTAAAATGCCCAGCAGGCAGGGATATTCACTGATATGCCTCAGCACCTAGGACAGTGTCTGGATCTGATATTCATTAAGTACTTGTGGAATGCTTAACTGATGAATAAGGTCAGAACCTGAGCCCCACCCATGCCCTGCAGGGCCAGGTGAGGCTCCTGGCATCCTTCCGTGCTCCCTCCACTCCTCCTGAAGGACAAGCTCATGGCCAGGGGTGGCCTGGAGTGGCTCAGACATCCAGAGGCTCAGGCATGGCAACCATCGTAGTTTATGAGGCAGGGAGCCCGTGCACAGAGGGGGCAGCCTTGGGAAGGGACCATCAAGGGACTTGGTAGTGGGGGCCATGTGGCTCCCAGTGTGTGGACTGGGCACCCAGGGCAGGCCTCTTAGCCCATGAGCCAAGGCAAAGCTCTCCGGGAGGTATTTTCTATCCTCAGTGAATGAGGTGGTTAGTGCTTCCTGAGATGGCTGTGCATGTGCATGCGCGTGCCTGAGCCTTGTAATTCGGGCAGGGCCCTTTTCCTATCCTTACTATTTTAGCACAGCTCAGAGGGATGTCTGGGGCAGTGGCAGCTGCGGAAGTTTTCTTGAGTCATGGCTAAGTGGAGGATTCCTTTACACCCCTGCTTGGAGCTGGAGGTGCAGTGAACACCGGGGTTCCAGCTCCCACTTCAGGTGCCCCCCCCTTTAGTACCAGCTTCTCAGCACTAGGGTATTGTGCTGCTGACTTAATTGGAATCCAGGTGTAGCCCCCACAGGTCCTAGGGACCTGGGAGCCTACTCAAGGAATCTGTTCGTCAACACCCATCATTGTAGTTTTCATCGTGCACTTGTTATAATTTAAGTGGTCATTATTTTTATTAAGTTCTGGGTATTTTTCTGTTCATTCCTGTATCGCACAGATTTTCACCAAGTTATAGGGCATGTTTATGATAGCCCAGTGTTAAATATAGATATACAGAACATTCACTTTGGGGGTCCCTGAAGAGCACCCCAAAGGGAAAAGCAATCATACTCCAGGGTAGCTGGACACCAAGGTGACAAAGAGGTCCTGTGACTCCTGATTGGAGCGACAGGCCACAGTGTAAAGAGCAGGAGATTCTGAAGGTTTTAGTCTCCCTTGCCTCAAATGAAAAACACCATAATCAAAAAGCCACAGGGTGGATGCTCCAGATTGCAGGAGCTGGATTTCAAATCGATCTGCCTCTATGGGCACCTCTGTGTCCTCCAGAATGAGTAGTAAAAGGAACTTTATTTTCCGATGATTAATAATTTTTCAATCAGCCTGGATAAGTCAGCTCTACCGTTTAATCTCTCCATGTCCTTGGACACTTTCCTCACCTGCACGCGGGCAGGGAGACACTGTTAACGAAGAACATAGTAGTCACCGCTTAATAAACGCCAGTGACTACTCTTATGTGCTAGGCACGGTGTGGTTTCCACTGGCGGCGGGGTGGGGGGGGGGGCTCTGATACTTTTTCACTTGTATCCTTCCCTTATTTAGTATTTGTCACCATTTAAAAATATATATAATTTGTTAGAGAAGCTTAAGGTTCTCAGCACAATGGAGAGGAAGGTGGTGAGAGGTCCCCTATGTTCTTGCTTCCCTTCCCCAAGCCTCCCCATTATCGGGGTCCCCCGCCAGAGTGGTGCATTTGTTACAATTAATGAACCTACATGGATGCATCAGTAACACCCAGAGCCCAAAGTTTACGGTAGGCTCACGCTGCGTGGTGTACACTCCACGGGTTTGGACAAATGTGACCACACGTACCCATCATTAGAGCGTCATACTAATGTCCTGCCTTAAAACCCGCTGGGCTCCGCCTGGTCATCCGCTAAGTGCTTTTCATGTAGTAGCAGCATTTCTCAAAGCGTTCCACAGAATGCTAAGCTCTGGAAGTTGCTCCCCATCCCTCCCCCAGAAAGGGTACGTGCCTCGCTATGTTTTATGTCCCTTTCCTGGAGATTTTACAGCCCACCATGCCACAACTTCTCACAGCCTTTACGGTCCTGAAGAAACTTTTGAGCCTTGTTGCCCCAGCAACTCCTGAGCACATCTGACTGAGGAACCCTCTGCCCCCAGCACACCAGCTCACAGGCATCCCAGCCCCGTGCGTGCACATACGCCTTCCAGCCCCCCACCCTCCAGGCACACAATGGCGGGGGGACGCTCTTCTTGGTCCCCTGGGTGAGTGGATTCCTAGGACTATCTTTACCCAACGCATCATGAGTGAAGCAAAACAGGTCACTTCACGGCTGGACCATTAACTGTCAGTGTGAGAACTTCCAGAACTTTCTTCCTTTCTGCTATGCTGACAGGCTTCAAGACAGTGGCTGCTGAGTCTGGTTCCTGAAGTGAGGAGGTGGGGCATAGAGTTCCCAGGTGGCCAACGGTAGACACAAAACAGGGAAAAATACATTTCGATCACGAAGATGCTAGGGTTGTAGTCACAACTGGTCCCACAACTATATCCCAACTGGTCCACGTCTCTGGGGACACTGGTTCCACATGGTTGCCTCAATAAAAATTCATCAGATTAGTGACTGGCCCACAGCACCTTCATGGGGCAGGTGCACGCGATGAACTCCCACTTTGGGTCTTGTCTGGGTCAAGCACTGCCCACTCCAGTCCCATCCCCATACCCGAGATTCATTTCCTTTTCATACATATTCCCTTGGGCATGTCCAGCACCTTGCCACAACTGGGAGAGGCTACTTCAGGGGCTGGTGACTCTCTCTACAAAGGACGAAGGCGAGAAGCCACTTCTGAATCGCCAGCTTGCTTCAACCAGCAGTAGTGGAAGGTGACTAGGATGCAGATAAAAACCTGGACCTTGATTTCATGATGTGTCTAGAGCTGGTGTTGGATAACAAACAGAGCCAGGGCCGTGATTCCAGGCCTGCCAAGCGCTCATGAGAACCTGAGTCATTCATCTGAGGAGAGAATGAAAGATGTCTCGATGCAGCTCAAGTGGCCGGGGCTCAGGCGAAGCCTGGACAGCCCCGCTACAGAGCTCAGGGTCTATCAGCTTGGCAGTTGGGCTGCCCTAGGAGCTCAAGTCCACTGTCCTGGCAGGCTCTGTCCACTCAACCCCGGACAGATCGAGAACGGCATGGATAAACAAACCCCAAGAGCTCCCTGGCCCACCTGCAGGGAGCCCCCAGTGGGACGAGGTCAGCCTCCCCGCTCCATGCCCACGGTGCAGTGTCAGGTGGAAGTGCTCCTTACCCCCACCACACCGCAGGTTTCTTATGTGTAAAACCGGGCTCTTTTGAGGAATTATGAACATCTCCCCGCGAGCCAAGGTACCCACTGAGTTAATGTATGGAATGCTTGTAATCAGTGCTAGCGTGTGCCAGGCACTGTTCTGAGACGCTGCTTTCTGTGGTCATTAGTTCGGGTCGGATGTATGCATTCCAGACACGTTCCCTGGGCCGTCTGTCTGCTGTGTGCTGTCTGTCTACCATGCAGAGTGGCTTCTGGGGTGTTTATTTGCCCCGTGCCCCCTTTGGCCCCTTATTCTGGTAATAGTCCAGACTTGAGCCAGTTTACTGACGCGGAACCGCTGAATGAAAGGGAGGCCAGATCGCCTTGAGGAAAGATCCAGCTACACTGCCAAAAATTGATACTATTAATCTTCCTCCCAGCCTTCCCTGAAGGGACCTAAGGCCATTTACCAAGGTGACTGTGCGCTGTGGGAATGGGGATAGTCAGACTTTGGGGGGTTTCCTGGTGCTTGGCTCTGAGCTGACACTAATTCCAGAAGACTCAAAACGTCACGGGGTCCACCGCCAGCGTAGGGGCTCGTGGAGGTCAGGTGGTCAATGCCGTTTGGCTCAGGTCTCACAGTGGGCCTCCCAAGCCACCCTGTGTTAAGTTCCAGACGAGTGGGAGAGTCGTGCTCAGCAACGGGCGGAATCCTGACACTGGAAATGGACCTTGCCCCCAGCCACGGGCTGGCTCGGCATCCAGGCTGCGCTGGTTAGAGTGCACCGTGCCCTCTGCCCGCCAGCGTCATTGCTCCAGGAACAAACCCGTGACCCAGATCAGCCAATCAGAGCCCTCCTCTCCCTCCCCAAACAGGAACTGGTGGGGAAGGGTTCTATCTGCCACCAGCTGTGGCATGGGGCCTCTGGAGGCAAGGAGGCAGAGAGGATGAAGCCAGCATTCGGGCTCAGCTTGCAAAGCCTGGGTCTGTGAGTCCTGAATCGAGTCATGCCTAAGGCCAGTCCCACCCCTGCTCTTTCTCCTGGCAGATGAGGTCATCAGCTTTCAATAAGCCGGTGAGAGTAGGACAGTGACACGGGCTCCAGCATCGCAAGTCAGATGCTGAGCCGGGAAGCTTCTAGGTGCCTCTCCAGATCTCTCTCCACCTTGATCCACGCGGCTGTGTGTCCATGGAAACAAAGTCGTGGCTTCCATTTGGATTTGGCCAGTAAGGAGCTCTGGCCTGAAGTCTGGAGTTTGGGGGGAGGAAGGTGGGAGCCATTTATTTCCTGTTGCCCTGGGGAGACTTGGGTCTGGGAGGGTGGGGATTTCTAAAGCAAGGCTCCCAGCCTCTGCCAGGTGGCCTTCTCCATAGTCCCTGGTTTTCAGATTCAGAACTACCCAAGATCGTTGGCACAGAGGTTAAATGATATCGTGCCGTTTACCCCCACACTATCCTTTATGGCTTCCTGATATTCGGCTGGTGTTTGAAAATGGTCCCTGCATTAAACTATGCTCAAATCATCCAACGTGAGTGTGCGGTCTCCCTCCTGGTAGACCCTGCCTGCTGCAAACAGGACAGGCTGGCCACACTCCGCCAACTCAGCCTCAGTGCACACAGTATCGGGAGATCATCTCATTGTGAGAGCTGGACACACAGCTCTGTCCCAGCAAGGACCTTGGGAAAGCGAACTTGGTTCTTCTAGGAAAGGAAAGCAACTGCTTAGGAGATGAGCCATCATTGGTCCTGTTGCCATGCACGGTGTCGGGTCCTTCTGGTGCCAGGTTTCCCACTGGAGACTTCCCGAGAACTGGCACGCTTCACGAGTGAGGATGGCCCTACGTCTAGAGCAGAACTCTTGTGTCCACAGCACTTTTTAATGGTTTGCTCTGGACCCAATGTTTGTGTCTCCTCCAAATTTGTATGTTCAAACCCAGCCCCCATGCGATGGTATCGGGAGGCAAGGTCTTGGGGAGGTGATTGGGCCACGAGGGTGGAGCCCTTGTGAATGAACTTGGTGACCTTATAAAGGAGACCCCACAGACCTCCCCTGCCCCTCTGCCATGTGAGGACGTAGTGGGAAGACAGCTGTCCGTGAACCAGGAATTGGGTTCTTGATCTTGGACTTCCAGCCTCTAGAACCATGGAAATAAACTTCTGTGGCTGGTAAGCTGCCCAGGCTTTGAAATTCTGTGATAACCACCCGAATGGACTGACACAGGCCGTCCAACAGCAACTCAACCTCTGCTAGAAACAAATCTAGATCGAAGATTCTTTTTTTTTCATTTTAAGTGTTATTGAAGTATGGCCAGCATTACCGAAAAATGCACCCATCTTAAGTGTATGACTTGATGAACACTCACAGACTGAAGCATCCATGTTGCCGGAGTGCCAAGTCCAGAAACAGAATACGACAGGCACCCGAGAAGCTGCCCTCACCATTGCCAGGCCCAGACTCCCCAGCAAGGCAACTACCGTCATAACCTCTAATTGTCTTGTTTAGGTTTTCAATAAACGGGACCATAAGTGTGTACTTGCTAGTGTCTGCTTCTTTGGCTTATGTGTAAACTTCGCCCACGTTGCCTGTTGTTACAGTGTGTTTGTTCTAGGAGCGTGCCAGTCCAGTAGATGTCCATGTTCTTTCTAGTGATTAGCTATTAATTATGCAGCTAGGAATATCCTGGAACACGTCTCTGCTTACAAAAGCAGTGGGATGGCTGCACTGCTGGAAGAATCTACTAAGGGACAATATACTTATTTGTATCACTTTTCCAGAGTCCCACAGCCCCACCCACATCTGTGTGAGGTCCAGTTCCTACTGGGAGCCTCTGGCTTCCACAACATGCATGTCATCCCTTACCCCTTGCAGCCTGACCGATGCAGCTTCATCAGGGATGGGAACCAGGTACCGATTTTTTGATCTGCCTAATTGTAGGGTCATCAATGATCCTGCTCAGCAGCTGACCATGTGCGTGGCTGAACTACAACACAAATCAAATTCGCAGCTCTCGGGTCTGTCACGTGTGACCCCCCCCCCCCCCCCAAAGCTCCCTCGGTTACCTGGTCTCTCACTCTGGCTTCCTACAATTAATTCACAGTCTCTGGATCTCAATTCTACTTCTGGGAGAGAGAATCTGATGGGCCAGGCTTGGTTTGGGTTTACCCATCGGTGACTGGCATGGTGGTTTCCGTGTACGGGTAGCCAGCATGGCCTGTGGTAGAGAACATTTCTGCTCCAAGAGAAACACTTTCCAGGTTTGCAGAGATGACCACACTCATCCTGCCTCCTCTGTAACTGTTTACTACCACCCCCCATTTCAAGGCTCCCTCTTATTCCCATTAATAATCATGTTCACGGTGTCTTCTCATTTTCTTCCTGGGACCTCCCTCCTGTGCCCTTCTTCCTTCCTCCAAGATTTCTTTCATATCGTGGCTGACCATCTGTCCAGGTCATGTGGCCATGTGTCCTGCAAAAGTGGTATCTCATCTCTGCTGAGAGGCAAAGAGGCCGAGATCGGGAGAGGAAGAGTGGGCAGCAGAGTGGGTGGGGAGGACTTGGGGGGTCGGTTCCCAACGGTCACATCAATATTCACCTGTAAAATGGGAATAGTGTTTCCCTGGCCCGTGTGGCATGTCTGCATGTCTGGGCAGAGGATCTGATGAGCAGATGGCTCCTTCAGAAAAGACAAAGTCACCCTTTCCTTTGCACAGATACAGTCTCTGGCCACAGAAGCACAGCTTGGTGAGGGTCAGCCCTCTTCCCATTCTCATGTACCACCTTGGCCCAGCTTGCCTGTGCAGTGCACAACAGGTACAACCGTATATAGCAGCCTTCATGGTTTTATGTACCAGACGGGTTAAAATATATCATGCCAAGCGTCACACAGAGAAGAGCTAAATCAGAGACCCTAGTGCTGACCAAGTGCTCAATCCCAAATAGGTCAAAATATTAGTTAAAGGTAGATTCTACTCTGTGGCCATGTTTAGTACAGGTTCAGTCCCTCATACACAAAACCATGTATTTATTGAGTAAGATGAGCTCAGTTTTGAGCCATATTTTTTTCATTTAATTCATTCAAGAAATAGTTACTGAGAGCCAATTATAATGCCAGGCAGGCACTCCAGGTGCCTGGGAGTCGTAAGTGAATATTAGGCACAAAGATGCCTTCGAGGAGCTTCTATCTGGTGGTAGTGGATGAGAAATAATGGTCAGGAGAGTCATGATGCCATCATTTGGAGGTGTGGTCATGGGACAGAGGAGAGGGGCCAGAGTGGGGGGACCTGGAGCCCAGCAGGAGGTGGTGCCCTGTGCAAGCGGCTGATCTCCCTGGAAGGGTGAACTTGAGTGAAGACTGTAGTGAGGACAGGAGCCAGCCAGGCCGGCCAGTGACAGGATGCACACGGTTAAGGGGAAGCCACTGGATTCCTCCCTTGCAGGGTCATGGCTGAGCGTGCTACAACAGCGGCATGCTGGGGTCTGCGGGGCAGCGAGGGGCGGTGGGGTTGGCAACTGCGCAGCCCACAGTCCCCTGCACCCCCTCTGCCCTCATGCACCCCCGCAGACATGGGGAATCTGCCCTCCCTCGTCTGGGTAGTGCCAAGTCTGTCTGCTAACTGCCCAGCTAAAGAACGGAGCTGGAGGGGACCGGCCTTCCTGAGGTGACAGGGCGAGCTCGGCCCTTGCCTCTGACTGCGCCCCTAGGAAGCAGCACCTGCCCAGCAGGTGGCTTCAGGGTGCCAGCGTGGATTTTTCCACACAGCACAGGTGGGGCCGCCCTGCTCCTGGCTTCAGTGCTAGGAAAAACTTGTGTTTTCTGCTCTTCTCAGCCAGTAGAGAAGAGCCCTTCTTTGCTGGCCAGGCTTCTGTGCCCCTCCGCCAGGGTCCCAGGGTCCCAGGCCTGGGTAGAGGCAGAGCCCAGTGAGGAGGGAAGAGAGGAAGGGCCTGGAGTCCCAGCTCAGAGCAGATGGCGCCGGCTTGCGCAGCCGCTCTGCCTACCATGAGGTCCCCACAGAACCATCAGAGAAACAAGCCGGTGAGCCTGGCCTCCCGCGTTGTCCCGTTGCCATGGCAACGCCCCAGGGCAGCACCAGGAATAGATGGTTTCTGAAGGGGGAGTGGGTGGCATCTTGTAAAAGATGTCAGCAGGTGGGGGGAGGGGATTTTCCCAGAGGGATTCTCTGAGTGGGCACAGGGCCTGGGCCACTCCCCCCAGGTTGCAGGGCTCTCCCTTCCAACCCCGTCTGGCCAGCAGCAGTTCCTCCTTTCATCCTTGAGACAAGTGTCCACTGCCTGCATGGTGTCGGTTGCAGTGCTGGGGGTGATGGGGGAGCCGTGTGTGAAGTCCCTGGGGCACACAGGGGGCAAAACCAGTGCTCATTCACCCCTGGCCCTTGCAACCTTTCCCGGTTAGAGGGGAGGTGTAGGGCTCGGGGGCAGATGGGCCTGGGGCCCAATCCCGGGTCTCTGCCTCTTGCCAAGAGAGCCCTAGGCAAGTGCCTCAACCTCTCAAAGTCTCCAACGCTCAACTGGAGCAGAACCAGGAGGATCTAGGCAGGAAGAGATGTATTTCAAGGAGTTGGTTTACACAATCGTGGCGTCACAACTGTGGCTCAGCAAGTCTAGAATCCATGGGGCAAACCACCAGGAGGGGCAAACTGGAACTCACGAGCACGGGCTGAAGCCACCGTCCACGGGTGGTGCGTCTTCCTCCTTGGGGAAGTCACCTGATGATGGCCTTTCCGCACACCTACAAAATCTCTTCCCAGCAGCAGGGTTGGGGTTTAGGATTAGGGTTTAGCTGAATAACTGGGGACTGTAGCCAGTTCGACACATGCGTTAAGACCACCACAGGTGGCTCCTCTGTAGAATGGGACTAGTAGGGTTTCCAGAGCTTGCTACATGGTGAATGGGAGGTTTTCATTTTGGCCTCCTACTAGCAATAATGACAGGCGTGCCAACTGCCGCAGTCCTTACGGAATGCTCACCAGGTGCCAGGTACCTGCTCAGCACCTCTGATCCTCACCATGACCCCGTCTGGCACATGATGATCAGAAGGCACCTGCCAAAGATGAGAGCAAGTCAAGTTACCGAACTCCATCCCTTCCAGGAAGCAGCAGGGTCCAGAAGCCAAAGAAAATGTTATTTTATAACCAGGTGCTTAGCTGGAGGCTTTACATAGAAGACAGCGGAACGGGTGGGAGAGGAGGGAGTCCCAGGTGATGACAGTGAAGAAGTGCTCTTACCGATGTGCTCGCTCACGAACATTCACTCATTCTGCAGACAGGTTGCAGGCCCCTGTCCCCTCACCCCAGCCCTCGGTGCCGCCTCTACAGGGGGTGGCATTAGCCTCATTGATTGCGGAGGACACAGAGACTGGCCTGAGGGTAAGGCAAGGAGTCAGACCCAGGTCTGCGGCTCAGGGGCCCATGCCCTCTTGGATACTTCACATCTTTGGAAGAAGTACACCTGGTTCGGCTTTGGGGCTCTTGCCCTCAGGCTCTGAGGCCGGATTCTGGGACAACTTCCTTGTGGGGGTGCATGCTGGCCATTCTCCAGAACTGTTCTCTGCATACCTGTCCCTGTTCTGTGCCAGGGCGCTGACCCTGTGGACTGCATCACCCGGGCGCCTCTGGCTTCTACGTGGGGTAGTCAGTGGCAGATGCTGGCAGGACGCGGAAGGTGGAAAGAAAACAGGATATAGGCTGACCCTTGATCATGCCCTGCCTGTCCATGGAATGGTCACGGTCCATCTGTGTCTGGTCTCCAGCAGCACCTTTCCCCCTGCCCCAGGCCCTCCCAGGCCCCAGAATGGAAAAGATTCTCCACAGTCAGACCCCCAGGCACCTCGCCATCCCTTCCTGGTCTCCCAGCTCTGTTAACGGTCCCTTCGTTGGACTCTCTCCAAGGAAACCATTCGGCTGTTCAGTCTGTTTCCTGCTGGAGCGCCCCCCACCCGCCCCTGACAGGACAGGTGGGCCTGGGGCCAAGTGGGCAGGAGCCCACCTAGAAGGACAGGAGGCGTGTGACAGGACCTGAGGCAGGGGGTGGGCAGGGGGCAAGCAAGGACCACCCCACTCTGCAGAAGTACAACATGCTTTGTGAGCCTTTGAGGAATGCCCGGTCTGGCCCCGCTTGGGGTTGTGGGAGACAGCGGAGTGCCAGAGTCATCCCAGCTTGCTTGCCACTTCCCTGGCTTTCACACTGGATGTCCCTCAACCTGGCACTCCCCAGTCCCCCGCAGACGGGCACCCGTGGTGCCCCAGAGTGAAGTCACCTACGTTTGCCAGGCAGGGAGCTCAGCGGCCTCACCACTCCAGGGGATGCCCAGGCATGTCACCAGCTCCAGGCTCCACGGAGGGGGGAGCAACTCTGCCCCTTTGCCTTGGAGCCTCTTGTCGCTGCAGGTAAGCTAGGCAGGCCCTCTCGCCTGCTTCACTTCGGGGAGCTTGCAGCCCAGAAATGCCCCTTCCCCCCGTGATTCCCTCAGAAGGCCTGGCTAGGTCTAATTGCTTGACAGATTGCACCCGCAGGGCCCAGCACAATTACCGAGTATTTAATAATAATTAAAATAGATAAGTGTTCGTTTTTTGCACCTCCCGGTAGGGTCTGTATTTCCCTAGGCATGCTTAATTGTTACAATGACAATGTCAACTCACAAGCCACCTCCTCTTCAAGTCCTGGCAGGAGAGAGGGAGCTGAAGCCTGTATTTAATCAGCGATACCAGGCAGGGGATTGGGGCTACGCAGTCTTGCCTTTGCACACATTGTTCCCTTTGCCTGGACATCTCTCACCTCACTGACAATAAATCTGGTGCCTGCTTTCACTGGCTCAACAAACAGCGCATTGGGTATCACTCTGCACCAGGCATCCTCCACGAGTTGGGCAGACGGCCCTGACCCAAATCAGCAGCACAGAGTAGTGGCGCCAGGGCCTGCCCTGTGCCTGTCACCCTCCCCTTGCCCCTATAGCTGAGCCAGAGTCATCAGCACAAGGTTGCGTGGATAAACCTCTCTGAGGGGCTCACTCCCTGGGGCCTGAAGGGGACTTTGAGGCGCCTGTCAAACTCTGATCCCACCCACCACGGGCTCTCCTTTGAGACGTTAGGGATCATGGTCTGCTCTGAACAAAACTGAAGCTTCTCGAACCAGACAGAGTGCATGCCTTCGCTTGTTGAGGACAGTGCCCCACCACCAGGATACTGCTGTCCTCGGCCAATGAGAAGCCGTGAATAGGTTTTGGGCAGAGGAAGTCCATTGCCCGAATCCTTTGCCATGAACCCTGTGAGGCCTGGCCCAGCCCCCAACACGCTCCTCCTGGCTCTCTGCTCCCCGGCCACCGCCGCCTTCTCTCGGCACCTTCGGGCACCTGCTGTGCTCCTGATCGGGACCTGGGCCCTGCCCTTTGGTCCACATGGAATGCACCCTCCTGGTCAACCCCTACCCACCCTTCAGTTCCCACAGGGCCTTCTCAACCACACCTTCCTGCTCCCTCCATGTAAATTCGGGTTTCCTCTTGTACTGTTATGCTCTGGACTGGTCTTCCATAGCATTTACAAACATTTGTAAGATGATAGGAGCCAGCGAAGGGGACATGTCCCGGCCCCCTAGAACAGAACCTATGACTTGCGTCACTAGGTCTCCATGCTCAGTGTCAGAGTGCCCGTCACACAGCGGGCACTGAATAAGTGTTTGTGGATTTAAATGGATAAACAAAAAAGTTGGGCTTCCTTTCAGAAGAGAAAAATAGATATTTGGAGGAATCATCCTTTATGGAAAACCAGTTTCTCTCGCTCTCCCTTCATCCACCCCCTGAACTTATGTACCAAACACGTCTGTGGCACTGACTGGGTGTGGGGCCTGTTCCAAGTACTTTATATACATTATCTGCTTTAATTGTCACCACTTGACAAAGTGGGAACTATTATCATCCCCAATCTGGAGCACAGAAAGCTTAAATAATCCTCAATAACAGAAGGCTTCAGAGATAGTCGAGTGGCAGAAGACAGTAGGGAGTTTTAGATCTTCAATTCAGGGACTATAGAATCACGGAGAGAAACTTCTTCGAGTCTGTAAACTGAGTCAGGAATCTATTCAAATTTGTTCAGCTACCTGACTTCTTCAGGAGCTCAGATGTCTTTACAGACACCAATCTATTAATGTTTTTGTTAGCAAAAAGACCAAACAAAAAATAGTCGTTGTAGAGTTCATGTGTTTGCTTTTGGTAGAAATAGATCCTCAGAAGCCCTAGGTTTCTTTGATTGTATCTTAATTAAAATAGGATTGAAACTAGAGACCACAATATTCACCTCAGTTAATGAGAGTACCTTAAATAAAACTTTTATAATAAAGCTGTTGACATTCAAGTGCTTTGAGAATACAAAGCACTGGGTTAGCCCGGCAATAGCTTTAGTTTGGAAAGAAGGAGTCAGGAAATATTTGCATAATAGTGTCCGTAACATTTAAACTATACTTGCTCTGTATTTTATCATAAGATTTTGAAGGAAAATTATTTACAACTTAGAATGCTATACCCAGCAAGACTAACAATCTTATGGGCCAATACAGAATAAAAAATTTCAGACAAAACGAGCCCAGGATCTTTCTTACAATGGAAAGAGTTTTCTCCTTCCTTCTCTCCAGAGTTTTCTGATTCATCCTTATTCAATCCAGACTGCTTGGTACCCAGTAGTCATTCTGGATCTTCAACTTTGTTTAACATGTGTCATGTCTGGTGTCCTTGATCCCACTTTCACTATGTGCTCCATTGCTTTGTTGGAGCAGATCCTGTGTGAGCTTTCCGCAAAATTATTCCATGGGAAGTTTTAGGAGACCTCTTTTTCTGTATTAAACAGTCTTGACTTTACCATATTTTGATTCATATTTTGAATAGAAATAGAATTTTGATTTGGAAATTATTTTTCTCAAGTTCTTAAAGGTGTTGCTCTCTTCTAATGTTGCTGTTAGGAAATCTAAAGAAATTCTAGCATCCAATCCAGTGTATGTGAGTTTGTTTTCCTCTGGAAATGTACAATTTTTGTTTTGTCTGTTTTTCTACATTCTCATGATGACGTGTAGGGGTGGGTGTGTGCAGAGGACTTGGCAAACCCTTAAAGTCTAGAAAGCATACCCTTCATTTCTGGATAAACATTTTTTCCTTTTCTGGCTTAACTTTCTGGGTCTCTCATTGTTCACGTTTTCTATTTTCTGGGATGGTCTTTTACTATTGGCATAGCTCATCTTCTAGTATGCGTCTTTTTGCTCTTTGCTTACTTCCTGGAGATTTCCTCAAAAACCATCTTAGAGTCCTATTGAGTTTTTCTTGTCTGAATTTTTTCAAGTTCTAAAACTTCATTTTTGTTCTCTAACACTTTCCCCTAAAAAATAGCATCCTGTTTCATGTCATGAATGCAGTATCTTTGAGGATATTAATTTTTCCCAAATTTCTTCCTACTTTGTCTCAGTGATTTTTAGTATTGTCTTTTTCTAGCTTGTTTTGGCCTCTGCTTTTTGTTAGATGTTTCCTTCAGATTTCTGGTAACCTCTGGTTGTCTGCTAATGTTTTAGAGTGGAGAATGAGCTGATGGGGTCTCTGAGCCTAGGGTGGGATGTTGAGGGTGACCTTCAGTATGGGCAGATCTAGCAGGGCCCCTTTATTGAAGGATCCTGAGGCTGGTCAGAGCTCTTGGAGTATAGTCTTCCCACCTCCTGTCTGAGGATGAAGGTGAGGCTTCCAGTGCTTGGGAGCAGAGAAAGGAAAACGAGCAGAAACAGCTCACATTCCACGTATGCATGACCACTTAGTGCCCTGGTTTTCTAAAAGTACTTCTGAACCTATGTATTCAGGTGTGCTCTAGGCTAGAGATTCTGTTTGACTCACTCACTCCAGCAAATAAACCTTCAGTCTTCTGCTAGGGACGGGGGAGGGAGGCCATGAGGGGCCAGAGAAGGTTTCCAGAGCTGCTTCTAAACAGCAATCACTGAATCCTCCATATTTGAGCCTCTGTTTCCACCTCCACCTCTAGATGTACCTGGTGCTACTGATCCTGGAGTCTTCTGTGGGTTCTGTGGTGTATGTCTGGTTGGCTTCTGGCTTTGCCCACGGCCCAGTTAGTACCCAGCTTCCCTACAGAAGGAAGTACTACCATTCTGGCTGCTTCCTGGTGATGGAGATTTGTGGCTGTCTACTCCTCCTGTTTGTCTGAATTTAGAGCTTAAAAAAAAAAATCCCTTTTCTGCAGTTTTAGTGGTCTTTCCCCTCAAGCAGACCAATGCCCACGTTCAAGAGAGCATTCACGGAGGTCCTGGAAATAATAGCCTAGAAAAGATATTTTTACAGGCTTGCCAGGGAAATGAAGCAGGGCCTGGGATGAAGGCCTCAAGGGATCCATGGTCACTGTGTCATCTCCAATGGCAAATGTACTGTGTGCCAGGCACTTTATCTGTGTCTTACACACACGGTCTCCACAACAAATATCACCCTCACTTCCACATGGCTTGGGAGAAACCCAGACCAACCAGGGCATCAGAAAGGCAGAGCTGAGAAGGATTTTCAGTGAGGTGCTGAGGCAGGAACTATGAAGGCCCACATGTGGACTGAGCACATCCTCCATTTCCCTTTCTTCTAGGCCCTTTGCCTGAGTAAGCCTCCCCATACCTCCGTGCTCCTGTAGGATTCCAAAATCAGAAGGCAGCCCCTGGAGAGACGTGGAACTTTCTTCTGCTCTGACAGTTTGTACTCCAATGCAGTCTGCCTGGTATCACCCACATCTTCTCTTGAGTTCAGACACTGTAGCAGGTCCTATTCCCACTGAGCGCAGACCATGCTCGGCCAGTCACTGACTCCAGTGGTCTCTTCCACTCACTGTAGGCAGCCTTAAGAGGTACTTGGATGCCCAGTGCTCTCTATCCCCAGGGAGTGCAGTCTTCCTGGGGCAGTGTCTATTCTGGCCCTTTCTGGGAGGGATTTTCCATGAGTGGCCCCAGCCATCCCTTGGGGGATTTTCTTAAAAAGATTTTATTGAGAGAGAGAGAGAGAGAGAGAATGAGCAGAGGAGAGGGGTAGAAGGAGAGGGAGAAGCTCCAGTTGAGATATTTGACCATTTTTGGCTGGCACAGCTCCCAGGATATGAGATGCGGGGGACAGGGGGTTGCTAACTGGCATCTAGTGGGGAGAGATCAGGGATGCTGCTAAGCACCCTACAATGCACAGGACAGCCTCCTCTACCACCCTCCTATAATGTTCTAAAATGTTAATACTAAATTGTGACACCATGCTCTGGAAGATACCTCATCAACAGGTCTAATTACAGCTACTATTTATTGAGCATCTACTATGTAGGAGGTACTTTACATACAACATCTCAACTTCGACAAACTTCGGAGTCTGGAATTGACTGCCTGCCCTCTGGAGAGGAGAAAACCAAGCAAAGAGGGTAAGCAAGTTCCTCATGGTGCCCTCTCCTGAGGACCTAGGGCACAGATTCAGAGTAAGGTCAGGCTGACACCAATGCCCACACCTTTGATGCCCACAATCCTGGGCACACAAGCCACACAGACCTGCTTGCAAAGCCGTGGGGTGGGCTGTGTTAGGGACCTGGTAGTATGGAGCTGTTGCTGGGGGAGAGAAGAGCAGGCAACACGGTGCCTAACACACTGAATGGGGGGAGGGGACTGCTCTTGGGACAGAAGGAATCACATTTAATTCTTTGAACAATCCATTCACATGACCCCAAATTCAAAAGGTACAAGAGAGAATTCAGTGAAAAGTTTGCCTTCCATTCCTGTCCCCCACTGACCCAGTCCCCAGCCACACAGGCAGTCAATTCAGCCAGCTTCTTATATATCCTTCTAGAAATAAGATATTTAAAATGCTTAGATTTCTTTTGTAATTTTTCTACAATGAACACATATTGCTTGTTTAATGAAGACAAACAGAACCCAAGAGAGAATAAAGTTGCCCATAAGCCTATCCCCAGAAAAAGTCTCCATGAATGCTCTGGTTTTCTATTCATTAGATATATAGAGAGCTCTATTTACAGATAGGAAAATAACGATTTGGTATGGTAGAGACCTTCCTTAGCAAGACAGGAAACCCCAGAAGCTGTAGAGTAAGAAGGATTTGACTCAAGAATTTAAAATTTTGAGTAACAATAAGCATTATAAAGTTAAAACACAAATAGCAGCCTGGGGGTATGTTCATCCTTTTAATACCAAGGAACCAGAGTCGAAGTGAAACCCATAGGAAAGATGAAAGTTCACATCTTTAATATGCAGATGGCTCACTTTCCTGTCCTGCTTAGGAAGATCTCCAGCACACCAGGCTTCTTAGAACTTTTCCTAAATGTTCTCCTAGCAGGTTCATTATTCATATTTTTTATACTTAAATCTTTACATTTTCACATTTATGCATGTAAACCTTTAACCCACGTGGAGCTCATTTTCGTACACAGTGTGCTCTAGGAGAGGCCTCAATGTGCTCTTCCAGATGGGAGACTGTTACACCAGCAACTGTCACAGACAAGGCAGACCTTTCCCCACTGAACTGAAATGCAGCCTTCATCCTAGGGTGAGCTTCCCAAGGTTCACAAGTCAGGACAACAAAACAGTATCAGTAGAATTTCAGGAAAAGTAAGTCCTGATGCTCATACAGATGTAAAGATGAACGATTAACTGTTTTAATAATGAGGAAAAGTGGGGGGGGGGCTGTGACCATTTTGAGAAGAATTCAAAGAATACACACATTTATAGATCAGAAATATTACAGTGAACAAGCACATGGAGCTGAAATGGCATTTTTAGGGGAGGGTGGGGGTTCATTTGCATTTCACAGCAGGAATTGTGTTTTTATCAGTTGACAACTTAGAGTTGTCACATAGCTCCCATGAAGTCAGAATCCAACTCAGAGTGCTGCAGATACAGCCTTCCATTTTCCACCGAGGCATACATTTTTCCCTAGTGTCTTTCCACTTTTACTCAAGATGAATCTTAAAAAAGGATTCTTGACTACATAGTAAGGCTGGTCTCAGTTCTGGCCTGATGATGCACATAGGTGCACCGAGGGTGGTCATCTACCTTAGAGGCCTGAAGTTTGCTTTCCTACCAAGTTCACATGAAAAGTCTCAGACTGGACATTTAACAAATGAGTCCTCAAGAACTTTGAAGATCATACAGGGGTTTGGAGGACAAAGGAAATACCCTGGAAGTTGTGCTCTGGGACAAAACTACTCTTATTTGCAAAACAGAGGTACACGCATAGTTGTATTTCTCTGAGACCATTGCTCCTAAGTGCAGTCTCAACAGACTAATAACTTTATTTATTTAAGATTTTATTTATTCATTTGAGACACAGAGAAACAGAGAGAGAGAGAGAGAAAGAGAGAGAGAAAGAGAGAGCATGAACAGGGGGAGAGGGAGAAGCAGGCTCCCCACTGAGCCAGGAGCCTGATGTGGGGCTCGATCCCAGGACCCTGGGATCATGACCTGAGCCAAAGGCAGACGCTTAACCATCTGAGCCACCCAGGCGCCCCCAGACTAACAACTTCAGAACAAACTAGTTAGCGCATTCAGAGACAACTAGAGAGAGTAACTGAGAACTGTCGGGCATATGCCAGCATTTTATCTATCAAAACTCATGAATACACATAACACAGCTTTTGCCATATTCTTTATACAACTTCTCAGTGTCAAAAATGGAAGTATTTTTAATAGACCCAAAGATATAGCCTCTCTGTAGCATATAAAAATAAGCTTAGTAATTTCTGTCAGGATTCTATTTTACTTAGAAAGCATCTAAGCACCCAGGGAGTTCATTAACTCAATGGCAGTCCAAAGTTTTACATTATCTAAAGATCTTGAAATTATCTTCAAGTTGACAAACTACAAAATACAATGTTGAGATAAATACAAGTTCATCATCATGATTCAGGTTAGCTAAAAGTATACATTTTTATTCTACTTGGATATGTTCTTAAACTGATGCAGATTTACTGCTCAAAAGAGCCAACATTATTCCTACATGATTAAGACTATGAAAAATGTAAACATGTATTACACTTAACACTAATAAATCAAAGATCTAGCTTTTTGTTGAACTAAAAATATTAGTCTTATTTGCTAAAGATTTACTTAAATTATGTGAACTTGAACTCTTAAAGTGTTTGAGTTGGCTTTTTACAAGTAGCTTTGAGATATGCATATAAGATTCAGTGTTACATGTATAATGCCATGTTTTTGGTATATTTATAGTTATGCAAAAATTGCCACAAATTTTGGAAAATTTCCATCACCCCTAAAAGCAATCACTTCCATCAGCCCTAGAATTTACTTGGTCTCCATTGCTTTGCCCGTAATGGACAGTTCATATTAATAGAAGCATATAAATATGCTATCTTTGTGTTTGGCTTCCTTCATTGAGCACAATGTTTTCTCAGGTTCACCAAGTCATGGCATGGATCAGTAGATCATTCCTCTTTATTGCTCATGGCATTCCGTTGTATGGATAACCACAGAGTGTATTATGAATTCATCGGGTGATGGACACCTGGGTTGTTTCAGCTTTGGGGCTATTCTGAATATACTATGAACATTCATGTAAAAGTTCTTGTGTGGATAGAGGTTTTCCTGTCTTTGAAGTAGACCCCTAGGAGTAGAATTGCTGAGTCACAGGTAACTCCTGAAAAGAGTTTGTGTTAAAGATTGAGAAAACTGCTAAAGTGGCCCCCATTTTACTTTCCCACCAGCAACATAGGAGAGTTCCAGTGTCTCCATATTATCATCTGACTTCTTGAATTGCAGCTATTCTGGTGAGTGAAGTGGCATCTCTGTGGCTTTGTTTTGCACTTCTCTAATGACCAATGAACATATTTTCATGTGCTTGTTGGCCACGTGAACATATGCTTTGGAGAAATGTCTAAGTCCATTGTCCATTTTTAACTGGGTTGTCTTTTTGTTGAATTGTAAGTTCTTTATATATTTCTGGATACAAGTCCCTTCTCAGATAGATGGTTTGCAAATATTTTTTCCTGATCTACGGATTATCTTTTCACTGTCTGAGTTGGTTTTGAAAGGAATGTTTTTTTTTTTTTAAGAAATATTTTTTCCGTTTAGTATATTTGAAGTATTAAATTGTAATTTCCTCCTTTTCTCAGAACTAGGAATATTCTATTCATGAGTGCTTATTTAGCTCTAGGAAATAATCAGAAAAGAGCTCATTTACTTTAACAGATGTTATAATCTAATTTATTGGAATCATTTGGACATAGGAAAAACCTTACTATTTAGAGGTAAAAGGATTTCTGAATTTCAGACACACAGACCTACAGAGAGCTTATATCTTCAATGCTGGAATCTTAGTCATTGGTCAAGGGTAAACACAGACCCACAAGACTCACTAGTCCAGATATTAAAGAGATGTTCTCCTTCCTGGTGGGCATGCAGTTACTAATTGAGGTCAAAACAGACAAAGACTAACATCAGATTCTCTTTTCTCAAGAGAAGAATCTCTAATAAAGCATTTGTCAATTTACAGAGATCACTCAATGGTGAGATCGTAAAACCAAAATCTCTAATCATTTCTGCCACTAGTAAGAAGTTACTTAAAAGGCCACCAGTAAACCAAAAAGGAAAAACACAAAATTAGTAGAGAGGAAAATTAGAAATAGAAAAACAGAGTCAGCAATGTTTTATTGCTGCTTTGGATTTATCCATGTGACCCAAGAAAGACAGAGATGGGCTAGAACAGCCTATGAGGGGCACTTCTCTGGTGAAGAAGTTTAGCTGACTCTGTGAGGTGCATCCATTGGGCATCCCAGGGGAAGACCTCCAAAATTATTTAAGTTTTTAATCTGAATCATGATTCTCATAAAGATGAACACACATTAAAATTTTCATCTAATTGATGGGGAAACTGGTGAGGTGGTACAACCTGTTCAAAAGAGAATCAGAAGCAAAAAAGAACCCCAGACCTATTTGCAGATCAGGATGTTGAAATGAATGTGTAAATGGAGACAAGAATCTTTCCCAAGCCTGGGGGCTGATGACAGAGGAGAGTTGAATCCTTTCGCAGAGTCATTAGTTACTTATAACTCACGGCGTAGTAAAGTATCTTCCCTAGAATCAGCAGCAGGTGAAGTGTGTGCTGGACAATGCTTATGTGTGTTATTTTGGCAACACCGTGCTGTTTTCTTAGAGTAGCTTTGTGATAAGTCTTAGTATCTGGTAGGGCAAATTCTCTGAGTCTGTTTCTGAACACTCACTTTGAATTTGAACATTCATTTGAACATTTCCTCATAAAAAATTCAGTGTTTTGATTAAATTTAAGAATTATCCTTAGGCTCTGTTTTGTTCTATTGATCTATGGGTCTTTTTGTGCCAGTACCGTGCCACCTTGATGATCATAGCTTTGTCATAGAGCTTGAAGTCTGGCATTGTGATGCCCCCAGCTTTGGTTTTCTTTTTCAACATTCCCCTGGTGATTTGGGGTCTTTTCTGGTTCCATACAAATTTTAGGATTGTTTGTTCCAGCTCTGTGAAAAATGTTGATGGTATTTTGATAGGGATTGCTTTGAAGGTATGGATTGCTCTGGGCAGCATAGACATTTTCACAATGTTCATTCTTCCAATCCACGAGCATGGAATGTTTTTCCATCTCTTTGTGTCCTCCTCAATTTCTTTCATGAGTGTTCTGTAATTTCTAGAGTATAGATCCTCTACCTCTTTGGTTAGGTTTATTCCTAGGTATCTCATGGGTTTTGGTGTAATTGTAAATGGGATTGATTTCTTAATTTTTCTTTCTTCAGGCACATTGTTAGTGTATAGAAATGCAACAGATTTCTGTGCATTGATTTTGTATCCCATCATGTTGCTGAATTCCTATGTGAGGTCTAGCAATTTTGGGGTGGAGTCCTTTGGGTTTTCCACATAAAGTATCAGGTCATCTGTGAAGAGTGAGAGTTTGACTTCTTTGCCAGTCTGAATGTCTTTTTTGTTTTCTGATTGCTGAGTCTAGGACTTCTAGTACTATGTTGAACAATAGGATTGAGAGTGGGCATCCCTGTCATGTTACTGACCTTAAGGGAAAAGCTCTCAGGTTTCCCCATTGAGAATGATATTCATTGTGGGATTTTCAAAGATGGCTTTTATGATATTGAGATATGTTCTCTCTATACCTACACTTTGAGGAGTTTTAATCCAGAAAGAATGCTGTACTTTGTTGAATACTTTTTACAATGGAATATTACTCAGCCATCAAAAAGGATGAATACCTACCATTTATATCAGTGTGGATGGAACTGGAGAGTATTATGCTAAGTGAAATAAGTCAGTCAGAGAAAGACAATTATCATATGGTTTCACTTATATGGGGAACATAAACAGCAAAGAGGATCATATGGGAAGGGAGGGAAAACTGGGAAGAAATCAGAGGGAGATAAACCATGAGAGACTAGACTCTGGGAAACAAATTGAGGGTTATGGAAAGGGAGGTGGGTGGGGGGATGGGGCAACTGGGTGATGGGCATTAAGGAGGGCATGTGATGGGATGAGCGCTGGGTGTTATACACAACTAATGAATCGTTGAACACTACATCAAAACTAATGTACTATATGTTGGCTAATTGAATGTAAATAAAATAATTATCCTTGGAGTTCTGGTTGAAAACACATTATGTTCCTATGTTTACATTATGTTGCATTTATAGGTTTACATCAATAAGAGTTTGATAATTTTTAAAAATTATAATTCATAATTGTTATATGTAAGTTATATAATTCTGCACATTCCCATCTAGGGACATAATAGGTCTTGTCATTTGTTCAGGTCTAGTTTTATATCCTACAATAAGATTTAGTAACATTTTCCATACTAACCCTGGACCATTTCAGACAAATTTCTAGATATCTTACAGACTTATTGCAACTGTGAATGGGATTTCATTTCATTTTCATTTCTAGTTTTTTTGTTAATATAGAGAAAGGCTATTTTTGGATGCAAATGTGATGGATGTTCCTCACAAGACATTAAGTTAGGTTAAAAACAAAACAAAACAAAAGCAACAACAAAAAAAACAATTTTCAGTGAAGTCTCCAGGGTTTTCTGGGTTTACAGTTATGCAGTTACAGCAGCTATAAAGATTGTCTCTTTTTCAAATATTTGTTCTAAGTATTTGTTTTTTGTATCTTATGGTTAATATTTCCCATAGTCCTTATAATGTATAAGGCAAGCACTATTTACCAGAACTTCTCGTATTTTCAGATATTAAGGGTAGTTTCATTAAAACCCAGGACCAGAAGTAGTTTTAATCCTGGTTTACACACAATTTTTATTAGGAATTAGTGCTGGTTTGTATGAAATGCTGATTTGATAGCCGTTAACATAATTTTTTACCTCCTTTGTCATGTAATTCATTACATTAACAGGTTAGAATTCCTGATGTTGAATTTTTGCATTCTTGGTCTAAAACAGACTTGGTCATTGCCTAGGATGTTGCAGGCTGGCTTCCATGGAAATGGACTCCAAGATGGAGATTTACATGTAGCAAGAACTCTGACCCATCTAGGTCCAGAGCTCCCCATGGGGCCAGCAGTCCAACCTCTCCTTCTGTCCAATCCTTGGTCTTTTCTCCATCAGAATTGTCTTGGTTTGAGGCAAGGAGGCTGGCTTGCACCCCCTACATCCCCAGGGAACGGGTGTAACCTTGGATCCTGGTGAGGTGGCACTCTTCAACGAAGGTCGATGCAGAGAAGAACATACATGAGATTTATCCACCACCAACCCTCCTATCAGCTGGACCAATCCATCAAAGAAAGGGGGGGGCAAGGTCTGCATGGGGCATTATGTCACTATTATGAATGGCATTTTGATATGCTACCAGGTTCCATCATTTAAATTTATAGTCATAATGCAATCTATATTTTTGGTTCTATTTTAGAAAGTTCCTCATTTAATTTTTTATATCTCGTGGAACCTTACTATCAAAGTCTGTTTCCGGTATTTGAGGTCCCTAAGAGAGCTCACCTAGGAGGCTGCATGTAAATAGAGAAGACCAAGGACCAGAGCTTGGGACTAACACGTGAAGGCTGGGCAAAGGGAGAGGACACAGTGAAGAGGCAGGGAAGAGAGGAGGAAGCCAGGAGAGGGGTGTGGAGTTCCAGATGTGTCACCATGGCAGTCATTTGATTTTCCCCATGTGAGAGGAGCATTATGGGGTAATTTTTGTCCCCACTCCAAATGTTTCCTTCTAGGTAGAGAGTTCAGTGAATGTTAACTCTGGATTTTGTCTCAGGTCTTCAATGCAATTTGCCTCAGTGAGAGTAACTTGACTAAATGCTAAATTTGGGAAGAATAAGTCAGGCATGCTCAGTTGGTCCCTCCCTTTGCTCCTCTGGGCGCCACCCTGCCAGGGAGAATACCAGTCTCCTCCACACTTTCAGGATGGCGTGGGTGTGTTTACTTAACTTGGAGCTGTGTAGTAGTAGCTTTGTCACTGACAAAGACAAACCCAGAGGTTGTAAGTTCTTGTGAGAGCCAGAAGGGTTTGCTGAACGAGCCATCTTCTGTCTCCTTCATTGGCATGCTGGAACCATCTGAAATGGGTGGGCAACCAGGGCAGGAAAGCCCTCTACAGATCCAGTTTGCTTTTCTACTCTTACAGTGAAATTCACACTTCAAGCTTTTGTGGTAGTAGACTCCAGACTTCTTAGTTTAGTACTGGTAATCTGGGATCTAGTATATCTGATGTTATATTCTCTGAACAATGAATTAAGTTTTTAAACAATATCCAAGTATTAAAACTATCTACGTTTAGTTTGTATATACATATGGAATTAAGGATTACATGCATGATCAGATTTACTACTTGCAACAATACTATGATTTACATGCTATAATTGACCCAATAGTAACATAGTTGGCTTAAATATGGTCATTTTTAAATTAACACTAGTTCCATGTTTGGGAGAAAGTTTTCCAAGAGACCACTTCTAAGCCATACGTGACTGCAATGGTCTTGCCCCCATCTATGAACAGCCAGAATTGAGAGCACCACACAATATTGTGAAAGACAGTATTAGCAAAAACGAAGGATAAAGGACTTAAACCCACTAAAAACAAAACAAATGCCTGACTCTCAGATTGGGCTAGAAAACCACTTCAGCTACATGTTCTTTTATAAGGAACTCACTTGAAGTGGTTTATATCCTTCTGTCTTTAACCTTCTGTTTTTATTTCAGGGCAATACAAAACAAACTAACAGAAAGGTGGCATGGAGAGATTGATTCCAGGCATGGAACAAAATGAAATGAAGGGCTATTTTATATCGATAAACAATCCAAATCGCAATGGAGAGAAAATAGCTCGTGCTAATTAACATGTTCAGTATATAGGAGCATAGTTAGGCATTCTTCGAGCTCTGAATTTGTGTCTGCCTTTCCCAAATTCTACTGAAATAACAGTCTGATAACGTAGTGAAAATTCTCTAGTGCTAGTGTCCTCTTGGGAAGAGTCCAATGGTTGCAGCTGGAACCACTACAGAATGTGTTGAAAGGGACTTCCCCTTCTCACCCTTATGGATGGAGATCCTCCACAGACACATGAAGGACTTAGGAAATCAACAGAGAATTAGCCTGAATAGACAAAGCAAATATTCTAAGACCTCATAGGGAAAGCTTAAGACATTTGTGAAGTTCCTTTTGGTTGGGAGCCAAAAGACCCACATTAGCTTACTGCTTGTCTATTGCTGTGTAACCAACAATCCCAATGCTCAGTAGCTTAAAACAAGAAGGCATTCTCTCTCATGGTCCTGTGGCTTGACTGGGCTCAGCTAGGTGCCCTTGCTTGGGGTGCTTGGGAGTTGCTGCTCTGTGTCGTGATTGTAAACCACAGGTGTCAGCATAACTGAAGAGTCCCTAGGTACCCAGGGTTCTAATCCCCCCAGGGTGGCATTGGGCCAGAGAAGTCTTTGTAATGGAGCTGTTCTATGCAGTACAGGTTGCTCAGCAGCATCCCTAGCCTCCGCCCGCTAGAGGCCAGTAGCAATCTCCTCCCCCAACCCTGTACGTGACAAACAAGACTGTCTCCAGATAGAGCCAAATGTCCTGTGTTAAGAGATAACCTCTTCCACTTATTTCCCATCCCAATTAACCACAGGGAAGAGTCCTAGTAATGTGATCTCCAGCATGCCAGGCATTGTAACGATCTATGTAGAACCAATCACAAACCACTGACTAGATTTTAAGCTATAGCCAATCAAATAGCTCCCTTTCTTTGCTTCCATGCCTTCCCCCTAGAAGTCTTTCCCCTGGCTCCTGTTTGGAGCACTCCTAACTACTTCTGGGTTAGTGTTGCCACATTTGAGAAGATTTTTGTTTATACAAAGTGTTCATTTTAGTGTGCCTCAGTTTATCTTTTGACAATGGATTTCCATTCTGAACATCTGCTTCCTGAGGCCGTTTGCAGTAACAAGCATCCTAAAGTCCCCTGAGAAGCAAACCTGGAGTTCCTGCTGCCTTTTCCTCCCTCACTTCCCCATTCCTTTGCCAGCATTTCCCGGGATCATCTTCCAAATAAATGGTACAACTTATCAAGCACATTAACCCTTTGGGTAACCAGGGCAACCCTGGAGCAAGGCGGCCAGGAGCATGTGAGGTGGGACAGAGACTACAAAATCCACATGCCGACATGTACACCTTTCAAAGTCTTTGGGTTCTTTCTTCTTCGTTAGAGAGATTCTGGCATCTTGACTTCACTAAATATAGGCCAACATTGAACTCCTCTTTAGACCAACAACTGATTTACTTCTACTTGAGACCACACATTCCACCTGAACCATTGTAGTAAGGGCTCTATTACTGATAATTTTGGACCAATGCAATTCCATTTCTTCTTCCCTAATCTAGCACCCTTATAATCTATTCCCACACACATACTTAGGTTTTGGCTGATCTAAAAACCCAAAGTTGCAATGCTGACTGTGTGTAAGCTATTGCTTATGTTCAACTTCTGTCCACTGGGTATGTTTGGATGTAATGGTCTGGTCTGCAGGAAGTGAGGATTGATGGAGATGCAGAGTCCCCATAAGGTAACTTCCCCAGGTCAAGTCAGTACAGCAGCGCTAGGCAAGGGGAGGTCTGGGTCCTCAGCCAGGAGAGGAGGGGCTACTTTGGCAGAAGCGGGACTCCGTGGGATTTGGAGGTTTGTGATTGAGAATAGGATCCTGGAAATCAGAAAGGGGATTATTTGAATGCATTGGACTTTCACCATAAGAGCCCTGATGTGCATATGAAGTTTTGTAGTTATTTTGCCACTTGAAGGACTAAAATTTGGGTTTTTCTTATATACTGACCCTATAGCTATAAGAGGATACATTCTTTTAGGGAAGCCTTAAAAGCTCTGATTCTCTGACAATGCCTTCCACCGAAAAAGTTTGAACATGTCATTCTTGTTCTGTAAGCTCTATCAGTACAAATGGAAGTAGCCACCTCATTTCTTGGCATTAAATACCACATAATTGAAGGTACAGGAAAACATCATTCTGGTGATTTTCTAAGTATGTGAGTCTGAATTCGATATGTATTGCTTGAAATGCCTACAGTGATGTTTTTAAGGAACAGGAGTTACAGGGACCAAATCTAACTTTCAGGCTCTCTGCTACAGAGAGCCAATAGGTGCTTCTCCCCAGGATTCGAGTCCCCACAAATATCACTCCAAACTTCACAGCTCTTCCATAGGATAATGGGGGATCAGGGAGGATGCTGCTCAAGCTCACATTTGGCAAGCACATCCATTAGAGGTAAAGAAATGGGTTCTGTTTCTGTTCCACTTTTCCAGGCTTGCAGGAATAGATTTGCCAGAGTCCCCTGCCTCTAGGGTTCTAGATTTATATTCTATTAACAAGAAATTGTTATTAGATATCTAGCCCCCAAGACACCGGGAGAGCAAAATAAACAACCACCAGCACAAAAATAGTTTAAGCTTGTTTTGGGAAAGACAAACCAATGAATATGTTTCTGCATTTGTTGGCTTCACAATGTGGAAGTTCTACATTGGTGGGAGTGGGGAAGGAGGAAGATGTCCCAATTTTAGCAAGGGAATTGGATAGCAAAAGAACAGTTTTTACTAAAGAACTTTGATCTTGGACTTTGATTTGTTCAAAATATATGTAGAGATAATTGGGTTAAAATTAGTGCTCAGCAATTGCAAAGTTTTGAAAGATGCCTTCTCAACAATAAATTACAATACTTAATTCAAGACACGAAATTTCCATTGCTAAATTTGTCAGACACTTATTTTAGAATCCCTTATTTATGATACGTTTGATACGTTTGCGTCTTGGCCAAGTTGGATGTTGGAGAAACTTTAGAGTTTCTTCGCTATTTACTTAGATCAGTGATTCATGGCTTCCAAGTATCCTAGCATGAATAAACTGATAATCCAATATTAAATATAAAGGTTTAGGCTTTAGCTTAAATTTTGATTTCTCTTTTAGGAAAAGGAATTCTTTTCTAGAACAATCAGACTTGAGCTTAGAAACTATTGGCTTAGAAAAAAAGCTTTTCACGCTCAGTAGAAGCAAAAACAAACAAGTAAAAGTGTTTCTAAGGCTTAAACTTACTTGAGGCTATTGTTTCACAGTGGAAAGGATGTGGAGGGGGATTGGTCAGCTCAGTTCTCTTTACCTTTCAGAAGTCCCATAATAAAGTAGACTTTTGCTATTTAGTATTTCTATAATTGGAAAGTAAAAACATGTATAATACAAGTGGGAATTTTAAAATTTCACTTTGACAGTTGTCAAGTTTGACAGATGTTGCTAAGTACATTGGGGAAAATATTTTTTTTGTAGTAAAGTGCTAACAGGCTTTAATAATTGAATTGTGATTCAGGTTTTCCCCTCTAATACCTACAAAATTGCTACTAATGCAAAAGTGAATTGTAGGTATATTCTACTGTACACCATGTGAAAACAAATATGTGCACTAAAAGTCAACTTTAGATATTTGCACTAAAATTGAAATAACTGCCTATTATGTAGGTTTCAGGATTTTTGTGAATTTCTATAGAAACCCCTTTATATACATCATTACTTTGTTTGTTATTAGGAATATGTTAATACACCTTTTGTACATGGTCAAACCAAAAAGGTTATTGGATTATAGTATTTTTTGTGGACTTTATTATAAATAGTAAACAAGCCTAGTTCATATGACCTTTGGGTATATTTTTTTAATGGCAACATTTGTCATTTTTCCCTTAAATGCTTTCGCTGATTTTCTTGATAGTTTTAATTTCTCCATCGCCGCATATTTCCTCCTCCAGAGGACAATGAGAAATTGTGGTTTAACACCAGCATTTCCTGTGAAAAAACATTTGAGATAGTGGATGGATTTTGTCCACAATATGGGATAATCTGTAGATAACTGGTCCAGACACTTCAGAAACACCAATATCATTTTTAAAAATGAAGGAAACTTTTGAGACCAAAAGCAACCATTGCAGGAGCTCCTCTCTTTAGTTTGAGGAACAACCTCTGAAAATTTACTCTGCTAGAAGATCAGGGAGAACACTGGCAAAAGGTGTCAGAAATCCCACCCTTTATTTTTTTTTTTAGAACTTTGAGATTAGTCAAAACCTTACAACAGGGCGCCTGGGTGGCTCAGTTGGTTAAGCGACTGCCTTCGGCTCAGGTCGTGATCCTGGGGTCCCGGGATCGAGTCCCGCATCGGGCTCCCTGCTCAGCGAGGAGCCTGCTTCTCCCTCTGACCCTCCCCCTTCTCATGCTCTCTCTCATTCTCTCTCTCAAATAAATAAATAAAATCTTTTAAAAAAAGCTTACAACAATCTGAGGAGGATTTCTTCAAGAAAAATGGCTGAATCTCCATTGCAGCAGTGAGCTTCAGTGCATTTTCCCATCCCCTTCTCCCCAGCCTCAGGGTAGCCCAAACACTACAACAGCTTTGCAACTACGGTGGCTGTGAGAATCAGTAGCCCGGAAGCCACTGGAAGAAATAGAACAATTTGGAGCTCGGAGCTTCCCCACAGCCCTGTCCACAAAGAATTTTCACTATTTGGTCTGAAACACCACCGGAAAGCTCCATTCTCAGGAGTCACTGTGACCAGTCCGATGCCAGGGTATTTTTTTGAAAATAATCAGTGGCAACTGCGAACATCAGTGATGTCTGAGGAATCATTATCAGTTGGAGATAATAAAGGCTGAGCAAAACAAACTTAAAGGGAAAAACGAGAATGAGAGGTCTCTAGCATGATTCAAAAGGCTCCAGATGGTCACACACAGGTGAGAGCTATGGCATACCAGGGAAGACCTGAGAGGGCCCTAATCTCTCACCTCTAGTTGACCTTGGCCCTGTGCTAACAGGAAGTGAAGGCTGAGCAAAAGTCATTCACTGCCTGCCAGGGCACCGATAGCTTGATCCACCACACAAAGATTCACTTAGCAAAAGCTGGGAGACTACGGGCTCAGGCATTTAAAGAAATATGTCCAGTTATTAACTGATTCTTGGCTGCACATGATAGCTTAGTGAAGCCTCTGTTCAAATAGCACTTATTTTACAATTTTAATCCAAGAAAGCAAAAACAGCAGGAACAAAAAGCAACAACAAAGCTAGGGGGAGAGGAAGATCTGACTTCCAGTTAACATGTCCGATATAACAAAAAATTACAAAACTCACAAAAAAGTAGTATGAACCATAAAGAAAGAAAAGGCAGCTGATGAATGGTCCCAAAGGAAGCAAAGAGGTTGGACATACTAGATGTAGGCTTTAAACCAGCTGTTGTAAATATATTCGAACAAAAGACCTGTCTAAAAACTAGAAGAATGAGAACAATGTCTTGCCAAATATTGTTAATAAAAGTTATAGGAGAACAAAATTTTGGAGTTGAAAAATAACTGAAAAAGAATACCTGCTGAACTCTTGTAAAGTGGCAGAAGCATCAGCAAACTTGAAAACGCAAATTGAAATTACCCAGTTTAATTCACTCAGTGGGGCTCTAAGTTCTCCAACTGCTACTGTCAAGATGTCTATTTCTCCCCTGAATTCTGTCAGTTTAATATATTTTGTCATTAGATGCCTAAATGTTTATATTTTCACATTGAACTTTTAATTAACATGTTGCATCCTTGTCTCTTATAACCTTTGATTTAAAGCTATTCTGCCTTATATTAGTATAGCCACCCCTGCTCTATCTTGGTTACTATTTGAAAGTGAAAGGATGGAAACTGATTTCATGCAATCTATTTAGGTCTTTGGATTTAAAGTGAATCTCTTGTAGACACCATATAGCTGAACTTAAAAAAAAACCCATTCTGCCAATTTTTATTGGGAAGTTTAAGATTTGAAAGAGTGTGCATGAGCGTGCAAGCAGGGGGAGGGGCAGAGGGAGAGAATCCTCAAGCAGACTCCCTGCTGAGCATGGAAACTGCCGTGGGGCTCCATCCCATGACCCATGAGATCATGACCTGAACCAAAACCAAGAGTTGGAGACTCAACAAACTGAGCTACCCAGGTGACCCTCATCGGAGTTTAACCAATTTACATTTAATTACTGATAAGGAGAGATTTCTGTCATTTTCCTTTTAGCTTTTGTGGTACGTACTTCCTGCATTAATGTCTTTTTAGTTGATTTTATAGTAAAGCATTTGGATTTTTCTCATTTCCTTTTGTGTATATTCTATAATAATATTCTTTGTGATTACCATAGGGATTGCATTTAGCATGCTAATGCAATGACATTCTAATTTGAATTTATGCTAGTTTAACTTCAATAATAGCACATAAAAACTGTGCTCCCTTTGGGCTCTCCCTACTCCTTTGATTGTATTGAAGATGTAATTTTGTGACAACAGTGTGTGCCTCCAAACAGATTAGTAATTTAAAAGATTAATACATTTATACCTTTATGTAGAAAAAGTGGAGTTACAAACCATATTTATAATACCAGCTTTCATAATTACCCATTTACCTTTGTTAAGATCTTTATTTCTTTATATGGCCCCCAGCTACTGTCTAGTGTCCTTTCATCTTGCAGGACTACCTTGAACATTTTTTGCAGGATATGTCTTGGCCACGAACTCCCCAGCTTTTGTTTTTCTGAGAAGGTCTTATTTTAGGCCTTACTTTTGGAGGATAGTTTTGCCAGGTATAGAATTCTTGGTTGACATATCCAGAGGACTAAGGGGGGGGGGGAAAACCCACAAAAAAACTATTAGTTCACCGCTTTTATCTTCCAAAGTTTCCAATGAAAAATCTGTTGTTAATCTTATTAAGGAACCCCCTGCATGTGGTGAGTCATTTCTCTTGCCATTTAAGATTCTTTTTCTTTGAAAGATTTTATTTTAGAGAGTGGAAGAAGGGACAGAGGGAAAGAGAATCCCAAGGAGACTTGATGTGGGGCTTGATCTCATGACCCTGAGATCATGACCTGAGCTGAAACCAAGAGTTGGATGCTTATCCAACTAAGCCACCCTGGTGCCCCAAGATCCTTTCTTATGAAAATTTATAATGTAAGATGAACTCAAAGAGGCCCACACTAAGACACATGATATAAACATCCAAGAAGCATCATAAACTTTAAGCATTTCATCAAATTTGGGAAGTCTTCAGGCATTTTTTCAAACATTCTCTGTGCCCCTTTATTTCTCATGTCCTGCTGGGATTCTCAATGCACGTATTGGTCCACTTGGTGGTGTTCCAGAGATTCTCTTGGGCTCCAAGTCCACCAAAAAAAAAAAAAAAAAAAAGAATAAAGGTGAATTTTCATAGTCCTAAGTTCAGATTCTTCTGCCTGCTTAAATATGTATTTGAATCTCTCTAGTGAGTTTGCTTCAGTTACTGTACTTTTCAGCTCTAGAAAATTTTGGTTTCTTTTTAGTTTTATGCCTTATTGATATTTCCATTTTGCACATATTTTTCCCAACAGGAAGGGGAGGAGCTTAAGATAATGGAGGGAGATACAATGGCTATTTGCCTGTCCACCACCCCTCTATGCAAATACCAGGGATCTGTTGCTTCTGGTCAGATACCAAAAGCATAGATCCCTGATATTTGGAGGACAGAATTCTTCTTGCCCCCACTGGCTCACATAAGCTCTGTGTGAGCTGCTCAAATCCCAGTGAGTCCTTTGTGGATACAAACTGATTCTAAAGGCAAACACAGAAAGACAAAAGTTCAGAATAGTCAACACAATACTGAAGAATGAACAAACGTTGGAGATCTAACATTACCCAGCTTCAAGATGACATAGTTACTGTGATCGAGACTGTGTGGTATTTGTGAAAAAGTAGACAGATCAAGGGCAGTGAACAGAAAGCCCAGAAAGATACACACAAATATAGCTTATCCTTTCTCTTTTGTCTGTTTTGTTGTGAAAGGTCTCTTCAACAAATGGTGCTGAGCAACTGGATGTCCACATGTTAAAAAATATATGTATATATGAATCTAGACACAGACCTTACACCTTTCACAAATTCAAAATGGGTCACAGACTTAAATGTAAAATGCAAGACTAAGACTTCTAGAGGATAACACAGGAGAACTATCAAGATGATTTGGAGCTTGGTGATAAGTTTTTCATGGATTGTGCTTTAGATGTAATATCTAAAAAAAACTCAGTAAATTGGACTTTGTTAAAATGAAAACTATGTGGCTGTCTTTCATTCTCTTAACAGCTTTCACAGACTTGGAAGATGTTGAGTTTTAAGATTTTTTATATTTTGGATACAAGTCCTTTACCAGATGTTTTGCAAATAAAAAAAAAGGCAACCCAATTCAAAAAAATGGTTAAAAGAACTGAACAGTTATCTCAGCAAGGAAGAGCTACAAATGACAAGTAAGCATATGAAAAGATGTTCAACATTATGGGTCATTGGGAAATTGCAAATTAAAACAATGAGATGCTACTACATACGTATTAGATTAAAAAGAAAACTGAAAAATAAGCAGAGCAGAACCTCAAATTCATCATTGCTGGGGCAAGGGGCTCCGGGGTTGAAAAATGGTGTGATCACTTTGACAGTTTGATAGTTTCTTACAAAGGTTAACACGTCCTAACACATAATCCAGCAATTGTGCTCCTAGATATTTCTACCCCCATTGATTTGACTTCACACAAAATCCTGCACATGTGGAGGTTCAAATTAATAGAATTACCATATGATCCAGTAATTCCACTACTGACTACCCAAATGAGAACATTAGTGCAAAAAGATATGCACCCCTAAGTTCTTTGCAGCATTTATAATAGCCAAGATATGGAAGCAGTCCAAGTGTCCACTGATAGTTGAATGGATAAGGATGTGGTGTATATACACACAATGGAATATTACCAGCCATAAAAAGAATGAAATCTTGCCATTTACAACAAGGATGGGACTAAAGGGTATTATGCTAAGTGAAATAAGTCAGAGAAAGACAAATACCACAGGATTTTATTAATGTGGAATTTAAGAAACAAAAGACCAAAAAAAATAAAATCAGGATTTTTAAATACAGAGAACTGGTGGTTGCTAGAGGGGAGGTGGGTAGGTAGGTGAAATAAAGGGGATTAACAGTACACTTATTATGAGCACTGAGAAACCTATAGAATGGAATATTTTACACTTGAAACTAATATATGTTAACCGTATTTCAAAAAAAGTGCTGCACATAAATGCTTATAGCAATTTTTTTAACAACTGCTAAAAACTGGAAGCAACCATGGTATTAATTCAATAAATGAACAGTGTTATACCCATACAATATATTACCCAGAAATAAAAATAAAGGAGCTATCAAGCCACAAAAAGGCATGGAGTAAATTTAAATGCCTATTGCTAAGTTAAAGAAGCCAAACTTTAAGGACTATACTGTAGAATTCCAATTATAGGATATTAAAATACTATAGATACAGTAAAAATATCAATGGTTTCTAGTTGTTTGGGGAAAGGGAGGGAGAGAGGAAGAGGTGGAACAGGATTTTGGGGGAAGTGAAATTATTTTATGGGATACTGGTGGATGCCTATTATGTATTTGTCAAGACCTGTAGAACTTGAAAACACACCAACTAAACCTTAATGTACACAAACTAGAAAGTCAGCAGGTTAAGGAAGCCCAGGCAGGAAGGCAGACTGACAAGAATCTCACTATAGTGTATGTGTATGAAACCCTCTCTGGAGAGGACAGGGGGAAAGGTAATGACCCAATAACACGAATGGAGGCTTTACAGATGAAGGTAAAAGGAACAGCATAGGAATATGCTCTAGTCAGGAAAGTTGTTTACCCTGGGGGTATATGTAACAGCCTAATTCTGCTATAGATGTACTAGGAGTGAACAGGTAAGTAAATGGGTGGTGAGGGGTGGGAGTCAGATTTCTCACCAGATTCCTGGCCACCAGGGTATACAAAACCAAGGTGTGGTAAGGATAGGCAAGAACGCCATGAACCCGACATCTCACGGTATTTTTGGTCATGACTGGCATATTGGAATGTGATGAAATCCTAGATTGGAAAAAAAAGTTACCAAAGTATGTGGGAACCACCATGTAGGGGCAAAGTTTCAGTTGTCCAGGAGACAAATGGAAAGGGCAACATGTTGTATATGCTGAATGAAGGCTTAGGAAAATTTAAGATGCCCCAGTTATTGAAAATTAAAGGCCTCCAGTTGATTTCTCTGGTCCTAGGATGCATCCCAGTGCCTGGCTATCTATATTGCTATAATGTTTCAAGTTGGAGTCACGAGCCTATACTTCATAGTCCAGGATGGTCTTGACCATCCATATGACCAGTACCAATTTGGCAGAGAATTACAGTTTCTGGGGTGTTAGACTTATCTGAGTCCCTCCCCCTATGCTGGAGCATAGAGGCCAGCCATGGAGTCACCATCTGTCATCATAGCCTCCAACCCCAGGATCTTGTTCACACCTAGAGGCATAAATCTATGTGGCTTTGTGTTTGGTAGGAAATACTAAAATATTAGAATATTGGCTTGAGGAAAGCACTGTGTGAAGCCTTATAAAAATACTGGATGCCAAGTTTAAATGAGAGAAGTGACTTATTACCATAATTATCTTCCTTGTAATATTTGGGATATACTTCTATTAAAACATTTGTTTTCAGTAATGCAAATTTAACTGGGCACCCTATGTTTTATCTGGCAATCCTCTTGAAAGGGGAAGGTTATAAAACAAGTAAACAAGTAAAAGGGTAAACAAGTAAACAAGGAAGGTTTTATTTCAGAACACCAGTGTGCTTGGAGTAAAACATGCAAAAACTCCTATTATCCTTTCTGAGTCCAAGGGCTATGCTGAATTGGACACTTTTATGTAGCACTAGCTAAGTATACTGGAGATTCTATTAATGTGGACCAAACTGCAAATTGAAATGAATAGAAAGAAAACTTAATACAGCCAGTGAGGTATAGCATATGAATTGGTGACCAATTATATTCAGTCAATCAGAAATCTCAGCTTAAAAAGGGCTTTTTCATCCTGTTTGTCTCTTTCTAGCTTTTGAGTTGGGCTTGGAATCATTGTCAGGCCAGATATCCAGCTTTCTGTTATTTTTTTAAACAAATTTCAAACAGTCAACGTGGTATGGTGAGTACATTCTGTAGAAGTGATATAGCAACATGCAAAAAGCTGGGGATAAAGATGTGTCCTGCTGGGTGTTAAGTTTGGAAATAGCAAGTGGTAGCCAGGAGTCCAAAGTCTATAGATAATGGCCCTTAAATGCCACAGTAGAATCCTGTAAGCTGGGCTCACTGCATGAAACCAGGGTTGTAGGAGATGTGAATTTTTAAAACTATCACCATGGGGCCCTTTCAACATTTATACTGGGCCTAAATATAGATGACTGGCACAGCCATACTCAACCAGTTCCAGTCCTTATTCACTCAGGACATTTTCCCCATTCTTTCTCACGTGCTAGGTGTTACACAAGACAATGCATCCCCTTCCACCAGCCAAGTTCAGAGGTGGAAGTCAGCCTCTTAGTACATACTTGAAACATCTACAGGGCTTATTACAACTGCTTAGGCCCCACCCCCAGAGTTTGATTCAGTAGGTCTGGGATAGGGCCCATGAGTCTGCATTTCTAAAACATTCCCAAAAGATGCTGATGCTGCTGGCCTGGCAACCACTCTTGGACAACCACAACTCTAGCTTTACCACCATTACTACCAATAATCTACTTATCTCTAGTGATGGAATCCTTGTCATTTGGCTGGTAAGTGATCCACCTTCCAAGATCCCATTCTGAAATTCTGCTTCCTAGGAGGACTTCTGGTAGCAACTGTCTTGCACTGATTATCCCAGAAACATAGGAGGATGATGCATACAAGTGGTTTAGGAAGGGAAGTGCTTCCAGGAGGAAGTAACAAGGAAGTGGGGATGACCAGCATAAAGGAAGGGGAAGCCAAGCAAGGAGAAGATTTCACATAAAGCCCCATTGTGGTAGCTGCTACTCATGCCCCCCACCCCCCGCCCACCATGCAGGAAGGGCAGGGTCCAGAGATCAGACACAAGTTCCCAGTTGTCCTCTCCCAGTGAGGTCAGATACTCAGCTCTCCCAGCAATGATGTGTGACCTCTCACATGGAACCAGGGAAGCTCATGTGAGCCTTCATGTCCAGAGTTTTTACTGTAGGTAGGCATGGGATGGCCATATGTGTGTGGGACCTTAGTATTCAGACCCTCCAGAGGTCAAGCGGGTATCTTGTGGCCCAAGCCCCCCACCATAAAGCACACGGTTAGCATAGACTGTCTGGTGTGGCTCATGGTCCCCAAGTAAACAAAAACACACTCATCAGGCAGGACATTCCAAGGTGTTAGAGATTCTCTCTCAGGAGCCAGGCCAGGGTCAAACCCTTCTTTAGAATAAGCAGGGTGTAGACAACTCAGAAGTACTGGGTTAATCCTTTAGTACATATGTACAATTCTTCCTTTAAAGCTGAAGCCTCCAGTTTGCAGGCAATACTTTGGTTCCTAGGTTCATGACAGTATCAGCCACAATCCATCCTTTTTACATTTAAAACCCACTTATTTGATATACCACTACAGGAAGGTCTCAGGTTTAAAGTAGACTGCATCAAGAGGTGGTCACTCAAAGGGCTTCAAAATAGGCATGTCTCCCATTTGCTATCACTCCCAGTGACGCACTTGTGGCTTTGTCTTTCTTCCTGATCCTACAACTCTGGGACTTTTAGATTTAGAGGCACTGGTTCCCAAAAGGGGCATGCTTGTGTCAAGGGACACAGCAAAGACCTATTTAAAAATGAGCTATGATTGCTGCCTGAGCACTCAAGCCTCCTTGAATCAAGGGACGACACCCCATCTTGGCAGGGATAACTGGCTTTAATCTGCAGGAGGGAGCAGGGCTGCTCTTATACAATGGGACAGGAAAGAATATGTTTGGCGCCTAGGCAACCTACTTGTATGTTTCATGGTAATCCCTTCATCTGTTTTGAATATAAAGGGGGTAAGCGCACAGCATCCATGGCCCCAGAGAAATGATTTCAGCTCAGGTCCATGAGAGATGAGGACCTTGTTCATGCCACCAAGAAAGCCACAAAGACCAGCAGAGTTATAGAAGGGTGAGAGAAATCTGGAATGTGGAGGGTGACACTACATATAAGCTGAAGCCCCAACAGTAGCTCCTTCACAGGATTTGTTTCTAACTTTCTATTTTTTTCTTCTATAGTTTCCTCAGGAGAAGTCCTACTGGAACTCTAGGGGAACTTCCCCTAGAACTTATTCCAAGAAGTGGCTCTGGGTCGTGCAAAGGCAATGGTAGACATGGTCATATGTTGTCCACATTCCTCCCTAGATACAAAGAGCTTCTCCCCCTCAGCTACCTGAAGTGCTACAGAAAGAAAGGGTTACCAATCTATGGAATTGCCTCAGCTAAAGAAATCTTTGCCTAGGGTCGAGCACCATTCCCAGGGACACATTCTGGTGGAGAGTACCACTGACCCTACAGAGAATTCTGAAGTTGGGATGATGATTCAGTTTTCTTAAGACGGGGGAGAGGGGCAAGCCTGTATGCTCTTAAGTGGTAAGTCAACTTCTCCTCTGCCCAGTACTGCTGGATCAATCCTTCTACAGAGGTTGCTTCCAATAGCACTTCATGGTACACTTCCTGTGCATTCATCTCCGTCTCAGAAACTGCTTCCTGAAAAGCCCAGTCTACAACAGTATTCACCCTTAAAGACTATGGTCAGGCACATTCAACCTCCCAAGCTTAGGCTATAATAATTTTCACCGAGATGGAGAATCTGTACAATCCTAGAAACATTGCATAAGTGCAGGTGTCTCCTCTTCAGGAATGATCCATGACAGAGAAGCCACAGTGAGAACCAAAAAGGCTTCATCCCGGAGGACCTCACATAAGAGGGAAAAGGGACCTTGTCTTCAGAGATTCAGGTGTGGAGGAGCAGGAGACCAATACTGCTAAGGAAGAGATGGCTCTTCCTGTCAAAGCAACTCCAGCCCCCTTCTAAGACCAATACAACTCAAAGAGGGAGCACAACTGCTTTGCTGAAAGTGTATCCTTCATTCCTAAAACCTGAGATTAATCAGATCTGGAAAGATTGACAGCATTTGACAGGTTTTGCAACGTCCAGGGATTTCAAAGGCAATCTCAGCATGGGTCATAACTGCATCTGATATGGTTATTGAGCCAAAACTTTACTATCAGCTCATTAAGGTTGAGGGTTGAAGCCAGTTCCACCAAGGTAACCTAATATGCATGCATGGTCTTGCCAAACACCTCTTCCAATATTCTCAGCTGTTCTAGAACTAAGATTATGTGGTTCTAACATCTTGGTTTTACTGACATGAGATCCTTTGGGAGTACAATAGCTCGGTCAGATGGACCCTAAATAGTTCTCCAGTTGACGGTTTCCCAGAAAACATCTTAAAATGGATATAACATTTATATAACAAAATTCACCAGTTTAACCATTTTTAAAGTATACGATTCCGTGGCATGTAGTATGTCCACAATGTTGTGCAGCTATCACTGCTACCTAGTTCCACAATGTTTATATCATCCCAATAAGGAACACATACCAATTACTTCTTCACATGTATTTGAGTTACTGTCTAGTGTCAAGTCTGAAGGACTTTGTTTAGCTTTTCTCATACGGTAGATCCATTAGTGACAGACTCCCTCAGTTTTTGTTTATCTGGAAATATCTTAATTTCTCTTTAGATTTGGAGGATAGTTTTGCCAGATATAGAATTCTTTGATGAGTTTTTTTCTTCCCCTTTCAGTACTTTAAGTCTATCATCCCACAGTCTTCTGGCCTCCATGATCTGATGAGAAATCAGTTGTTAATCTTACTGGAAGATACCCTTGTACATGAGTTGATTCCATTTTTGTCCTTTGTCTTTTGACAATTTGATAATGCATCTTGATATGGAACTCCTTGGAGTTCATTGAAGTTTTTGGGTGAATAGATTCATGTCCTTTTATCACATTTGGGAATATTTTGTCCCTATTTCTTGAAATATTTGTGCTCCTTGCTCACTTTCCTATATGCATCTTGGTATGCTTGAGCAAAGACAATGAGCAGGCCTGCGGATTGACCAGATGTTTCTTGTGGTTTCTACATATTTGAGACTGAATTTAGGCTTTCAGGAGATTTCCATGAAGGACTTGCTTGATAGAGAATTGTCCTTGTTCTATGTTGCAAGATAGAACAAGGACAATTCTACCACTCACCCCCTTCTCCATCTTAGGAAAATGTTAACACTGCATTTTTTCCTCCAAGATAACATTTTAATGCAAAGAAAGATGGAAAATCCACTTCTAGCTCTACCATCCACTATTATCAGCTCCCACTCTGCATTATGGGCAATGTTTGAAGAAGCCTTCATCTTAATACATACTACTCCAACCCTTAGTGGAATACATGGTCAGTCCTCCACCATGTCCCTTGAATCACTATGCTACAAGTTCTGTGCACCCTGGGTTGACATCCTGGAATCTGCATCTTCTTTGGAGGCAGCCCATGAGCTACAGAACCCACTTTGTAACACGGTAAGCTTAGAATTAACATCTCACCAGAGGTACTGTTTAATAAATGACTAATAAGTGTCATGAGTACATATAACCCATATTTCTCAGTCCAGGATAATTCTGAAGTATTTGGTTTTGTACTGATTCCTAGAGCTTTTCTGAAGGGTTAATCTCTAGTCTATCCCTGTAGCAGCTGGTTTATTAGGACCCCACCGCCCTTATTGTCAAGCCTTCCTTTCCCTGTATCACCTCCCCAACTCCTTTGCCAGCACTTCTTCACACTCAAAGTAAACCCTTGTCTCAGGGTCTTATATAAATCGTAGGGCCTGATTTTGGGGGAATCCAGCAAAGACAATGGTATAAGCCCAATTCTGCTGAAACATGGCAAAAGATTTGATCCTGGCTATTGATGTGTTTTGCCTTAAGATCAGATGTTAGTTCTTTCTGCAAATGTCACATGTGGAGTGAGAACTAGGTAGGAAAAGCCAAAGGAAAACTGCTTCTGCTAAAGAGCATTGTCAAAGCTCAGGTTTGATTGTAAGTGAATTAGAATGATATTGGTCACTAGCTGTGGAAGAAGCAAAGTTGAAAGCTGAGGCAGGCCTCTCCCTCACTCCAACATTTACTGACTTTATCCAACTTGTACAGAGGCAAAAGGAACAGGAAGTTTTTGAGGGGAAAGGTGTTACAGCTAACCAAAGCCCACCCCTCCCAACCCCGTTAAGTCATGTTGCCCTCATGGGCTTTTTTTCCTCCCCTACACCTCTCAAGTCCCTTCACATTAGAAGCCTCGTAAGAGTAGAAGCCTTGTCCATCTTGTTCACTGATGCATCCCTTATACCTAGTGCCTGGTAGATCAGGTCAAGTGACTAAAGGGTTAATGAATCTAGAAGTCATTTGTGCGGATAATCAGAAGATCTTAGAACTTTCCAGGTGGAAAGGAATGCTAGAATCAGCATGAAGGTAAAGGAGGATATGGTATCTTTTCACAAGCCCATGCAAACACACTGCCTTCAGAGGCTCACCGAATTTCCTGAAGGAAATGAGCACAGATGTAAAACAGGTCATCAACAGTATTGCTTTTGGTAACAGCCACAGGGCTTAGCTGATGGCTAGGGAATGTGATGCTGGTTGACCTCAGCTAAAGCCTTCAACATCACACTTGCCTTTGTTTTATCGCATACATGCCCGGTCTCACTTGCCTACTTGAGATCCTAGTATAAGCTCTTCCACACAGGAATAAACTCTAGAACACTGCATCATATTCCCGTTTGAAGACAAATGGCGCATTCTTGGATTAGATGCTTAAGTGACCAGGAAGCCAGTTGTCATGGTCTTATAGTCATGTGCTCATTTTTTTTTTTTTTTCATGTGCTCATTCTTAAAGCTCATGTGGCAATCAGATCAAGGATCCTATACAAAACAGTCCTAGGAATGTTCCTGGCACGGACACTACTATTCCATTTTTATTTGTTCTTCCCAATGCTGTACTTTAAGTGAACATATGCAGTGTTACCTACCATAGTGGCAGAACCCACCCTTAGGGCCAAGCTTGGTCTCTCCCCAAAATGGTATTGGTCTATACTCACTCATTGCCATGGAAACAATCTTAGGAGTCCATTAGCACCATCAACCATTATACTGGACTCAGACCTCATAAAGATTAGAGTTTACTAGAAAAATTCCCAGAGATGTACATACTCTTAAGGGGCCTGAAACTTAGATTTTTAAAGCCAAAAATGTTTTTAATTTGAGAAGACACCGGGTTATAGACTTTTTGATAAGACTAAAAATATCACCTATTCAACATTTCAGAAGAATGCCAAAACCATTAAATATGGTTTTGTCCTATTCAAGGGTCACATTAGCCCTATTTTTCATTTTTCAGAGTAGCAGGGAGATTGTAGCATGCTGGCAGAAGGTTGTATACTGTTGTTTGAGAACCACCATTTTGGCAAACATCTTCTGATGTCACCCTTGTGGACACTGACAATTCTAAAGTACTAGTGGCAAAGACAATAAAACCAGAATAGGAGCCAGGCTGTGACCATCATAAAAGGAGTTTTAGAAATGTCCTCCAAAGCTATAGACAAGGTGTTAGACCATAGTGTTTTCTACTCCATGAGAGAGCTTTAGTGTATAGTATATAACCATATCATCTGTTATGTAAGAGGAACACTACATTAACTCGTAAGATTTTTACTTATGGGCCATTTTCTACTGCCTTTTAGTTCAAGTTTTCAACTAAGAACACAGAACTTCATCTAGAATATTTAAAGACAGCTGGCATGTGTGGTAGTTAATTTTATGTGTCCCCTTAATTGGGTCACTGGGTGCCTAGATATTTGGTAAAGCATTATTCTGGGTGTGCTTGTGAGAATGTTTTTGGATGAGATTAACACAAATTGGTAGACTGAGTAAAACAGAGTGGATGAGGGCCACCACAAAACAGAGGGCAGTTGAATACCTGAGTAGAAAAGACTGACCCTCTCCCAGGACAGAATTCTTCCTGCCTGACTGCCTTCACACAGGGACGTCAGTTTTCCTGCTTTTGGACTCAAACTGGAATGTTGGCTCTCTGCTTGGATCTCGAGCCTGATGGTCCTTGAATGGGAACCATATAGTTGGCGCTCCTGGGTTTACAGCTTGCTGAGTCACCCTGTAGATCTTAGGACTTGCCCACCTCCACAACAACCCAACTTATCTGATCTATCCTGTTTCTCCAGAGAACCTGGACTAACCTAGCATGTCTGGTTAGTGGCATTTCCCATCAGTCCAGTCAGCATTCCAGCAGGATGCCCATCACATCATCAGCTCTCAGTTACTTAGTGTCCTCAACATCTACTCTATCATCCATGGATGAGACCTGATAAAACCCCAGGAGATTATCCTTGTGTACAAGTGCAGGAAACCTAGTATCACATCATTTGGGAGATCAGCACAAGGGTACCAGGTCTGTGGTAAGTCTAGGGCTATAGTTCAATTCCCCTTATCCCCAGCATCAGGTTATAAAGGCCTTCAGCCTAATTGGAAGGCCAGACTCCATTCCTTCACCAGGAACTAGTTGTGTTGCTTTGATCAAGTCCAGCACCAAGCCCACTTCCCCCTCCTAAAGTGGGAGGATGGCCTCTGTATACTTCAGACTAGAGAGAGACACATTCTACATTATTCCCCGACCCCCAAGTTGTCTAGAACCGCAGTACTCACATCACCATGAGTCACACTGAAACATTCTGCCTAAAGAAAAAGAGATGGACTAACCAGAATTCAGTTTATCAAACTGAATCTTAATTGGCCAACATTTACTTAGGTTACATGAGCAAATACTCAAAGTCTATAGTTAAGATTTTGTCTTATAACAGCACTGAAGTCTGAAACCCAGTTAGTACTTTATGAACATATTTATTAAGAACATATTTATTAAGGTTAGTTGTGGGTTTCCTGGGATCAGCAGAGAGTCCTAATGGCCTCCTAGGTTTTGCCGAGGCTCCATCCACCTCTTATATCCCCGGCATAGTTAATGCAGTTGTGTTACTCTAGAGGGATCTATAGACAAAGGCTTCATGTTTATTCAGTTACTGCTAAGAACCAACATCAAGAATTTCAGACCTTGTTTTACTGGAAGCATCCTAACTTTCTCAATCCCAGGGAGCAACTATCACAATATAGGTTTATTTGAATCAAGCAAGTGATAGATACACTGAAGCTTTACATAGAGCTCTACTAGTTAATAAGGGAGGGTGTATACCCATTCACCACTTAATCCTCAGAGACCACAAGAACTATTGAATTAATATCCTAGGACCAAGGCTGGCTCTCCATGGGCATTGCAAGGGCAGATATTGTCCCTCAGTTTGAATCACTAATTAATAGAATCACTAATTAAAGACTGTTATGCATCTTCCCATTTAGGGATCGGCATGACTGCTTATAATCAATAGAGAACTACACAAGGCTTGGCTGTCTAACAATTGCCAGGTTAAAGTGGAAATTAATGAGGAGTTCAACAAAGAGCATGAAGAGCTTCACTGCCTGACTCCCCTACGTGTGCACAAGCCTCCACCCCCCAGTATTTAGTAGCCCTCCACTGCTTCCCTCCAAGCTCTCCACCAGGTATTAGTTTCCATGGTGATGATGTCAAATTCCTCCATCCCTCTGCTGCTGCTCTTCCTTGCCCTATCCTTTTGAATTCATAACCCAACCCTCCCCTTGGCTTCCTGAACTGAAGATGAGTTCAGGATCCCTTTCTGAAGGACACAGGAAGCTTTCAAAAGGAAAGTCTCCTAGAAAGGGTGTGGTTCTGGCAGGACCCTCTTCCGGTCTCCTCTGGATCCCCTTAGGTATCTGCATTCCTGTAGCCCTGTCATCCCCTTGAAGGGCGGAAGAGCTGGTTAAGGAGGTAGGAAGGCAGCCAGAGAGCTTGGATGACAGGTTTCCTGAGGAAAAACAGAGCCCTTGCTTTTGTGCCCTGTCCTCTGTTTCCGCTCAATGTTAGAAACATGACAAGGAAGGAAGTAAGCCTAGAAGGGAGGATTAAGTTAGGATGAGGCTATAGTGAATGGGGGAAGAGAAAAAAAAATAGTGGAGACCAATTCAAACTAACCTTTAACCTGTTGCTTAAATCCAAACTTGAGAGGATTAGAATCTAGACTTGGATTAGATTTGTGTGCATGGCAAGGTGGATAGAGGAATCAGAGTGGTTCTGACATGGCCATCTGGGTGCAGAGTGCGATCAGAAAGGGAGGAAATTAGGCAGGCAAGAATGAACACAAGATCCATTCTTGTGAATGGAGTCAGGAGAGACCGTCAGACATGTAGATGAATACATGGGTCTGAAGCTCTGTTCACATTCAGGCTGGAAGTCCGGAAGGTGAAGAGATCTATAGGTATTATCACACACTGGGGCTTCCATTTCTGTCATCCAGGGAGAAAATTCTCAGGAGGCACAGCCTAAAATTCAATGGAACAGAACCATTAAAGAGAACATGGTAGAAAAAAGGAGCTAGCAAAGGAGATGAAACAACAGCATGGGGGTGGGGAATAATCAGAGGGAAAACATCTAAGAGTGAGCAGAGCCTGGGGCGTGGAAGAAGCACTAGCATCAGACTTGAAGCACAGGAAAACAATGGGCAGAAGTGGCATCTCAGCCCTTGGTAGAGAAGCCCATGATGACATAATAGGAACTTGGACACTCCACAACCCTCAGAAGTTTCTCCTTGAAATCCTGTGGTGCTCTAGCCTCCTGATTTGAGAAAAGTCAAAAGACTCAGAGTTAAGGATGGAGGAGCTCCAACCTAGGGTTTGTCAAGAAAACAGACAAGGAAAAGCATCAAAAAGAAAGTGAAAGACCAAGAGATAGTCTATTCTAAAAATATTCAGCGATATTGGCAAGATAGCCTCCAGGAAGACTTTTCTGGAATCGTGCACTCTACACAGAATTCAACATGCCTTCTGGTTATTAACAAGCAAGCCAGCCTGGGCTCTGTCCTCCTGTAGGTGACAGCTCTCAAGAGACCTGGCTAGGGCTGCATGAGAATTCAGCCATGCACCTGACCAGCATCAGCCGAAGAACTCAACGTGGGCTTGATCTGCAGTGCCAGTCAGGAGCCAAGACACAGGATTACACCTTTGTCATAGTCACAACCCAAGGGGCCCTCTCCTGGTAACTGGTTTTGAACTAGGTTCCTCAGCAAGCAATCAAGAAACCAATTGTTTCCTGTAACACTCCCAGCAGAGCCCTGAGAACTTGTATGGAGCTCTTTTAGGCCTTCCAGCTTTCTGAATCACCACTAGACTGGGCCCCAACTAGATAAAAACCATAGCTGGACCCAGTGGCCAACTGAGCTATCACTGTGGCTCCCGTGAATTATATTGGAAGCTGGATCACCTCACTCTCCACAGCCCAACCCTAGAGTCCGGTGTCTTTTTTTCCCCCTTCATGATTGGGAAGGAATCCGTGGCATTCCAGATATAAAGATGCCCCAGCTTAACTTCCTACAGAGTACCTCAAACATACAGTTCTGCCTCACTAGGGGCCAGTGAAGTCTGAAAAACACTTTCCCCATGTTCCCTGGGAAGCGTCATTCCCCTCCCAGGACCTGCTTTCTTCCTCTCAGAAAGGGGTAACTTGAACTGAGAGGGGTTTGAAGTAGGAGATTGCATCCCTGCCCCTTAAGCTTTGTTGGGGACTGGGAATGTGATGACAGGTAGTGAATTGTCAACGATGTAGTAGGAAGCAGGATCTATCCTCTGTGGCTGGGGACTCCATGCTTCTAGATTGGCCCATGTTCTATTGGTAGCTCATGGAACAGTGAATACTAGGAACATTTTAATAGATTTAGGTCCTGTTTTTATTAATAGCATTATTGTATGTTTGAAATGGGAGTTATTATAGCCTATAACACAGTTGCATTGGGAATTATAACTTCAAACACATTTCAAGAAAACATTAATTTTGAATAAATGAGATATCACTTAATCTTTTGTGTTACAAAGGATACATTCCTCTCCTACACCTACATCAGCACAAAGGAACACATCGGAAACTGAAAGCAGGTGGGATGGATTGAAGAAAGACCATGAGTTAGTCACAAAGAGACTGACAATCATTTTCTTCAACTTCTGTCAAAGAATATGGTTAGTGTCACCAAATTCAGGGCCATCTAGGAAGAGATGACCAGTCTCACAAAGGGTCAGAAGCATCCTGGCGTCCCTCCCTACTGGTCGTGTGAGGCAGAGAAAAGAGGGGGGCCTCACAGCACAGCTGGGTCAGCCTGCACCCCAGGAGCCCAGAATCTCCCAGGTATCGAATTCCAAGGGAGACCCTTCCCTCCAGAGGGGCTGCCCCTCTACTTCACCCTCACACCAGTGGTCAGATAAAAGGTATTTCAAGCAAGCAGTCTCAGAGCTCTAGTGCTGGGGAGGACTGTAGAGGAGCATCAGTTAAGGACACTGCCCCTGTGCAGGGGACAGCTCTCAAATGAGCCCCATGAGTTTTATCCATGGCAGTGTTTTCCCATTACTTCAAGACCTGACTCCTTAGAGCCTCTGCTGCATCAGATGGTTTAATGCATTTGGAGACAGGGCCCCTTGCACCATTTGATTTGGATGAGGATATTGTCTAGAAGTTCAAGAAGCAGTTAAAGGCTGTGGCCAAGGTGCACTGGTAGAGAAATCATCAGTTTGAGAAGCCAGTAGAACCATTCCCAGGGATAGAGTCCTCCTCCTGGAACCAGTACTCCTGGGCTTTTATTCTTAGTGCACATGAACTTGCCCCATCCATGGCAGCCTTAGTCACCCATTGTGGCCTGGTAGCCTTTTTGTCGTGGTCTCCTCACCATCAACTGGGTCAATATTGCTGTATCCTAAGAAGGAACCTCTGGATCAGGCTTAATTGGAACTAGAGGAGCTGCTCCTAGCCTCCCAGAACCATCTTGTGGTTAACTGCAAGACAAAGGATTTCAGAGCTCATGATACCATCAGGCCTCTTTCCTTCTGTTCCCAAATCAGATGCCCGTTAATAATCAGAACCCTCTGAGTCAGAATCCACTGGGGATGCCATGTAAAAATACAGAATCTTCCTGGGAACACTTAGTGCTTTTTGTGATCTAAGACAGGTTCCTTTGGCCTGTGGTAGAAGAAAGGCTCCAAAAACTTGTGCTTTCCATCCCTGGACATCAATTGGCAATGGGAAGATGGGTCAGTGTTTTGAGTAACAAGTCAAGTTTCTGTCATGGTGACATTTTATCCTTGAAGGATAACCAAAGTTGGCCAAGGTCACAGACTCAGATATATTTGGGGAAACGGTTCACAGCTGAGAAAGGAGCTAGCTCTGTGACCCTTTTGTGCTTTTGTTACGGGACATGGGGGAAAAAAAAAAAAGCACTTCTTGCTTAAAGCTACCCAGTGAGTCACACTGGGTGTGACTCCACAGAAGTGGAGATTTAGGTGGAGCGGAGGAGGGGTGTATGCAGCAAAACCTCGGTTTCATGCTATCAGAAGCTGAACAAGGAGTTCTGGTGGCAACATGGTGATATAGGTCAAGGAGCCCCCGATAAGACCAGGAGAGACTGTGGGAGGCAAGACTGCCAGCAATGGAGAAGAGAGCTCTACCGCTTTCTAGCCACTTTCAGATTTTCTAGTTCAGCAGCTCTACCGTGGCCTTTCTGGGATCCATTTACAACTCAGGCCTCAGGCACTAGACACACAGTTACATGAAGGAGACAGAACCATTCTCTGCAAGGCCATGGTCCCTTCTCCAGATGAAGATTTGCTATCTTGTGGACAATATTGAAATATCGTGAGCTACCTTGGGGGCTTGGCTCTAAGGCTTCTTCTGTGGTGGACAATGCTGGGGAGACAATCCTGGGATCCAGTGGCTGTATCTTATTACTGTGCCTTTCAGAAGGTGCTGGCCTGATAGAGCATGGAACAACCTCCTGCAGACACAGCTAAAGCACCAACTCAGAGGCAATCCTCTGCAAGGACAGGCACCATACTCCTGGATGCATGGAAAAAGGTCTCTAGAGTGCTATGTCCCAAGGGGAAGGGACATATGGGTATGGGAACCAAGAAGTTGAAACAGCAGAGCCCTCCACCCCTTGCCATAACTCGCAGTGACTCACTGGGGAACTTTGTGCTTCCTGTCCCTGCAACTCTTGCCTCTGCAGAGTTAGACCAGGTTCTGTTCCTCAAGGACAGCACACTCCTGCCAAAAGGACCTTTCAGTCATAACTGCTACTGGGTATTTTGGGTTCCTTGTGTCCAGAACCAGCAGGCAAGAAGGGCCACCATTCTGGTAGGGGCATTGGCCCTGATCATCAAAATGCAATGGGGTTTCTGTGACACCAGGAAGCAGAGTAGAGGATCTAGGTCATTGAGTAGTCCTCTTGGACACGTTCTCGTCCATTCACTCAATCAAGTGTGACTAGTACAGCAACACCAGCCTGAGAAGGGAGGAGTATCAGTGGCTCAGACCCCTCAGGAATGAGAGTTTGAGTCACACCATCAAGTCAGTCACTGAAACCAGGCAAGGTGTGGGCAGAGAAGAGAATTTAGGATGGATAGTGGAGTAAAAGCATGAGCGCCAGTTATGCCCTGAGACTGCCTGCAGGGACAGGCACTAGCTCACTCTTCCAACCTCTCCCTTCTAAGCTTGCCTATTAGGGGCTGAAAAGTTTCTCCCCTACCCATGTCAGGTAGACTTATGTGGCACAGGTGAGGGCCAGGGCAGCCATGAAGTATATGCCTTGGGTCTTTAAGAAGGAAGATATTCACCTCCAAGGAGAATCCTTGTTTGACAGGCTCCAGTGGTCAGTGATTTCAGAAGTCATCCCAGCATTTGATCGGACCATGTATTCTTCCTAGGCATCCCCTGCCAGTGACTCTGTAGCTCTACCCCACACTGGACCTCTAGGGGCAGTGCCCTGGAGTTCCCCTATTTGGTTGGAGTGGCCAGATCTGTACTGTGGCTGGGCCCTGCTGCGGAAAGAGGAGGAGGAGGAAATGATGTGAAGTGATGGGAGACCATGCACTACCCGCCCCCCACCCCCCGCCGGCTACCTTATCACGAAGAGCTACAAGCTGACATAGGTGTTACTTAGCAGGTTTGTCCACTGGGCCCAGAAAGGTCAGAGAGATTGCACTTTGAATAGTCCATGGAACAGAGACAAAGGGGAGTTTGGCGGCCTGTTGTCCCTCATCTTTCTTGTAGGTCAGGCTTTATCCCCTGTGGAGCTGGATCCCATACTTCAAGACACCTTCACTATCTTCTTAGGAACCCAAAGAGTTGAAACCCCATGTCATGGGGTTTCAACTAGCTGTGAAAATAAGTCAACCTTCAACAACCCAGCTTGTCACTCCAAGTAATACGGAGAAGGTAAAAATCCTGGAGTAGGTGCAAGATTATCACCAACACACTCTGCAGCCTTAGAATAAGCCATTCTTTTAGAGTCAAGTAGAATGTGTTCACTTCGTGAATAATTGCCCATGAAGCAGCTTTCTCTTCAGAAGAGAGTTAACCCTGCTTCCCACAGTGTTAACTGATGTGCTTGCAGTGTATCTGCAGCCATGGGCCTAGCTCTGGAAGGGCTGACACCCCCTGGCATGGGATTCTGGAGAGCTTATGGGGTGGTCATAAAACGTGCCATGTAGAGACTTCACTCCGAGAGAGATGCCCCAGTCAGAGATAGTGGGTAGTGGAAGGGGGACAGGGCCCTGATCGAAAGGTGGACATGGGCTTTCAAGATGTAGTACACAACAAAGGAAGGTACACAGATTTTCCATACACCTCCTGCCCCACATGTGCATAGGCACCTCCATTATGAACATTCTCCAATAGGGTTGTACACTTGTAATACCCAGTGATGTTTTAAGTTCATTAAAAGTTTGTAGTTTACTTCAGGGGGTCCACTCTTGGTGGAACACAGAAGATTTTTAGGGTAGTGAAAACACCCTATGATGCTATAACAAGTACATGTCATTGTACATCTGTCATACATAGGATATACAATGTCAAGTCTCCATTTTAAACTTCCTCTGAGCAGTATCCTGTCAATATCATAGTACCAACTTCCACTGGTCCTTTTCTGTCTGGAGGGCTTGGACCCCGAGAATCCTTTGTTTGTACCGCCCTTGGGGCTCTTTTTTCTGTGCCTGGGGAGCCAGGCCTATGGATTGTTCCAGGACAAGGAGATCTGGCGATGCAAGGGTCAGGAAACCCCACCCTTCACTGGTGGCAGGGGAGACATTAAATACCTGCTCCCAAAAAGGGTCTTCCGTTCTAACAATCACAGGGGACCTTCCCCTCCCATTGTAAGGACTACCCACATTCTGAAGTATGTGTTGTTCTCTATGGGCTCTTTACATTTAGTACTGGTAAAATTCAGGGGAGAAAATGTAGTTTAGGAGACTTGTTTCCTTGGATTATTGTCCTCATGAGAATGAACAATTCAAATCTACTCATTCGTAGGTTCCATATTTGATTCCTATTATAGCTCTGTCTCCGATCAGATGCACAGATGCCACAGGAAAGCAGCTCTTTAAATTCTGGGATGTCTGAGAAAAGCGACTCTAAGTCTGGGAAGTTGACCTATTTGGCTTTTCCTCCAGTACCCCACCCTTCAGAATTCTATCAGTCCACTTCATTTGCAGGGCCACTGAATCATCTTTCAATGGAAGCACCTCTTCTGATCCTCTCCAAGAAATACCAGCATACATTGTACTAAATGCTGTATTAAAACTCTGGATTGGCAGCCTTTCTGTGGATAAGTTGAGGGATAGACATTTTGCTGAGGGGGAGCCAGGATCCTCCAGATTTCTTAGAGTGGATCAATACCCTTCCAAGGAAGAAATGAGCATCATTTCTAGAGAACTTGTGGACTGTCAGGCGGAAGTTCTAGAAACCTGAGTCATGTTGGCCATTTACCTGTCTGAAACAGATCAGAGGGCAGAGTGGCACCTCTTTGGTCTGAGTTTTGGGAAGCAGCTCTTCCTGGGCCCTGGTAGACCCCTTCTCCTTCCTGAGCTCAGGAAAGGGCTAGCAGGATGACACACAGCCAGTGTCACTGCATTTGGTCCCAGGACTTTGTCTCCTCCTGTCTCCAATCAAAGAATTCCCTGACCCTCAGCTACCACCTTTGCTGCCCTCACTGGCTTAGGAAGGGAAAACTGAACCTCATTCCTGAGGATCTGAGCCTCCAGTAGACACTCTTCTCAGGTCAGGGTGCTGCACTTAGCCATTCATAGTCACAACTGGGAAAGGGAATACAAGTGTCCAAATGGATCACTTGAGTACCACATACTTTGCCCACTGCCCTCCTTGTATACTGGCAGCTCCACACCTTTATCTGACCAGCCAGGGTCAGCCACTCCAGCTGCAATTATGACTTTTCTCGCCAGTGGGTCCTGGACACAAGGAATCCAAGTTGTCTGGACTGCAGTCACATCCTATGGTTCAGTGGGACCCTTGCTGTGTCCTCTGGCAAGGGTGAACACTCCCTCCCACCCTTTCCCCCCAAGGCCTTCTCTTGGGACTAGGCTTCCAATGCTGCAGAGCTGAGTTTGAGACAGTAAACACAAAGTGCCCCATGGGTCATTGGGAATGATGGTAACAGGGTCACACCTACTTTCACCTCTTGGTTTCTAGACCCATGTTCTTTCTGTTGGGGTAGAACACCATAGAAGAATTCTGTTTAGTGTGTGTTCCAAATCCTGAAGGATGGCACCCATCCTCACAGATCATTGCTAAGCTGGTGCTTCAAATGCACAAACAGTAAGCCAATACTTTGTTTCATTAGGACCATTCCCTGTGGGGCTATATGCAGATGTATACCTTTAGAACCTTGGGGACATGCAATGTGACTTTCTCTTTAGTTTGCTGTGTACTCCATGTGCCCTTTCCCCACCACGGATATCTCCATCACCCTGGGGTTTGCCTGATTACATAGCCCAAGTGTCATGTCAAGGCCATTTGGTCCACAACCTGGACCTGTTGTAGAGCCCTTTCCCGTTCTCAACCACATACAAAGCTGGCAGCCTCTTTCAGGTCATGCAGTATATGGGTTAGAACAGTACATACGCCTAGATCTGGAGCAGTCTCTAGAACCTTATGGTGACTGGTGAACATTGTGATTCTTTGGCGTTGTAGGTGTGAGATGCCCCAATTGGTCTTTTCCTATAAAGGGGTGTCCCAGTGTGCCTTGAGCTCTTGAATTCTACAAGGATTTGGGGAACTTATTTCCAGGAGAATTTGAGTTCATCTCCTACCGTCTGAGGTACATGTGTTTTACCAAGGCCTCTTGCATATTAGTCTCCTCTTAATCATGCGTGGTCATCATGACACTGAACTGCCTAAGCATCCTGCAGGGGGGGAAATTCATTATATTGACAGTCATTTTAAACTATAGGATAGACAGAACAAGAAGTTTACACAGTCCTGGAAGAAAATTGAACGCATATGGTGGTCAGGTCCAGGAGTTAGGCAAGAGATCTTGACTCTGACTATTGTGTCCTTTGCTCTTCATTCTTGCTTTTTGATCCTACACACAGGGCAAAATATTCAGATACTAAGCATAACACTTGGCTGACATGTTCTTAATCATTTCCACTATTCTTTGAAAGTCATGGTTCCTTGGGTACAACAGTCCAGTGTTGTTCTCTGACCACTGTTCTTGAGCCATATAGGGATGTGGAATAATCCCTTTGCTAATCAGTGAGCCAGGTTCCACGAACACCTCTCCTGCCTTCAGCCCAATCCCGCAGGAAGCCATCATTGTACTTAGGGTTGCTGTATCCCTCTCATCAGGGGGTTCCTGATAACATTCACATGGGCATGATCTTCCATTCAACTTCTGGACTCCTGTAATACATGCTCCCCATCATGCCCACTCCACTGGGCCCTTCTTCCTTTCTCTGCTGCTAACTCCAGCATTTCACTTAGAAGCTCAAGGAAGTCCATGCTGAACAAGGTTCCACCCAGTGAGTTTCCACTGTCCCATGGGATCTTGGAGTATATTCCAAGAAAGTGACTCCAAGTTGACAAACTCCCTCATTCCATGTTAATTCAAGCCCCTTTGATCAAGCATCTTCACCATCCGGTCCTACATGTACTGCTCTGGCTCCTACAGGCACATGTTAGCTAATTTTTGCAGAGACCAGCTCTGGTTCCCCTGGCTCATTTTCTCCCGTACCACACCATAGAAACCCAATCATTCCCATCAGGCGAGTGGTATGCTTAGTTTCTTGGCTGTGAAGGCGCTACCAAGGAAACCAAGATAGTCCCACCTGAGGAGCCGAGGCAGGGGAGATTCAGCACTGTGTTCCAGGAAAACCTGCAGCAACTTCTCCAGGAGATGCTGGCTTCTGAGCTCAGCAGCGCGTCAAGCCTGGAGAATTCCCAAGAGCAGGAATTAAGGATCCTGTGGCCTGCTCCACCAAGGAGGATGCAAACTTTTGGGAAGAGTCCAGTTTTCAAAGCTTGGTGCTGTGACCACATGGCTGACTTTCTTACCGGGATGAGGATCTTGGCCTTTGGTAACCATAGACAGAGGTGCCCAGCTAGTGTCACGTGGGCATAGAGGAGCCTCAGGAGTGGAGTTCCTGCAGCCAGAGTAGCCATTCACATGCTCTCTCTCTTCCTCCCTGGCCCAGGGGCTGACTCTGCCTCATCTCATCTGTGCAAGTAAGATTCAGCCTCAGTCTAATCCTGGCTGTGTCAGGGGCCTTAGACCCTAGCCTGAGAGCAAGAACCAGGCTTTTGGGCGGGGTTGAGTATTTAGCCCCTGCATATTTCACAGAACCAGAGAATGCCTGTATCCTGGTTTTCTCAAACTCAAACCTTAGCAGGAATATGGAAAACATGTAGCATTCAGAATGTGCAGGCATTTCAGAAGCCCTAGGATCATTTAATCAGGAATGAACATGAATTATGGAGATGAACACTTGGATAGGTCTCCTCCACCAGCTCTAGTTTTCTCAGATACTTGAGACCTCTTGGAAGTTTCTCCCAGCTATGAAGAAACTAGTCCCTAGAGGTTCAGCCAAAAACTGTACACAAAGGCTCTACTTTTATGTGAACTGACTTCTTTCAACACTAATCAGAACACTGAAGAAAAGTACACAGACACAGGAGCCCCATTTAAGTTTAGAAAGTTAAGTAGGAGCATCGTGGTAGCAGAAAGAACACCTCAGCCAGGCTGGTAGAGCCTTTACCTTGGGTCCTTGTGCCCAAGGCCCTGCCTAGCCACACAGCGCTGCACCGCCCCCAACCATTCACCCCTGGCTTTCGCTTCCAGTCTGTCCTTCATGTCCCCCAGCTTTTCTCTTTTGGCAATTTAGAGTTTCAGTTCACCGTTGTACAATACCAATTTCTACTGGAACGTATACAAGTCAGTTATTTTGTTAAGCACTAAGTTTTCCTTTTTGCTACAAATTATTACATAATCACATCTGAGATGGTTACAGAAAAATAGTAAACTCTTACACTGTTGGTGGGAATGCAAGCTGGTACAGCCACTCTGGATAACAGTGTGGGGGTTTCTCAAGAAGTTAAAAATAGAGCTACCCTACGACCCAGCAATTGCACTACTGGGTATTTACCCCAAAGATACAGACATAGTGAAAAGAAGGGGAACCTGCACCTCAGTGTTCACAGCAGCAATGTCCGCAATAGCCAAACTGTGGAAGGAACCAAGATGTTCTTCAACAGATGAAGGGATAAAGATGTGGTCCATATATACAATGGAATATTACTCAGCCATCAGAAAGAATACCTACCGTTTACACCGACGTGGATGGAACTGGAGGGTATTAAGCTGAGTGAAATAAGTCAATCAGAGAAGGCAATTATGTTTTCACTCATATGTGGAATATAAGAAACAGGGCAGAGGACAATAGAGGAAGGGAGGGAAACCTGAATGGGAAGAAATCAGAGGGAGACAAACCATAAGAGGCCCTTGACCCTGGGAAACAAACAGGATTGCAGAGAAGGAGGTGGGTGGGGGGTGGGGGGTTGGGGTAACTTGGTGATGGGCATTAAGGAGGGCACATGATGTGAGGAGCACTGGGAGTTATACTGAGCTGATGAATCATTGAACATTATATCAAAAACCATGATGTACTATACCTCAGCTAATTGAATTTAATAGTTAAAGAACAGCATAGAATCACAGGAACTTTCTACACCCTGGCCATAATGAACCTATAATATTTCTCTATTTCATGAGGTTATACTAACTTGAAATTTTATTTGAATTTACAAAGTATTGTGATTGAGAGGCTCTGAGCAAACACTATAAATTAGGGGGAAAAAAGTCTGTTACCAAGACAAAGTTGTACCTAATTCCAGATTTACCAAGTAAATCCTACAGAGTGATTTTTTAGTTGGACTGATTAAGTGTCTTCATTTAAACTTAAGGCTTAACTTAAATGTCCACAGGAATAAGGTGCTGTTTGGGAGTAACTGCCTATAGGTCTATGAGAATTAAGACACAAGGTCTTAAAGTACTTGCCAATTAAGTGGCTTCTATTTTCATTTTTATCTATAAGGTCCTACGGTGATTGAGGATTATGGTTTTCTTGTACATAAACTAATTCCCTATTTCCAGCAATAGGATGGTGAAGTATGGCTTAATACAGTCAGCTGGAAAAGAACTATGGGATGGCCTGCAAGATCTTGTTTTTCCTGTAAGTGAATACTGATGCATAAGGTCTTAAGCTATCAGCTTTTGATTTTGACTTCCAGGTTTGTTTATACCCCATTACTATTGTGAAAAAATTTAAACATATGGAAAAGTTGAAGTTTTCTAGTGCTCCACCACTTACTCTAACATTTTGATATTTGTTTTGTTGCATATCTAATTTTTTTTACTCTATGTTGCCTAACTGAACATATTAAAGAAAACGCTTATCTTACATGCAGCAAGTTTTTTTTGATGCATTTCCGCTACAGGCCTCAGCTGCCTTTGCCCTAAATACATATTAGTTAATATGCATGCTCCAGTTCAATATTTGTTTACAAGCTTCTTCCCTTTGACATAAAAACCACTTGTGATGAGACGCACCGATCTTAAATTGTGCCATTTAGGCCATTTTGGTAAATGCCTGTACCAGTAACCCAAACCCTGATCACAAAGTCCTCACTGCCCCCAGAAATCTCCCTTTGAGTCTGCTCTCCTCCACTTTGTCCCCCCTACAGCTCAGGACACTGAAGAGCAACAGTAGAATTTACATTCTTTCTGGATCATTTATCATTTCACACAGCTTCTCTTGTTTTCACTTTCCTTTTTGTCAAGACCCTTCTGCCAATGGATTCATAGTCCTTCAATACTTCTAGCCCTTTAACCTTATAAATCTAAGGGGAGCTATTACTCCAAGGCTTGGTTGTTCCTGAGGAAGTCTGGGTCTAACAGAAGACCTGCACCCTGGAGCTTCCCTGGTCCTGGCACATCACACTACTTCAGCATGCCCTAATGTATCTTACTAGTTCAGCTAAGTCCTTTTGTAGGAATTATCTTGAAACCCTGAACTAAGACAACACAAAATGGAAACCTCTTCATAAAGCTGGACATGTGGATGGTCTTTAAGACAGTTGATATCAGTAATCATCCTGGAGTTTCTCAGACTAATAACTCCTAAGAGACTGTTCCCTAGCCAGTGCACAGACCGATCAGCTCCATCCATGAGCTCAAGCATCATCATGGATTGTAGAGGTCTCTTTAAAAGGGTCTTGCTGCCCACCTGCGGCAAGTGAGGTAACAAGCCATTTCAGCCACCAGCTCCTTCAGGGTTTGCCTCATTTGAGCCACTTTCCCCACGATCATCCCCTTCTTAGCGTTCAACGCCCAGTGACCAACAGGTGGGAGCATAGAAGACCTAGGTGTTTTGATCTAAGGTTGTTGGACTTGGATTCAAGTTCAATATTTCTTTTGCCCTGTCCTATGCCTAATAAACATCTATCCTGTCAGATGTGTTTTCCATAAGATGTTGAGAAACAAACTGAAATAGGCCAGAAATACAAGATTCAGAGAATAAGCAATGCTTGTTAGAGATAGTTGGTCATTGGCATTTTGTACCTGTTTTTGTGTAGGCAAATACAGAAGGGTCTTGTTAATGCTTCATTCTTTCATTGTTGTAAAGTGACAAAATTAATGTCGAAAGCTAGCAGTTTTACAGACTACCAACAAGTAGCAGGACCACAACTATCAGGATTCTTACCACCCCTCTCCCTCTTGGTGGCTTCTTTTGGTCAATGGCAGAAGAAATAAGACCATCCAGATCTTAACCATTGTAGCAATTCCAATTAGAGAGTTTTCCTGGGAAATGTAGTCTGTAGTTGGACTAAAGTTACTCCTACTCCTTTAATTGCCTAAGATGTAGAAACATCTGACTTAACAGATGTACAGCTGAAGCCTAACCAGAGTCCTGAAAGCGTCATCCAACTCTAATAGGAAGTTACTGGAAACAGAAGGCTTGTTAGTTCTTATAAACAGACCTAGTAGCTAGGGACCTAGGTTACGAAGGGTTGTTCATGTTGAAAACAGGTCCAGAAATCCAGCTGGGTCTGTTCTGGAGAGCCAGGTGGTTTTTCCTTTTAACCTATAGATTTGTTCTTGACCATATTTATGAAGTTCCAGCAAGAAGTGTTTGTGCTAGCTCCAATTCCTCCTTGCCCAGATAAGAAGAACCAAGTACGATGTAATTGTTCATCACAACCATGGCTAGTGAATTTAAACTAGATTTTTGGGCCTCTAGAGAGGATCATGTGTCACAAGTAGCTTTTTCTTGGGTGAGAGAAGTTACTGACCACTTTCCATTTGCATTATTCCTACCATGGGAATCCACGCTTGCATAGCATGCAAGAGGGAAGTATTGCTCTTGCCTCATTTTGGAAGTTTCTGGAAATCCTTAGGGAAGAACAGTCCACTGGAGGGGAGGTGGTTTTAAATATCTGGAAGTCTAACAATTTAACCCCAATACAGAGTTAGTATGGGGCAGGGGTGGAGTTAGTATGGGGCAGATGTAAGCCTGGTACCTGCATAGTAGTACCCGAATTGGACACATACGGTGTTGAGAGTACAAGTATGATTTATCAGACTTAGCCTAAATCTGGACACTCCAGGTAGGCAGATTGAGTGGATGATATTAATTCTTATAAGGCAAGAAGTCGTCTCTGCAATAGTCTGATTCCTTCAAACATAGCCCACTACAAGCATATATTCCTGTTGAGCTGGCTTTCGCTGATAGGGTTGGAATGAACTCAGCAGCAGTCCCAACTGTTGTAAGAGGTTTAAAACTGGAAATAGTAATAATGATGTGAGGGGAATTGAAGTGCTAGAAGGAATCTGTAGAAGGAAGTCTGCCTTCTGAAATGTTTAGAGGAGGAGCTATTACATCGGTCTGCAGATTAAGGATAAAGACAGTGGTTCCTCCACAGTGGCTTATGGCCAAAAAAAGGAGGCCCAGTGTCAAGTACCGCCTTGTTCTCTGGGGAAGTCAGGAGGGCCTTGAATGGCCTTACCACAAATTCCCCGCTAGACTCCGTTCCCGTGGAGAAGGCACCCCAGCCAAACAACCCTCCTTGTTTAGGGACCAGGCACAATTTCTGCTTATCCTTGAGTGGCAGCTTTCAGGTCCTGGCCAGCCCATGGAATAACTTGGACAAGCCAATGACATCCTCCATGGGAACCAGGGGGCACTCACACCCTTTGTCACTACAGAGCCTGCCTTTCACAACTCCTAGTTGTTTTTCACTGTTCCCCCACTTGGCCCCATGTGGTATGTGTCCTCACCTAGGCTGCATATAGGACAAACTTCTGATATCCTCTAGTCTAGTTATATCCCTGTAGAGTAGTAATTACTCACTTGCTCATCCATGGGTGAATAGGAGGTAATTAAAACAGTTCTATTCTCAGCAGTGGTCATGGTCTGAGAAAACATATCCAAGATTGCTTTGTTTTTGCTTAAGTGTCAGAAGAGGGGCATAGGAATCAGAAGGATGAAGATAAGCAAACAGAAGTGTTTAGCTGGCTGCTAGGTATTATCAAAGTACAATAGTTGGGAGTAAGGATAGGTGCTGGGGGAAATCCAAAAACCAGTGTTCTTTCATGGTCTTGAGTCTATTCCCTGTAGTCAGATTAATTTCATGGTTGTGGCTGGAAGTGGCCTGCTCCCTAAATAAGCCACCCACCAGAAGATTCTGGAAGTAGCAGAGAAGACGGTATACTGCCTAGGGACCTTGGGACATGAGCAACACCTCAGCAGAGAGTTTCCAGGGTTGTCATCTAAGCTCCTAGATGCCCTTGCCTGGACACTGGGGAGGTCTGCAGCCAGGAAATACTAAGAGGCACAGACAAGAAATAGCCCCAAGGAACAGTTCTCTCCAGCCAGAAGCCTAGGAAAGGACACCCAACAGGACAAGAATGCTTTCCTGGCACCTGCCCATTCTTGGGGTGAGAAAAAAAACAGAAAAACACAAACCTCTTCCTGACATTGAGCACTACTGCAGAATTCACAGGAAGAAGCTTCTCTTCTCTCTGCAGTGATGAGGAGGTGCCCCTCTCCCAGAGCCTGTGGGCAGCAGCACCCCTCCCCCTCCAGCTAACATGGAGGGGATGCCTGGGAAGAGTCGTAATTTGGGCAACACACATGGGATCAACAAGAACAGTTCTGCAGGTGCTTCATTGACTGAATGGACATTTGATCCACAGCTCATGAGAGTGATGTACATCCTGAACAGACAGATCGACTACCTGCTCAAATGGGAGCATAGGCTTGTTTTATAAGCCTGATTTCTCAGAGTATAGGCCAAAATTACTCCTACAGAGAGCCAGGAAAATTTCAGCTTGAAGGGAAAGAGACAAGAGATGAACACTGAGAACAGATTAGAATGATCAAAGAAGGATTGTCAGATGCTCCAATAAACAGTTATGAACACTTGAAACACGTGGAAAAAATAGAAAATCTTGAAATAGGAGACGTGCATTTCAGTTGGAGAACTTCTATTTGATTTTACCAAGTTATAACTCACTGGACGGACTCTAACAGAATGGAGAGGACAGAAGAATCCATGAACTTGAGGTAGATCAGGGTTCAGATTGGGTCAACAGAACAGCATGGCCTGTGGAACCAGGGCCCATCTTGAAATCACTGAGGTGCCCCTACTCCAGCAACATGCAGGAAATTGGGTCAGCCTTGAGCTTCTAGATTCTCTTCGCATTACTAATTCTAGTTCTACACAGAACTTCACCTCCCAGGAAGATTTGTAGAACAGGCTGGATAGGAAAGTTCCTTCAGGAGAGTTAAGACTGACTGTCCCAAGGGCACTCTAGTAAGAGCAGGATCATTGGGAAGAACATCTGCCCTGAGCTCTGGTATTCTGTGTTCTGGTCTTGGTTACAGCCCCAAAGACAAATAGATGGACTTAGTATAGCACTGTCCACCCTCCTAAGAGAAAGGACAGAACAGTGCCAGGCAGAAGAGCCAGGGAGGGAGGCCCAAGAGCCAGCCTTGAGCACTAGCCCATCTGTAGGCAAAGGCTTTCCCAAGCTGACCTAGTTCATGGAGCTGGCACCTCTGGCTAGTGAGAGGTCAGAGCCTGGCTGAGCAGGTCAGAGCTCTACTTTGTCCATGTTGAGAAGCCAGGGGAACCCTGTTTCTCAGGATGGGGTGGTGGTGCTAAGAACCTGGGTGTGCTTTGAGCACATGCAATGAGGATGCTTTAGGGAGAGGTGTGCCTCAGGGTCACTGCTGTGTTCGGTGATTTGGAACTTGTCAGGAGATCCTCTGGGGAGGGCAAGTTGCTGCCTTTGCACAAAGGTGAAGAAAGAAGTATTGCCTGGTGGGCACCTTTAGAATTGGAAGACCCAGCACATTTGGGGATACTGCTCAGATCCATGGAACAGTTTACCCTTACAGCTACTATTTTGGAGTAGGATGCTAAGCAAGAAGGCTTTGCTTCACCCAGGCCAGGATAGGAGCTGCCATGCCACATAGTCTTCATCTCAACAGATATAACATGGAAAGGTCTATGGTAGAGAGAATTGCAATACGGAGCCACCGAAAAGCCCCAGTTGGAGGATCACAACAGATTCCTGGAGAAGCAGCAGGCGTATTCCTGCTAGTTTGAAAGTCAATTCCTCGCTTGCACCTGGGTCCTGGGAGAAATATGTGCCTAGAGAGGGGTCACTAAATGCCTAGAACTTTCCAGTGACCAAACTGTCATAAGCTGGAGGTCATCTGACACAGTAGTCACAAGATTATACTGCACAGCAAGATGTCAGTACAACACAAATATTTGAGACCAAGCTAGCTCAGGTCTGGAAGACTCAAGTAAGCTTCACCAGGTTATTGTCTTGAGTCTGAGGATTATTCCTGACTATTTAATCTCCGGTCCTGATTTGAACCCTGATCATAAAGTTAATGAGGGCTTTTCTTAATTTGTGCATGACCATCAGGACTGAGCAGCTCAGCCTGACTGAAAGGAGATTGAAAACTTATGCTAGACTCCATCCTCTGTGCATATTGTGCTGGGGTCTACCACCTGGAGAGACCCATCAGTCTTCCTCAAACTTGAGGGGCTAGTAGAGGGGCATTTTGGGGATTCTGTCTTTTGACCTAGGCCAGATGCATTCTTTAGACCACCAATTTGGCCTTTTCCTGGAATCTTGGCAGTGTTGGGTGCCCATCTAGAGGCCCACCGAGAATCCAGTTTCACATGACACCAGTGGTGGTGCAAGTGCCCTAGAAGTGGAGTCTAGTCTGGTGGTAACCCTAGAGGAGGTGGCCTTTGTCCTGACTAGAATGCCCTCTTCGCCATATTGATTTGCAGACATGAACTTCCCAGCCTCAGTGCTTCCAAGTTTTTCTGGGCCTCTGGCTAAGAGATAGGGGGGTGGCTTATGGTATGAGCCAGCTTCCTCTCCCTCCAGGAGTACAGGCAGCCAGCTTCCTCTCCCTCATTCCAGAGCCACAGGCTCCCTCCCTGCACAGATGCCTTTCAGGTCACCTTTTTCCATTTCTCATTGGCTCAGCCTTCCTTGACTCCTTATTGCTAATGTCACTTGTCACCACAGACCACGTTCTCTACATAACTTTACCTTGCCTTGGTTCCCTGTAGGATCCTGCCAATGGTTTCTGGTATATGTGCACTTATAAAAATACTCTTGCCTTGATCTTGGGAATGGTATCATGGGTCTATACATGTGTCCAAACTCAATGTATACCTTAAGCATGTGTAATTTTTATATAAGATACACCTAGATAAAGCTGGGGGCAGGGAAGACCTTATTTCTGACCCTTAAGACAGCATAGGGCTTAAAAGGCACAATCCCCTTGACCTTGTCAAGGAAACCAAGGGTTCTTGCAGGAACACAGGACTTTCCTAGACAGGATGCTACCACTTCCTCTACAAAGGATTCTAGCACAGTCCTCTCCTAGTGAACACAGTATGTTAGGGTCGAAGCCCACACCACAGGCTCAGAGGGGGATCAACCAGGCCAAGTGAAAGATGGCTCTCTGCTGAATCTCCTTAATCTTTGGAGTGCTGTCATATTTGATTCTAACAAGAAACACTGGGCATTTGTGGCCAGAGTTCTTGCTCCCTGGCCGTACATCCATTTCCTTGGTTCATTGTGAGGCCCTCTGTTTGGAGTTAAGGAGGTCAGTGCTGGTGCTCCAGGACAAGATGATCTAGCATGAGAAGGGAGGAAAGGAGAAACCCTGGGGGCATGGTGTGGACCAGTTCAGGGGTTCTGAAGAATGAGCTCTTATTTCTAGAGGAGATATGCAATGAGTTCCAAGGATGAGAACCTAGGAATTCACATCTTTGGGGAAGTCAAGTTTCAAGTCAACTGGGTAATTTTAAGATAAAGTGGAGTAATTAGAGTCAAGTTATTTATGATGAATAAGAACGTTTGTATGAGAAGGGATCTAGAACTCCAGGCTCTAGACAAGCCTCAGGAGAGTCAGAAGGCAAAAAGCTGGTAAAGAGAAATCAAGATTAGGAATTTAAAGTTGTGGTGGTCAAGTAGGTAGTCTGAAGAGGTTGATAGGTCTAGTCTTTACTATTTATTGTCTGGACTTAATTTCAAATACAATGCCCCAAGACATTTGATTCTTTTGGGATTCCTGATAATCCTCTAGCAGAGCTGCCCATATCCTCAAACTCTTCTGGAGGTTTTTGTTTTGGTGCAACACAAATGTGGCTGCCCCTCTGAAAGCATCACATCTGCTTCTGAGGCCTTCTCACATCTCTAAAGTTACAGGGCTTAGACATGGGTGCAAGTTTTCTTAGCAACTCCAGAACATTCCTCATTTCTCCCTCAAACTCCACATCTAAAGCCCAAGCATCATTTTCTACCCACTTTACCAACTTGTTGCTATTATCTTCTGACCCTATAGCGACCATCCCCCCATTCACTGACAGTGTCTGCTCCTTCCTCTCCTCTTCCCTTCAGCACTGCAGATCACACATGGCTACTTCAACATACATGAAGAGCTGTATACAGAGTAGTTAGCCTCTTTGTTTGGACCTCACTGCTAAAGATCTACCTTTCTACTCCACCTAAATTCAGTCAATACCCATGGCTGCCTGTAGATGCCATCTTGAATTTTAAAGGAATTACCTTCAAATTTTGACAAATCTGATATCATCGCAGGTCCTACCCCTTTAATAGCCAGTTGTTACTTGCCAATGAACCTTTCTGAACTTCGTTTGGGTGACCATCCCCCATAATGATTTGCTTGCAAACCCTCAACTCTGTTGTGGTCTTTCTCCCTCAGTTTACTTGACATGGAAAAAAATCCTCATCCTTCGCTACTCTCTGGGTGGAGTAGAATATGGGGAAAGTTTAAGACAAGCTTTAAGAAGTTCACTTTCAACAGCTATTTGTGCTTATGGATCTCAAAAACTTATACCTAACTCAGGACTTTCTCCTCGAAAGTATTCCTCACACTGGCCTCCCTGGAGTATCCAACAGTTGTCCATTCTTCCTGCAAGAGGTTTGGTTTTTTTTTTTTTTTTTAGCCCATTCTCCCCTCCACTGCCATGCACACCCTGGACCGAGCCATGACTCCACATCTTGATTTCTACGTGTTGCTCTTAACTGGTCCCTTCCCTACCACCTATTCTCCACAACGAGAACTTTAAGGCTCTCAATGGCTCTCACTTTGGAAATGGGAATGTAGTGGTGAGCTTTACGTAGAAGACAAAGTCCTTAAAGTCTTTACATGATCTCTGCCCTAAAACCTTACTCTATACTCATTTGGCTACATTGTTTACCCCACTGACTAGGGCATGGGCTTTTTGCTGGCAGAGACATTTGTTCCCTTAGAACCACTATACGTTATTCAAATAAACTAGCATCCATAGGCTATAGGTCATATTGTTTTTCACTTAATGGTATGTTCTATACGATATTAGTGGGTTATGTTTCCACTGATAATGTACTTACTGCTCAAGTGGACCAGAAAGTAAACCAATGAGAAACACTGGTGGCTTTAGCTTTGCTGGTTTAGTGAACATGTTTTACTGGTATAGAAAAAAGTCTAACAAGTTACCTGCCCAACTGTAGTTGTTAGGGCACTGAGCTGGGTTGAGTCCCAAGAATCACACACAGCAACCCACACGTATGGGTAGGAGAAGCCCCATTCCTAGTTGAGTTGGTAGGAGGCCCCATCTTGCCAGGCTTCCTAGAGCTCCAACCCCGTCAAATAGGTGTTGACTTGCTACTCAACACAGGAGGTGGTTTTCCAGCCTTAAGAATGGATCTTCTAGGAATGGTCTATTGGGCAATTCCTGAGTAGGTACCAGTCTTAAGGGATTCTCTGAACCAGCCATAGGCTTAGGAGCCAAAGTCTTATCCCGGGGAGTGAGGTCTAGAGGAAAACGGGCTGAGTGTGAAGAGTATTGGCTGTAGCTTTCCCTACCACAGCTTCAGCCCATATCCTAGGGCCATCCCAGGCCTTAAGCTCTATAGGAGACTGTGGAAGAAGTGGGCTTTTAGAGTGCTCTACCAGGGTTTTACCTGAACAGCATAGCTCCAAGTATCCAGAGAGCTACTAATGTGTTTTCCTTGCCCATGTGGCACATTGTGGGGAGTGGAGTCCTGCTTAGGAGATGGGAGAAAGCAGAATTGCTTAGGCTCAGGTTCCTTCGGCAGTAACAGAAGCTATGCAACAATCTCATTCTCCATGGTCTGTGTTAGGACATCTGTGTATCCTTGTCTTTCAGTCTCTGTGCACCCTTTTCTCATCGGGCTGCAGGAGAGAGAACACTTGCCATTGTCTTGTTCTATAGGAGGCAGTGACATTCATGAAGAGTGAAATGGTTAGAATAGACTTATGCCCTTGATCCTCACAGGAGGTGGGGACATGTTGAGCTGGGAAGGAGGGGTGGCCTCATTTTCCTTTGAGTATCCTAGGACCCCCCACACACATACCTTTTTCTAAGCATGAAATGTAAGAATCACCCACCTCCAATAATGTATATATCTTAAGAACCAAAGACCCCTCCCCAGTCCCTAGTTGATTCACTGTAGCTAATTCAGTTGAACACCAATGTCCCCAATACTCTGAACTACCCCCAGGAGTCCATGGGCCCAAGTTTGACACTTGAGCTTTCAGAGAATAGAAACTGACAAGCTAGTGAAGGACCCACAAGTCTTGAAGTTCTGTCCAACCTCAAAGTATTGTGTCATGTGACAACACCTTACATGTTCTAGATACCCAGGATATAACTAGGACACAACTTCAGTAATTCAAAGTACTACAAAATACCACTACTGAGTCACCAGCAAGGCAGAATTATAGATCTTACTAAGCCCTGGCAAGTACCTAAAGCAGCTGAAACATTCCTATACCAACTATGCGGAGTGAAGTACCTTTTGGAAGACTATTCTAGTGTGTTCCCCTCCCCACCCCAAAACCAAGCACATAAAGCCTAGGATGCAGAGATTTTTATTTCAGAGTGCATAAATAGGAGGGTGCACTTATGTATACTAGTTCCCATATCCAACATCATGACAGCTTGGGGATGCTTCCAGTTAGTGCTACCACCTTAGTGTGTAACACTAGAGTGGATAAGTGAGAATATATTTATAATGAAATACTGTACAGCAGTGGAAGGGGACTACTGTTAGACATAGCTTAAGAATCTCAGATGAGTGTGGAAAACAGGAGTATATGGAAATAGAGTCATAGTATGTAAAGGTTCAAGACCAACCATTTTTTTTTTTTCCACTTCTATCACTGTTGATTAATTTTGCCTTTGATAAGGATCAGAGGCAGCACAAGGAAAGCATCTGGTTTTTTGGTAATGTACTTCATCTTCCTGGGTCATGATTCCCCGCAGATGTTCACTAACATTTTGCTAATGCAGTAAAGTAAGATTAGGAGAACATTGAAAAGGACAAAATTCAGACTGGTGAATTCAGAGAGTCCAAATTTTGTAAGTTTGTCTCGCAATGTTTTTGCCCAATTCCCTGTAATTGGGGTCTTTATGATGGGGTCCTAGAGAATATGGCTGGAGACCCAGACTTCCCTATGACCAGCAGGTTCACTATGGAAAGCACCCTCGGCTGGGCTGGCCTCAAGTGTGGGATTTTTTTTTTTTTTTTTTTTACTAGCACTGGGGTTTTTTTTGTTTTAATGTTCAATTATCCAGCATCTTAAGGCTGCCAGAGCAACTGTATTTTGCAGTGGATTCCTTAGCACCACACACTTGTTTTTATCAGCTTGAAGGAAGACTTGACCAGTTGTCTGGGAACAGTGGTCTTGTTCTCTGGCTACTGATTTGCTGAAATCTAGTAGTCTTCGGCAATATTGGGAGCTCAAGAAATTGTTGCTAGCTGAAATAAAAACAGTAAAGACATCCTGTGTGGCCACATAGCCAGCCAGTCCTATTGATGTGATGGGACATTGTTTCCTGGACTCTGCTTTGGACACCCACACTGAACCAAGGAGCAACAATGACGACTTACGCTCTACTTATCTCATCAGGCCTGGTGAGCATACTTCCTCAGGTCCTGAAGGCCCTGCAGGAGGGAACTTCAAGTTGTTCCCTCTTTAAGGTCTGCTGGAGCTTGGAGGATAGAGAACTCTACCCATGGCCCCCCATCCCAGTTATAGTCAGCAGGTTGCTCTCACCCCTGCTCCCAGTCCATGCAAGACCTAGGTCCTGTCCACCATTCTGTTCAACTCTGCTACCTTTACACCCATCCTATAAAGCAGACTCCAAGATCCCAGTTTTATCTCTGGCACACACTTCCTTACCCCCTTTCTCAGCCCCTTGTGTCATGTACTTTATCTAAGGCTTTAAGTCTCTGCTCATCCCATGGATCATGGTAACAGTGAAGGAGTCCCATGGCAGGTCTGTATGGGCCAGAGTCTTGTCACACACTAATGAGCTCAGAGGAAGTTCAACCAAGGCCCCCCTCAACATATTAAGTTTGCTTTGGGGAAAAAAAAAAAAAAAAGACTCCATATTCTTAGGGCAGTATACAATTCAGTATGATACTATGATGGTAGATAGGTCATGTGTTTGTCTAAGCCCATAATATACACCAAGGATTAGCCCTAATATTAACTATGGGCCTTGGAGGAGGATGGGTCCATGAAGGTTCATTGGACAAGGGTACCATCTGGTGGGAGAGGTTCATAACGAGGGAGGCTGTGTGTGAGGCAAGGGCATATATGAGAAATCTCTCAAGTTTCCCTTCAGATTTCTGTGAACTAGAATGGCTCTTAAGGTTAAAGATAAAAAGCAACACCCAGACTGGCCCCAAACTATACTCCCAGAACCGGGCATCTGGAAGGACCTATCAAACTTTCACAGGACAGGCTTCACAGCATTTTGTAGACTAGTCTTATTCAACCTATATTGGTCACTTCAGTAGACGGTTCTTGGGACAGAATGTTAGACAAGTGTCCTGAGCCAGAATTGCCTTAATGTCAAGTCATACAGGATACCACCATCTTCAGTTTTGATCAAAGGTAGTGCCAGACCCGCGCTCTACTATCCAGCCATTCAACCAGGTGAGGCCCAGAACTGAAGGCCCCCGCCCTTATGTGCTCTGTGCCAACTTCCTCCTTGATGAGTTATCAGTCCTTTGACAGGTAGCCACCAAGCCATCCCCTAGCCTGACCCATATACTGGGTACGTAAGCAAAGCCTGACAGACTAAGGCATCCAGACATCGAAGATGGGATCTCTTCCGGTGACAAGAGTTAGCTTTTTCTAAAACAATGTGGCAGTAGTTCTAGAGAGTCCACCTGTTTGGCCAAAATAGCATTAAGGTCCTTGGTCAGATAGTCCCTTGTTAAAGTTAAGTTTTTTGCAGGAAGGACGTTGGAAAAGTTTCAGTAGCAAAGGTGGTATTCAGGAAGATCCACTGCAGAACATCCGGGTACCACTGAAGGGGCACTGCCAGCCGCCATTCTTGACAGGTGGAGCTTTACAACTATAGACAAGATGCCAAGGTAGTGCTTTCCTGGCACCAAAAATCCTGGCTTCTACTCCAATCTCAGGTTTCAGTTTTAAGTACTTCGTTTGGGTACACCCAGCTTTAAAAAAAGAAAGTGTTATAGCCAAGAAGCTAGCAGATCAAAGACTGCCATCCTTACAAGTCAGTATTCATGAGCGAGAGTACCACTTGCCAAGCTTGTTCATCTAGTACAAGTCACCACAGGCTTAAGTTCATACATGGGCTTAGCTTTCCTCAACCCCCTGATCTCATTCCCAGGGCCCTCAGTCAGACATGGATTTCAGAGGGTTTGCAGAAAGGGATGGTGAGCCCATTAGGAGCTGCCATTGCACTTAGTAGTCATGGTAGCAGCACCACCGCCCGATTTAGAACCCAACCGAAGGAAACAACAGCTCTCTTAGCCCCTTCTCACTGTAACTTCAGGATAGCTGCATAAATCCGAGATCCCAACAAAACCATCAGTGCAAGGACGTTGGAAACCGAGGAAGTGTCATTTTACACTCCTTCCAAACATCAGAGTGGGATGGGGAATTGTGGAGATGTACCTGCTTTAGGGGAAATGGCGACTTCCACACAGAACAACCCACATTTGGGGCACTTAGAAGACTCTAGTAGGGATAGGTAGTATTTGAAGGTGTGGGGAGGCAGCTCAGAAGAGCTCCACTAGAGGAGAGCAGAGGGGGAAATAAGCACATAGAGGTTAGTTGAAGTCAAAGTCTCAAGACCAAATCCAGAGCAGGAGCAATAGGGACCAAAGAACAGCTCGCAAAGGAGACATGAATACCTAGAAACTGGTCAACCTCTGGACCAGGCTGCACCTGGGCTAGAGCCCCTTTAGACCAAGTCTTCATGGCAGATCTAGAAGAGGAGATTGGAATCTGATTGGAACATTCAGAACCCAGAAATTTGGGAACATCTTACAAATCAAGCTAAGTCACTAGTATTAGTGGTTTTCAGGATAGAGATCCTGGTTTGGTGAGAAGATGCAAGTCTAGGAGGAGTTGAAAGACTTCCAGAAGATGGCGGGGGTGGAGAAAAATCCTGGAGAATGGATAGAAGATACATTCCTCCAGGACAGAGAACCGCAGTGAGTGACAGATCCCCAATATGCCTTCCGCAACTGAGAAGTCAGCCTCGAGGAGCCAGGAGAACCACAGAGGTGTCGGCAAACAGATGGTGTGTCCTAGCAAGGGTCCTGGAACTCCCAGGTAGGCAACCAAGGGATAAGTGTTCATCCAACCCAGAAAGCCACGCTTTGGAGGGCCAGGTACAGGAAAGGTTTCCAAGCTCACCATGACCTGTGTAACTCGAAGTCCTGTCAACAACATTGGACAGCTTTCCCTAGGCACACTGGTACAAAGGCCCCGATGAATCTCTGGCGGCTAAGAGAATTCAGGAAGATACTAATAAGGAAAGAAGAGCCAAGATTTGTCTGGGTGCCTGGGGTAGAAGCCCTGGCTCCCCCAGGAGCCCTGAGACCTCAGAGCCTTGAGGACCATAAGTACATAGACTTATCCAGATTTTACCTCTGGAGGACAGTGAAGCCCAGGTATATAGAAGTGTCCAGCCCTCCATTCACAGGCAATGACACAAAGTTTAGGGTAGGAGGAACCAGCCCCGTTCTGCCAGTTCTACCCCACGCTCTTACTTTAGGCAGGTTGCCTATGGTGAAGATAATCATTCCATGCTTCTAATCTTTCTGGTGATTTCAGATGAGGACCTGGTTCTCGATTCTGAAAGAGAAATATACATTCCATTTGTATTAGGGGGGGCATGGGCTCGAACTTTGACAACTACAAGGTTATATCAGAAAGTTTAAACCTTCTTGCTCTCCCCCCCACCACTCCCCACCATAGAATTTTCAGAGCTCTTGAGTGACTGATGTATAGATTCTGCTTTTGGCTCATTCAGGTTGAGCAATCTCACTTCATAGCAATATTGTTAGTCCCCTTGCTCTTAAAAAGTTAAGGCCACCCGTGATTCTTAATAGAAGTCAAGAGTGATACCTTGCCAGCCATGCTGGGGATGGAGGAATCCCTCAGAACTGGTGGGTCTGCTAAGTGCTTTCCTGATCTTATTTTCCCCCATTTTTAGAACTTTTCATCACGGTCAATGCTGCACGATTTTGGCAGTACTTTTGGCCCCATTAGTGTGACCACCTCCCTCGGAGGACTCTTATGTTGGGGTCTACTCTCCTTGGACTCAATTCTCAGTAAAAGCATGCATATCCTGGGAAATGGTTTATTCCCCCTGACCACTTGGCTATAGGGAGTTTGGTTTCCATACAGTCTTAAGAACGGGGTACTTTAACCCCCTCCCAAGATTGGGATAGCAGTCCATCTGAAAGTTCCTGATCGGCACTTGTGAAGTAGTCTGGAAAAACAAACCAAACCAAACCTTGCAGTTCACATCCCCCTGAAATATGGCCTGACCTGGAACAATCCTTTCTTCTGGTTTCCTTGCCCCACCTGCCTGCAAGAAGGTCCCATTCTGTACAACTCAGTATTGTTCTACTTGTATGGATTGCTGCTGATTCATGAATGACTTAAAGCCAATTAGATCAAGAGACAAAGACAAACTGGGGTACTTTACTCTCAACTAACAGCTCATTTAGAAAGAGCCAGCTCCAGAAGTCAGCTGTTAGAAGGTTCAACAAAGATCCTTTCATTCCTTTTGAAGCATTGCCCTGATCCAACACCCATTGCAAAAGGTGTGCTCCAGTTCTACACAGGAGGGCCCTACGCTCACGAAGAGAGTCGTTTTCAGAGCTGTCCTGGGATGGCACTGGAGGTCTACTGGGCTCACGTTCATTTTTGCTGACTTGAAAGTGAGACTCAAGGGAAGGTATAGTCACATCCTCCAAAAATCCAGCCACAGGGATACACTTCAAAGGAGGCCACATCATCTGGGACCCAAACTGAAGGCCCATAGGGACATTCTACTCATTTAAGTAGATCTTGATTCACTATCTTCTGAAGCATGGTTGGTACTAATATTGTATGTGGCCAGATTTGTCAGACTATCACACATCAAGCCTTCATGCCATGGCAGGAAGACGGGCTCTAAGCCTGATCTCGGGATCCTGGTTTTGGAGAGAAGGATGTGGATGTGGTTGCTCTCAAATGGAGAGCACCCAGGATTCAGAGCTCTTGTTATTTTTGTGTACTTCAAGCAGGCAGTTACCTACCCATCATACATGTTGGTCACCAAGGTGCAAGTTACTCCAAGTTCAGTTTAGTCAACACCTGTAGCTTCATACCACTGTTGTATTTGTTGTGCACATTATGGGAATACTAATTCTCAAATCAGGAATCTAGGAGAGCTCCCCACCTCCCTCCTTCTCCCAAGGGGTTAATGCCAAGACAGAGCCCGGCTCATTAGCAGCCTGTGTCCCTAACTATGGCCAACCTCATTAGACAAGGACCAATACCGACAGCAGGATCTGGTAGCATGTAACTGACAGGCATCGTACTCACAGCTCACCAATAGCTTAGGAGTGGCAAGGACAAACCCTGTAGAGCTCCAAGTTCAGGGTTCTCCACTTGGCTTCAAACTCCGTTGCCAACCTCTAACCACACCTGTCACACAGAACAAGGATGCTCTTATCTGGAGGCTTATTCCATAGGCCCTAGCCCTCTGATGGAGCTTTCTTGCAGAACTAGACCAGACCAGCAGTTGCTAACTTTTCTGCAACTATTCGCTTTGTATTTCTTGCTGCACCATAATCCCAGCCCAGGGTCCAACACTTGGTATTAACTTTTGCTAATTTTTACCGCTTGATTTCAGTAGAGACTTTCCCTCTCCAAAAGGAATTATCAGCTACTAGGGCTATACTCAAGTTCAGAACTGTTGAGCCAGAGGAACATAACTCCTAGGAGTCCTTGAGCTCTTAGAATAGCAGTCTGAACCCCCCTCCCCCCGCCACCACACACACACGACCAGACATAAACCATAGGTAAGGGAAAGAAACCTGAAACAATGGAGCCTGAAACTTCAGGCAAACCCACGTCTAAGGGGGCTGCCCTGAGTGCAGGGGGGTCTGAGCCACGTCTAAGGGGGCTGCCCCGAGTGCAAACTTGCTCAGTCCAGGCTACTCGGCTCCTGTTTGGATTCCAATTTGGGGCCTTCAGAACCTTACCAGGAGCATAGTCTAGCTAGGGTTCGTTCCCCTGGAGCTGGATAGGATGGATTCCTCTTGAAAGCAGCCACCATCCCCAGAACTTGGCATAGTTCAGGGCAGCTCCCAGTGCCTTAGAGGTCCTCAGCAAAACCCGTGTACCTATGAGCTCTGGAAAGCCCTCAGTTGGAATGCTCCGAGTATTCTTATGGACCGGACAGAAGACCTAATGCCCAAATACCTTGTAAAAGGTTTTCTCTTGCTGGGGAAGACAGCCACAGAAAACTCTACATCTGAGCCTGTACAGGCATCCTTTGTGCTATTGCACTTTTAAAAACACAAACTGAAGGTTTGTGGCAACCTTGCACGGAGCAAGTCCATCTGTACATTCCTCCCTCCCCGTTTACTGTCTCTATTACACTTCGGTAGTTCACAACATCTCAGACTTCATTATTCTATTTGTTATGGTGATCTGTGATCAGGGATCTTTGAGGTTATAACTGCAATGGTTTCAGGGCACCACGAACCACAACCATAAGACCACAGATTTAACGGATAGGTGGGTTTGGACTACTCCCATCTGGCCTGCTCTTCAGGTCTGACACACTATTGAAATTAAACCAGTTAATCTACAATGGTCTCGAAGTGAGATGGGCCCCTTCCTTCCACTTGAACACAACTAAGCTTAGTGAAGGAGGGATATTGAAAGCCGATAGGCCAAAAGCTAGGCCTCGTGACAGTTAACCAAGTTGTGAATGCAAAGGGAAAGTTCTTAAAGGAAATTAGAAGTGCTGCTCTGGTGAACACAGCCAAGCAGCCTTATGGATATGGAGAAAGTGAGCGGTCCATTTGGAGGGTCAAGCCAGGCACAACATTCCATCAAGCCAAAGCTTAATCTAGAGCAAGGCCCTAACTAATTCTGTGAGGGCAGAGGGACATGGGGAAGCTGAAGTTTGAAGCTGGCAGAAGTCAGTTCCTGAGGTTCAAAAACTGCCTCCATAACGGAAGTATAAGTTGATACAGCAAATTACTAAGATCTAGATAAGATAGTGAAGACTTTATAACAAGAACAGCCTTGTATTGCAAGATGATGCCATCTAGGACTTCTATTAGATTGAAGTTTGAAGCCAGGAATTTTGAGGAGAGCTGCCTCTCGTTAGGGGCAAATGCAGCGGGTGACCAAGTTGAAGCCAATGCTCATTGACCATTCCAAAAATCCTAGGGCCCTTAGGAATTAGGCTAGATCTACTCTGCCTGTGCTCCATCAGTGGAGCAACAAAGCCTGGATAACTTAACATGGTTTACGGAGTAGTTCAAGGTTACTGTTGAGAGCTGCTGCTCAAAGATCTAATTAACTCACTGAATGCACAGGATCACCCAAGAACTGATGAAGACCTACAGCGAGATTAAGGTGTTCCTGCCTTCTAACAGCTTTTCTGCAGCCTACAGATCAGGGAGTAATTTGGGCTTTCAAGTCTTATTTAGGAAATACATTTTGTAAGGATATAGCTTCCATAGACAGGGAGTCCTTGGATGTATCTGGGCAGAGCAAGTTGAAAGCCTTCTGGGAAAGGATTCACTGCTCTAGAGGCCATTAAGAGCATTCATGATTCATGGGAAGAGGTTGAAATGTCAACATTAACGGTTCGGAAGAAGGGGATGCAGTGGATGGAGGGGCTCAGGACGTCAGTGGAGGACATCCCCGCAGATGTGGTGCAGAGAGCAGGAGAACCAGAATCTGAAGGGGAGCCGAAACCGGGACCGCACTGCCGCGATCTCGGGCTAGAACTAACAGATGCGGAGGTGCCGCTCGGGGCGGAACAAAGAATGTGCTTTCCTGAGATGGAAGCTGCGCCTGGAGAGGATGCCGTGAAGACTGCCGGGAGACCAGTTTAGAATATTCTGTAAGCCTAAGTTGATAAGGCAGCAACAGGGTTTGAGAGGACCCCAGTTTTGAAAGTTCTGTGGATAAAATGCTATCGAACAGCATTACATAGCTATAGAGAAGTCGTTGGGGGAAGAGTCAAGGGGGAAAACTTCAATTGTTGTCTTAACTTGCCACCACCCGGATCAGTCAGCAGCTGTCAGCACTGGGGCGGACCGTCCACCAGCAGTGAGGTATGGACTCACTGAAAGCTCAGATGAAGTTTAGCATCTTTAGGGATTATTCAGTTCAGGTATGTATCTTAAGGCCATGCTGTTGCACTTAATAGACTACAGTATAGCATAAACACAACTTATGTGCATTGAGAAACCAAGAAGTTCATCTGACCACTTTATTGTGGTGGTCTGGAAGAACCCGCAGTATCTGAAGCATGCCTGTACGAACAGACCTCTCATCTAGGAAAACAAGCTTTACCTCCCCTGGAGGCTAAGGAGTCTGTACACCAAGCACCTGGAGCCTCCCAAGGTCCATCACAGGGACCACCTGGGCTCACCCGCCCTTCGTAGGATGAAATCTAAATGGCCTCAGCTCACACCTCATAGGACAATGTAAGTTGCTAGGTGCACAGGACCTGTTTCAGTGAACAGCCTCAACACGTGCACTGTACGTACATTTGATTGTAGCAGGAGTGGAGGGTGTGGCATGGCGAGAATATAAAAGTTACAGACTGATACAGAGACTAGACCAGCTAACTTCTACTCCTCGTTTCCTAAGGCAATGTTAATGCCATACCAACAACAAAGGCTCTTAGGGGCTCAGCTTTGCTGTCTTCATTGTTCCTTTAAGTAGACTCCCACGTGGTCCCCCACCCACCCACCCACCTCCTATGTGGAAGGGAGGACTTTTGACGGGCAAGATGCTAAGGACAATTTTTCTCAGCAGTGATGGATCGAGGGAACGACAGCTTGGACACACTAGAGCAGAAAGCCAGGCTGAGAGCGAGGCAGGAGGATCTGTAGTGGCTTCCCCTAAGCTCATAGGGGAGGGACCGCAGTGTTTTCTGCACCATAAGGGGGACTTAAAGACGTAGCAATATTTATAGCAGGACAGCATAAAGCTAGGCAACGCTCCATGTCATTTCGCTCAGAGCTGTAGGCTTACAGACGCTTCCGAATCCTCTGCGTTTCCCCATTTCCCACAAGGAACGCCAACATCACCTGCATTTAGAACAAGCTGCATCTGCTGGCCGCTCGTGGCAGTGCTGGGGGCTGCCTCGCGCAATCCAGCTAGCATCCCACTTCCAGCTGGAGGCCTACTCCACCGCCCACAGAAGTGGTGCAGCTGGCGTCCCCCGACTTCGGGTCTACTCCACGTTGAAGTGGGGTCCGCGAAAGCCTCAGGAGCTATTCCCTACTCCCGGTTTTGCAAGTGAAGGCTCCAAAGCAATTAAGAAAGCCTAGGTTCATGGTGGTAGGAAGGAGTCAGGCTACAACTAGACTCACGTGGCTGCTTATGAAATAAGCGCCAATGAATTGAATGGAACTGGGTCCAAATTCCTTTTCCAACAGGGACTTGGCGGTGCTTTGAGAAAGCCCCAGCTGACAAGATTTTTCCCCTCCTCTCCAAGGTAGGGGATTAGAGGTTCTGCTGGGTAAAGTGTGCAACCAGGTCATCAGGAAAGGTGGGAACTAGCATCAGGGTCACCTCCCCTTGGGGGCATGAATGCTGACTAGAGAAGAACTGGCAAAGAATGTTGAGCCCCTGCCAGTTTGGTGGGGGTGGGGGGAGGTTTGGTGCATTTTAGGTCATGCCACACCCAGTCTTAACGCAGGAATGACTTTTAAGCTTTACAAGGAAGGTTACATTCTGTAGCTCTTTGCTAGTGAACTGGTGCCTGGAGAGCACTTTAGGGACAGAAGTAGAGGTCCCCACACTTCATAAGTTAGGGAGAGATGGTCTTAAGGTTTTCTGGGGGGACAGTTACAGCCAAGAATTACCCCCCACTACTGCTCATTCCAGGACTAGGCTGTCTGACGAAGTATTAGAGAGGTCTGAGGAAAAGAGCCTATTTTAGTCACCGCCCAGAAAAGGAACCAGCTTCCTGAATCTCAGGCAAAACTGTGGCAAAATCCTTGCACATCTCCTTGCTGCTGAGCACCTTACTCGGGTGCTGGGTGGATCCAGCACAAGCAGGGACCAGGAGTCTTGACCCTCATGAACTCAGATCCCAGAAGCCACGTAGACCTCCAGGACCCCGGGGAGGGGGACGCCTAAGAGAACTGTCTGGTGCCTTAAGTGAGCGGCCAGTCCTGTTGCTCAAAGGAAGCAGCTAGAATGTAAGAATTCGGCAGCTGACAGCGCATCGGCTCAAGTTCATCTACGTGGTGCCGCACCACGGCTAGCTCTCCTCTCGGAGCCCGTTAATAACCCAGCTCATGAAACACCGGCACGAAGGGCCAGAGACTGCTGGGCCACAGACCCCAGGCTTCCCAACGTCTGATTCAGAGGCTTTGCGGGGCCCTGCCTAGGGTTCTCCCACCAAGACTGATTTCCATAAAACGGGGGTGGCCTTTGAAAGCCTGCTCTAGGATTCCCCCCGAGGTTGGGCCCACAAGGGGTGGCCCAAAAACAGGGTCCTTGCCCTGCTCTGGTAGATGAAAGAACCCAAGCTTTACTCTAGCATTCTCAGCCAGGGACATGCTCCTGGGGCCCTCTCCGGAGGGAGGGAAGGAAAGACCTCAGATGTGGAGGTGCGCTAAAACAGGCTTTTGTGGGCTGGAGCCTCCTTAGGTTTTAGCAGGCTGAGAAAAAGAGAAGACAGCAGCTTCCTCAGGAGGAAGGAACCCAGAAGAAAGAGCTAACCTTGCCAGCTTGAAAGCAAATGCACAGCAAACCACCCCCCCCCCCCGTCAGAGGGCTTATTTGGGCAGCGTGTGTGGGACCACCGGAGGCTGACCGCCCAGGGCAGGGCCGACAGCTCCTACTAGCCAACCTGCCTCTTTATAAGCCTGCTTCCTCCCCACCCCCCCGTTAGCCGGGAAGATAGCCACCTGCGTCAGCAGCCGCTCACCTGCCCTGCCCCCGCCAGCCTCCTGCTGGATTTTGGGAGCTGTCAAGGGGCAGCTGGGGTCTTCGGGGTCTTCAGGGTCTTCAGGGTCTTCAGGGTCTTCAGGGTCAGAGCCGTGAACACTGCTGAGCAGGGCAGAGGGGAGAGGCTTGCAACCGTTCTCTGGGTCTCCGCTTACAGTGAGCGAGAAAACCACTCATGGGAGGTCCTCCCTGGCCTTGGGACAGTCGTCGGGAGAGGGGGCCATTTTTCTTGGAGAGCTGAGGGTTCAGGTGGGGCAACCAGCACATCCCTGTCTGCCTCTGACTGTCCCAGTTTTAGCACTGGAGTGCTAAAGAGTGCTAGGAGACCCCCTGGTCCTAGTCCGGGGCAAACTGGAGGTTGGCCACCCTCGTAGAGGAAGATACAGTGACTTTGCCGGGTCTCTGGCCTCCCGCAGCTGGTGGGGCTGGGGCTGGGAGCTGTAAGGGAACACTTTGCTTTATTTAAATGCCCTTAAGTGTTTCTAAGCCACTTAGATTTACAAATCACCCTAAACATATTCCAACTCTGCCTATTTAAAGACCCGAAGCATTTCCTATACTCTCAATTCAAATTGTTTTAATTTGGGGGTAGAAAAGCTGAGACTTTTGCGAGATTTGTTAAATGTGTACCTCTGTGTCTTAGTTATGAACAAGCTCACCAGGTGTGTGGAGACTTTTTTTTTTTTACAAGTTTGGTTATCCCCTATTTGAGGAGTTAAATGTCAGGTTTTAACTGTTAGGACCCATAAAAGATGGTAAGTCGTTCCAAAGGTGAAGACCGCACAAACAGAATGTACACGGTTAGAGTTAAGAATCTGGAATCTAATCTAAGCACTCTACAGTGGTTGTAGGTTTATTTCATTTTATTTGTCCTCAGGACTGGTCAATCCAGTGAGTTCAATGAATTACAGTTTTGGGTTCAGTGACCCGCTTTGGTGTTAAAGCATCTTGAAACTATTTCATTTAATAGTGCTTACTTTGATACACGTGTTGATGATTTTAGCTAACACATTTTAAAGTTAATACATAGACATTTGTTAAATTGTCTATGTGTAGTTTAAATAAAAATATTTCCGTATAAATAGCATAAGGTGTTTGTAAACCTTTAGTCTCCACCGTAGGGGCCTTTAGTTCACTTTCAAGTCACTTCACGAGATTCTCATCTCTAGAGAGGACTACCAAGCACTCCAAATACCTCATCTGTTTCTAAGGGACATTAGAAGTAACTTCTCTTCAGCACAATGAGCAATGGCCAAGCCATGTGGCTGGCTTGAAATAGTGTGTGGATGCCACCACCCTTGGATGAACGGGGTCTAGGGACCTCAGGACGGAGCAGCCCATCAGCCCAGCATCTTCCCTGTACCCTGTGGGGAGAGCAATTTGTGGGGCTGAGTTCTTCCTCCTCGGCCTCTCTGCTTTCATGGAGGTCTCAAATCCCCTGAAGAGATGAAAAGCTTGGCCCATCCTGCCTTAAGATATTGCATTTGCTCACAGTGAAATTTTCACGCTGTCTTTGGAACTCTCGGGGACAAAGTATAGGGAACTCTCCAAACTTACAAAAGTAGAGCATAGAGCTGTTTAGTACTGATTGCTAATGCACGCTTGCCTCTTTGTCAGAATGGGCTCTAAGCCTCATCCTTGTGACACTATCTGGTGGTGGGTTGTGGGGGAGGGGACATACCTCGCACCTGCCACCATGGCCTGATTATTCCTTTAGAAACAGCAACAAATAATAATCGTGGCAGTTGTGGACTGGTCAGATTGCTTGAAGGCATTTTGCAAAAGCATTTTTAAAGTCGTATTCCTCTTTGCCACACACCTGGATGACTTGCTCTACTCATTTGCAAAAGAGCTACTTTCTGCAGATGGTTCTTTGTGCCTTGGACTAGGGGTGATTTAATTCCCGCGTTCACAGAATGAATAAGTAGTGAGCCCAGCGGTGTCTGGCTAGGGCATCTCCCCGTCTTGAAACTCCTATCCCACCCATGTGTCCAGCACTTCCTAAGTGCTGGGAAAGGATATCCCCATGGTGAATAGAAGTGAGGATAATCACTACCAACCTCTGTGTTCATGGAACTTCCAGTTTAGTGGGAGGAGGTAGATAATAAGCAATGATTTCCTTTCTCGCTCGTGGGATGGAGACTGTGCTGCAGAGATGAACAGTACGGAGCAGGTCAGTGGGGGTGGGGGGTGCACAGTGCAATTTAAAAATCAGGTCAGAGGTAGAATTAAGTGAAGGTGAAAGGCCTAGGCCCTGCATCCATTTAGGGGAGAATCATTTAATCGGGGGGACTATTTGTGCAAAGGTCCTCAGCTTGGACTCTGGTTTGTTCCAGAAACAGCCGTATAACCAGTTTCTCTACAGTGCTGAGGGGAAGGAACTAGGGAACGTGGCAAGAGTGGGTTATTGCCAGGGTACCTATGTCCTTAAAAGCCTTTGTCAGGACTTTGGCTTTTCCTTTAGGGGAATGGAAAAGCCTGGAAGGGTTTGAGCAACACAATCTGATTTACATTCTTAAAAGTATATACCACAAAAGACGTTTGTAACATGTGCGTCGTTCCTGGATCAGCAGACTCAGCTGAACCTGGGAGTTTCTTAGAAGGGCACATTCGCAGACCCCACCCCTGCCCTCCTGAGTCAGGAACAACAGCAGCCTGTTTTTTTCACCAAGGCCTCTAGGGAGGAGATAAAATACAGCACTCCCAGGTAAATTTGAATATGTTTGATAAACAATGAATAGTTGTTTATGTGACTATGTCCCATGCAATATTGCATACTTATACTAAGAAGTACTTATTTATCTGAAATTCAGATTTATCTGCGTAGCCTATATTTTTATTTGCTAAACCTGGCAACTGTCCCTCAGCTGATTCTCATGCACGCTCAAGTCTGAGAACCACAGTTCTAGAAGCTGTTGATGACCCACCCAGGTGCCCTTGGCCTGGATGATAGGGTAAGGGCCCCCTGCCCTGTGAGTGCTGATGGCTGATGGCTCTCAGGGGCCGCCTTCTGGGGAGTATTACCCCACAGTTGACCAGAACCACCGCTGGTCCAGAGCAAGTGACTGAGAATGCTCTTATGTCAAGGGCTGACAGCTCTGTTGTAGGGCTTATTCTTCAGAGCCCTCCCCACTGTGGATCAAGCTAAGGCCAGTCTTTACTGAGACCCCATCCTGGCACTGCTCTGCTCTCTCTCCTTGCATATTCTGTGTCCCCTACAGAATTTTTTTTTTCCCCAAGAGAACTTCTTCAGTATGTTGTGAGCATCCAAATCCCCTTTGCAGGCTCTGCTTCTAGGGTCCATGCCTGAGATAAAGGGTCACTCTGGCTGCTACTTCGAGGATAGCCTCTTGAAACGAGTGTGAAGCAGTGAAATGTTAGCATCTTATTGCACAAGCCAGTGGTCTGAAGGGGGTGCTGTCAGGGGAGGGGTCGGGTACTGGGTAAGTTTGCAGGTACAGTCAACTGGACCTGCGGGTGAGCTGGAGAGAGTACGAGAGAAGGAAGCCAAGGGGGCTCTCGGGGTTTTGCCACTTATCACTTACCCAAGGTGGGTAAGACCAGGAAAAGATTTCTGGGGGCAGGATCCAGACTTTGTTTTCTTTTCTTTTCTTTTCTTTTTTTTTTTTTTTACATGGTAAGTTTCAAATGCCTTTAGCCCATGCGAGCAGGTGTGTTGGGGGGTCAGGTGCGGTCACTAGGTTGAGATGAGAATTTGAGCGCTTTCATGGGCAAGCAGCCATTAACGCCATGTTGTTGGTCAAGGTCACCCATGCATGGAGTCCAGGGGGGAGTGTGGATAGAGAGGTCCAAAGACTGCCCCTGGGGACTTTGTTATTAAGAACCACGACAGTAATAATAGATTAAAGGAGATGGAGGAATTGCTGAGAAGGAGGCCGGAGCAAAGTCAGGGAAATGTGCTGTTGTGCTGGAAGGCAGGTGAAGACATCTTTGCCTGATGGAGAGAGGAGTCTGATTAGGTGGGTTCTTTCTCTATGGAGGCCACACTTGCTGAAGTCTGCTCGCTCCACTGTAGGCACCGGGATGCTCAGCCCACTGCCATGTTTGCACACGCATGTTCACACACCCTCACTCACACTCTCACATACCACTTACTCACATGCCACACTTACACACACTCTCACCAGACTATGCACTCATGCTCTCACACTCATGCTTTCACGCTCGTCCACATACCGTACTATACACTCACACACCCCTTACACACTCAACCGTCACGTGCCACACTTACACACCACGCTCGTGCGCACATGCTCTTACCCACCACTTACTCATGCTCTCACACACACACTCACGCACATCTCTCGCTCTCGATGCTGATGACTGCGCCATGCCCAAGAGCACCTCCTCAGGTGGCCATGGCAGAGGAGGAGCAATAACAGGACTGCAAGTCGGGGGAGAGGAGAAAAGGGAAGGGGAACAGAGGGGGGCGGAGAGATTTGGAGATGCTATGCCGTTGGCTTGAAGATCGAGGAAGGAGCCACAAGCCAAGAAATGCAGATGCCCTCCAAAATCTGAAAGAGACAAGGACATGGATTTGACCCTAAAGCCTCCTGAGGGAGGAGAACAGGTGGATCAGAGTCCAAGAGGAGGAGCTTTGCTGTCAGAAGTGCAGATTAGGGTATCAGGGCCAAGAGCCAGAGAAGGCAGGCGCCTTTAACAACTGGGGAAGGCAAGGGAGCTGACTCTCCCTTGAGCCTCCAGAAGGAAGACGGTCTGCCCACGCCATGATTCCAGCCCCCACAAGGTGCATAATAGGATTTCCGACCCCCCAGAACTGCAGGAGAATAATTTTGTTTTGTTTTAAGGCACTAAATTTGGAGTTGTTACAATAACAAAAGGAAACAGATCCAGGAGGAACAAGACCCTCTCCGAGTGTCTTTTCCATCTGAGGGGAAAGTGAAGTGGGAGCACAGACTCAGGGCACCGGCTGTCTCCTGGCCTGCTCCCTGGGCCCTCCATCAGAGGTGAGGGCCCCCCTCCCCCGTGTCTCTAACAGGAGAGACCCTCCTTCCCCCCTGCACACCTGGCTGGCAGTTGGCCTGACCCACAGGCTGTCCTGCACTCTCCAGTCTTCTGGCCTTTTGCTTCCCTTCGCAGGGGGCATGAGCATGATTTGCTTTGTTGTCTTATGAGGTTGATCTCTGGCTTCTAAGTAGGTGCCCTTTGGTGGCTGTTGGATGAATCCCTGTGCTTATAACATAAATTATTTCTGCTTCAGGTATTACAAAGTTGCACTGCTTCACCTCTGAGGAATTCAGCCTCAGAAAAAAATAGCCAGAATACGAATTATCACCAATTTCTGAGGAGGATTGTCTGCAAAGCAACCCAAGAGGACTTAGCCTTCATTAACACATGGTTTCAAGTTTTTTCCAGTAGCTCCCCAGCACGCAGAGGAATGTTTTATTTTTTTATTTTTATTTTTTTAAATATGAAAGTTACTTATTTCTTTGATTTTTTTAAAAGATTTTATTTATTTATCAGAGAGAGAGAGAGACAGAGGCAGGCAGAGGGCGAAGCAGGCTCCCTGCTCAGCAAGGAGCCCGATGTGGGACTCAATCCCAGGACCCTGGGATCATGACCTGAGCCGAAGGCAGACACTCAACCGACTGAACCACCCAGGCATCCCCAGAGGAATGTTTTAAGGGGCAGACCTGTTTGCTCATGGGTACATGTCCACAGTGATATAGGGCCTGATGTGAAGCACGTGAGGATTCAGTACACCGCGGAAGACCTGCGGATGGGAAGGAAACGAAGACGGGACCCAAGAGGATCATGGAGGCTGGAATTCTGCATCTGCTAGACTCACCAGTTTGGGGCCTGTGGGTGTTGCTCTCATCTCTAAATCCTCTAAATCACACTTTTCTCATCTGCAAGCGAGGGGCACTGGGTCTCCTAGCACCTCTGCACAGTCGCTGTAGGGCGGCGCTGGTGTGCGCCGGTCAGCCCTCCCTGTAAGAGGGACTCTGCCACGAGGAGGATTGCGGCGGTCAGCCTCCAGCCTCTGCATCTTTGGGACCTGCCCCCAAACTGCTCCCAGGGCGACTGAGCAGAGCGGGGAAGCCAGAGTTAACACGTCTCGCCCCAGGCAGACAGGTTGCTCTGGGTCTGCGGACAGTCCCGAGGAGCCTCTCCCAGAACCGCGTGGGGGTGTCTCTCTAGTCAATGTCCTTTCCTTCCCTGTCTCCTTCCACAGAGGTCAGCCTGTACTGCAGTCTGAAAGCTCAGCACGCCTCTGGGGGCTCCTCTCCCCATCACCCCTCACAGATAGCCCCCACCCCCTAGAAAACCCCATGCATCCGTTCTTAATGTCTGCTTCCTAAAGACCTGGCCAGTCACACCTACGCGTGGAGAAGTGCCTAGTTCATTGGTGTGCCAATCAGTGAATCTTCACAAGGGGAACACACCCATGTAAACAGCACATGGATCGAGAGAAAGACATGACCAGTGCCCAGAAAGTCCCCTTGCATCTCCGACAGCTTCTACCCCCACCGGAGATGAACCGCCACCCTGTTGTTAGCATAATCATGAAACTGAAGCCCTAGAGATTCCAAGAAAGAAAAAAACTACTAGAAGCCACTCTCATGAAAATAGATGCAGACTCCTTAACAAATATGAACGGATTGAATCCAGCCATACAGCCTTTTTTTTTTTTTTTTTTTTTTTATAGCCAGTAATACATCTGGAAGCTTGGCATCTCTTGAAACTATTCTTTCCTTATAAATAAAATTTGAAAACTTTGCCATGGACTTGGAGCACTCTCACCAGGGATCCGTGATGGTTATGATCGCTTCTTGGCTTGTCCCCTCCGCTGGGCTGAACAAGTCAGGCATTACTCAGGAAAGCACTCACCTAGATGCGGCTGTGAAGGAAGAATCCACAATGTGTCCACTGTAGTCCATAATCAGCTGCCTTTAAATTGGGGGGATTATCTTGAGTGGGCCTGACGTAATCAGGGAAGACTTTAGAAGAGTGCTTAGGCTTTTCCTGGGGGGAAGGGGGGAGGCTCCTGTCTGTGGCACAGGCCTATGGGGCTCCAGCCTGCCTGTGATCTTCCCTGAGGCCTGCCCCACAGCCTTCATACCTGCTTGGTGGCCCCTGCAGTCTTGTAACCACTCTCTCCCCCACCCCTCCCCCTCCCTCGTCTTCCCTCCCTCTCCCTCTCCTTTTCCCTCCCCCCTCCCCATCTCCCCCTCCCTCTGCTTCTCCCATCCACTCCTGCTTCCCCCGCCCCGCCCCACCCCACCCTACTGGCTCTGTTTCTCGGATTGAACCTTGACTGATACAATGACTCTGTTGCGGTTGCCAAGTCAATTATTCTACTTGCAATGTTTCCAAAGCCTTTGGGCAGATACTTTTATTTTAGACGAAGTCATACTCTTGAGTTGCTGGTTTCACAATCTGGAGTTGCGGACAGCACCAGTGTCAACAGACAGAATTTCCCGGCCCACCCATTTTACCAACCAAATGTGTGATCATGGACAGGTCACTTAAATTCTCCGGTCAGGCTTTCACGGTGGGGGCACCGAGGTGGTGTTGGCTGAGCTGCTCTCTCCGGCCCAGCGCACCGCCCCCCTCCCCCCACCCAACCCCGTCAGAGCCAGACAGAGGACAGAGGGCAGAGATGCAGTTTTGCAATTTTACTTGCTCAGTTCAAGGTTTCAAGGTTGCTCTTTTCTTCGATGATCTCTTCCAATCAGCATGTCATTTTGGACTTTAGGCTTTTTGCCCAAGCTGACCAAAAAAAAAGTATTTTTACAAAGGTGAGTACAGTAGCGATCAGTTTGGGGCTGCTAAGTGTGCATCAGTGGCTGGGGACAAATAGCACATTTAATACAATTGATGACAAAGCTCCAGATCTTATTATTTCACACTTTGGATTCACTTCACTTGCTCAGAGTCTCCAGAACGTGAATAATGAACCTTTTACAGTTTAAGGGTCTAACCTTTATCTAGCAAATGAGATTACCTAAAGAATCTGAAGGGTAATTTAAGGGACAAAATAGAAATTTTGAACTCAAGCTGGTGACCCAGGAAAGGGACAAGGTCACCACTCCACGCTCGATTCCTATGTGACTCCCTGGATTTCCAGGAAACTTTTCCATCTGGGGTTTTGCTCAAGCCGTTCCTCTGACAGTGTGGTTTTCCCTCCAAGCCCTTGACTCTGGCCACGTGAGTTGATGCCCCCCAGCCTCCAATTCCTTCTCTATAAGATGCAGCAGGGCTGGGGTAGATGATCCCTATGGTCCCTTCGTTCCAGCTGGGAAAACTGGCTGAGCATGAAATCTGAATATGAAATTTAAGCATCACCTTTCTTTGAAAAGTGGGAAACAGAGTAATGAGAAAACTGCCTCGGTTATTATTTGAAAATGAGGGATTTCGGGAAGATTGATGTGTTTGCCCAGGAGGAAAATAAGCTTGGATGTTAGGTCTGTAAAGTGTACCCTTTATGAAATTGTGAATTTTTCAAGAGGAAGAAGTGATGTGCTCTGGAGCTTGTTGCTTGACTTGAGGCATACGATGCATTTCTAACCCGTGGCAGGACTGAGAGAGCGGTGAGGCAGGGTGGCCCGCAGTCCTGTGTGCACCATCCCCCCCCCACACTGCACCCCTGCTGTCATGGCCATCTTGTTCCTTCTCCTTGCCATCTGGGTCAACCTGCTCACCCCTGTCTTTGACTCCCCATCGCAGCTCTCCGCTTTGTTCCGTTGGCTCACAGGCTTCGTGCTCAGGCCAAGCAAATGCTGCCTTCTGCCAACAACCCCAGGAGGAATGGCATCGGGAGTGAGTAAAACACCAGCCGAGTCTGCAGAGATGGATAAACGGATTTAGATTCAACCACTATTTATCGCATACTCACCGGGGGCTGCACTGCACTGGAACTTTTAAAGACACCGCATCGCAACAGCCCCGTGGTTTGGTGTAGTGGGCTGAATGGTGACCCCCTCCCCTCCCCAAAAATGGTATATCCACATCTTAATCCCCACAACCTGTAAACCTTATCTTATTTGGAAAAGGGTTGCTGCAGATGTAATGAAGTTAGGGATCTCGGGATGAGATCATCTTGGGTTATCCAGGTGGGTCCTAAACCCAATAAGCGTGCCCTCAGGAGAGAGAGGCAGGGGGAGAGTTGACAGAGACAGAGGGGAGGCGATGTGGCCAACAAGGCAGAGTGCAGTGAGGCAGCCAGCAGCCCAGGAATGCCAGGAGCCTCCAGAAGCCGGGAGAGGCCAGCAACAGGTTCTCCCCCAGAGCCTTTGGAGGAAGCGGGGTCTGCCAACACTTTGATTTTTTACTCAGGTCTCAGAACGGTGATAAAATAAATTCTGTTATTTTGTGCTACACGGCTGTGGTAAGTTACCATAGCAGCCCTCGGAAGCTAATGCACAGCTACCCTCCACAGGGGCCATAACCAACAAGAACCTTGGACGCCACTGGGCTCAGTGGTCTCCTGATACCTTTTTGCAATAGGATCACTTTTCCAAGTCCCACTGCTTCCTTCCTACTGGAAATATGTTTTTTTTGTTTGTTTGTTTTTCTTCCATGTAGCTGTCCACCCTCACGCAGCTGTGTACCTCGGGGAAAGCTGATGCCACTGAGGTGGCTGGGCTTTGCCTTGTTTCTTGCAAACGAAGCTAGGGCCTCCCCTGGCTGATGAGTTATCCAGTAAGGGCTGGTATGCCTTCTGGGAAAGGAGTCTTAGGTCCTAATAGTGAAGCAGGAGGTGACACTTTTCTTCCACAAGGTGTCAGTGGATCCTATGTGAAGCTGAGAAGATTATAAGCAATTGTCCCCGGGCTCCAGGGGGGAGCCGACCCCGAGGATGAGAGAATGGACAGAATGCAGAGACTTGGTCCTTGTGGCTATCTTTAAGGCACTGAAGCTGTGTTACCATTGGACTTGATCCTGAGTTGACAAATGTCTTTCGTTCTCATGCTAGCTTGACCAGGGATTCCTTTATGGGATGCCAGAAGCTTCCTGGGCGGTCGAAGGCCCCCCACCGGCCTCCTGTCCTGCTTCTGTTGCTCACATCAGCCGCTGAAGTGACTTTAAGGATCACTGAGGCGCCGGGTATTGAAAGCAGGCATTGAAGACACCTCTTCTTTTAGAGATGCAACAAGATGGAAAGGAAGTCAGTCTCTGGGTCCAGAGGACTGTGTAAATTACCCAGCTGTATTTTATAGAAATTTTAAAGGCAGAATGTTTTGTTTTATTCTGAGGATAGGACCAATGTCTTTATCCAATGATACAGGTTTTAATCAAGACGGTCTACTTACAGAATTGGACAGAAGCCACTTAATCTCCCTACTAGCCCAACAAGGCATTAGCTGTTCTACATGTGGGAAGACTTAGGTTCAGCGCTCTGGTGTCTTGTGCAAGCTTACATGGCTACTAACTCATGGGGCCCGGAGTCAAGGCCAGTTCTTAGATTCCCAGGGCTGCCTGCTAATTAGCTGAATTAAATCGGTACTCCTCACTTTCTCAACAGACACTTGCAATTTATCAGGTGTTTATATCTTTTTGAGTATTACTTTACGGGAAAACATTTCAAAAGAACTGGAAGATGTCAATCAAGTTCAGTATTCTGCTGAGAAAAGTCAGTGAAAACTAATTCAACATCTAGCTCGGATTGTGATCTTAAAACAAAATAGTGGCTAATAAATTTTGAAAAGGTGTATCTAATGAGGGGAAAAGTTGAATCCTGGAAATAGCTAGGGTTTGGTTCTGTAAATCTTACTGTTTTTATCTGAGGAAGGGGGGACTGCCTAGAGTAATTTATTTTGACATTGTTCTGAAGAAGCGAATTCCTGCAAAAGCACTTTGTGAAAGACAACAAATGACAAGGGGAGTCACCATGCTGGGGTTTTGAGTTTGTCATTGACCTGGGACCAGTCAGGAGACGGTACCTCAAGAAGTTAAAAATAGAACTTCCAGCATTTGCACTGCTAGGTATTTACCCAAAGGATATAAAAATATAGATTCTAAGGGGTGCATTACCACTGTGTTTAGAGCAGCATTATCTACAATAGCCAAATTATGGAAACAGTCCAAGTGTCCATCGACAGATGAATGGATAAAGAAGTGGAATATATACATACATATATATATATATATATATATAGTGGACTATTACTCAGCCATCAAAAGGAATGAACTCTTGCATTTGCCATGATGTGGATGGAGCTAGAGTGTATTATGCCAAGTGAAATAAGTCAGTCAGAGAAAGACAAATACCATATGATCTCACTCATATGTGGAATTTAAGAAAGAAAACAGATGAACGATGGGAAAGGGGAAAAGAAAAAAAGGAGAGAGGACATAAACCGTAAGAAACTTTTAACGATAAAGAACAAACCGAGGGTTGATGAAGGGAGGTGAGCAGAGGATGGGCTGATTGGTGATGGGTATTAGGGAGGGCACTTGCTGTGATGAGACCTGGGTATTGTCTGTAAGTGATGAATCACTGAATTCTACTTCTGAAACCAATATTGCATTGTATGTTAACTAACAAAATTTAAATTAAAAAAGTAAGTAAAGGGCGCCTGGGTGGCTCAGTTGGTTAAGCGTCTGCCTTCGGCTCAGGTCATGATCCCAGGGTCCTGGGATTGAACCCAGGGTCAGGCTTCCCGCTCAGTGGGGAGCCTGCTTCTCCTTTTCCCTCTGCTGTTCCCCCTGCTCGTGCACACTCTCATCCTCTCTCTCCGTGTCAAATAAATAAGTAAATAAAATCTTTTAAAAAATGAGGGAAAAAAAGGAGATAGTTACCACATAAGAAACTTAAACAGAGATTTTAATAGAGAGAATTACTAGTTAGTAAGCCAAAGGATAGAAAGGAAACTCTAAGGTGTACAGAGGTGGTAATTTCAGGGCTCCGGGATCAAAGCGAGAAGCCTAGAATAACTTCCATTAAAATTTAGACATTTATAGGAGGGGTGGCGTTGCTCAGAAACTTCTGAGGAAGGGGCTGCCCCATGGTGCCGGTGTGTCTGAGGGGCCCTGAAGAAGCTGGTTCTGTGAGTGTTGGAGAAGCTGCAAAGTGGATCCAACCACCCCCAAGAGAAGGGAGCGTCCATCCAGGGTGGGGAAGCCTGGAGCTGCCATGCTCACAGGAACAGGAAGTAAACAGGAAGTGCATGGGGAGCAAACAGGAAGGAGCGAGTATCCTCGGTCTCCCCCGAACTGACTTTCCTTTCTAGTGTCCCTCCCACCTTTGCCAGTGCTTAACAAGGCACCAGAAGAAATATGTTTTGTGGTCCCACCCCCAGCATCACAGAGCAGAGCATTGACTTAGTAGTTGGCACTTGGTCCTCATTTCCAAGTCCTGCAAGTTCCTTGCAAAGTAGCTGTTGTCATTTCCATTTTATGTTGTAGGAAATTGTAGTGTGAGACATTACATTTTCCTGGAGTTCAGCCAGAATGTTCTAGAACCAGGATTATAATCCACTTGTGTTTGACTCTACAAAAGTCTCTTAGGGTGAGTTTCTGACTCATTTTACTTCATGTTCAGTGACAATATTCAATAAATATTTATTACGCTCCTAAATGCCAAGCGCTATTATATGGAATGGGGATATCGTAGTGAATAAATCATCATCCTTCTCCTCCTGGAATTTATCTCTATTAAGCATTACAAACACATACACAGAGGCACATTATTTATGGTACGAGTCTCACAATTTTAGGAATTTAATAACATTTGAATGTATGGCATACAAATAAAAGTAACAATATTTTTACCAACGTAGCAAATAGGAAGGGAATTTTAGAACAAAATATCAGTGGACTCTAAATTCCAAATTTTCCACAGGCTTCTGTTATACCCTCCATTCCTATAATCTACTTTTTTCTAGGTTGTTGAACACTTAACTTGCTCAAATTTACACTTTCTTATTTTTGCCCTCTGATTCCGAGGTACACATGGGGAGGTTCTATTTGTTCTACTCTTAATGCTGTTGGTTTCCAATTTAATTATATACAGCAAGAGATGGTGAACTATCAGCTCAAATTTGTTGAAACATTTTTATGAGGTTTGTGAGGTGGAGAGTGTGTGTTATCTTTTACATTAAAATATACCATTATTGTAGATTTGTCCATTTTTGTCTTCAATTTTTATCACGTATAATTCGAGGTTACGTTTTTTGCCCAAAGACGTAAGCAAGGTCCTGCATGTGATATCTTTTTGATGGGTAGTTTATTTTATCCCTTTGTTGGGTTGATCCTTTTTATTCTTTTAATATTTTTTCTTTTGGTTCTTTTTTTATCTGATACTAAATGTTACTAAAATAACTTTCTGGGTTATAGGACTGGAAAGCTGTTTTCCATATTCATTGTCAAATTATATTCTTGAGTTAGTAACTAACCCTTAAATAGTGCTTCTGTGTGTCACCCGTGTTCTGAGCACCATTACATACAGGCACACGCTCACTGCCCACAGCGCCCTCTGTGGTGGTTATGTCCATGTGGCAGGTCAGGAGACTCAGGCCAACTGTGCCCAGGGCCACAGAGATAACATGTAGCAGAGCTGGGTTTCGTCCACCGGTTCTGGCTCCAGACACATGCGTTTATCCACAACTTTTCATTGCACATAAATTATGACTTAGTGAGAATTTGGAGTTGAAAGTTACTTTCCTTTGGCACCATGAGGATACTATTCCATTTCTGCATCTTTTTTTTTTTTTTTTTTTTCTGATGAAAAATCTGTCCTCAAAAGGATTTCTTTGTAGGTGAACTATTGTTTCTGGAAAGCTTCTAGGATTTTCTATTTTCTTTATGTTTCAAGTCTCTCAAGACATCTAAGCCTTTTGCTTAGAACTCAGTATATCATGTTTTAATGGGAGAGTGTGTCTTGCAAAGAAGAAAAAAATCTTCACTTCTGGAATATTCTTGGTTATTATTTCCAGTGTCAACGTCCATTTACTGCCTTCTTCCGGCACTGTTATCATGTGGATGTTGGAGGCCCCCGGTAGCAGCCTTTGTGCTTCTTGCCAGATCTGTCGCTTTCTTTGTAGTTCCGTGTTGCATTCTGGGTGATTTCCTCGGCGCCATCTTTCCTTGCACCACCGGCTTATTCTACCAGGTCTGGCCAAGAGCTCATCCTAATGGGATTGCTAATAGTCACTTTACTGTGATATAATTCACATACCATAAATTCAACCCCTTTAAAGTGTACATTTCAATGTGTTTTGGTGGAGTTGCATCACCACCACAATTTAAATGGGGGACTTTTTCATCACTCCAAAAGGAAATCCCATCCTCATCAGCTCTCACTCCCCGGTGTCTCTGTTCCCGTCAGCCGTCCAGTTTCCTTGAGGGGAACTAATCTTTCTGTCTCTGTACATTTGCTTGTTCTGGACATTTCGAACAAAGGGAAAAATATACTATGTGGCCTTCTGTGTCGGGATCTTTTTACTTAGCATAAAGTCTTTAAGTTTCATTTATATTGTAGCATGAGTTAGTACTTCATTCTTTTCAGGGCAGAATAGCTTTCATTGTCTAAATGTACCACACATTGTTTATCCATTCATCAGTTGATACACATTTGGGCTATTTCTACTTTTTGGCTGTTATGAATAATGATGCTATGAACATTCAGGCACACATTTTTTGGTGGACTGATTTCAAGTCTTTTGGGCATATACCTAGCAGTGGAATTGCTGGGTCATACGTTAACTCTGTTTAACTGTTTGAGCAACTGCCAACCTGTGTTCCAAAGGGGCTGCGTTATTTTATATTCCCACCAGCTGTGTGTGGATCACCCAGCGAGTGTCATGCCATCTCATTGTGTCTGTGATTTGCACTTCTGTAATGACTGATGAGGTTGAGCATCATTTCATGTGGTTGTTGGCCACTGGTATGTCTTCTTTGGAGAAATGTCTTTCAAATTTTTTTGGTCTGCTTTAAGTGCCCCCCCCTTTTATTATTGTATGAGTTTAAAAAATATTCTAGATAAAGGGCCCTTATTGATACATGGTTTGCAAATGTTTTTTCCCCACTCTGGGTCGTCTTTTCACTTTGTGGAGAGTATCATTTTCACCACAAAAGTTTTTAATTGTATTGAAATCCAGTTTATTTTTTCTCTTGGTGCTTTTCTGTCGTGTTGTATCTAAGAAACCACTGTCAACCCCCAGGCCATGAAGATTGACTCCTTTTCTTCTAAGAGTTTCATAGTTTTAGTTCTTACATGTAGATGTCTGATCTGTTTGGGATTTTGTTTTTAAATGGTACGAGGGAGGGGTCATCGTGACTACAGTTGTGATGGAGCCATTTGTTGAAAATACAATCTTTCCCCCATTGAATTTTTCTGGCACCCTTGTTGCAAATCAATCAACTGTAAGTGTATGCATTTATTCCTGGGATTTCTGTTCCATTTATTGATCTATGTGTTCCTCCCCCCGCATCATGCTAGTATAACATCACCTTCATGACATGACTGTACCTTTGTAGAAACTTTCAAAATTGTGCATCATCTAACTTTGTTCTTTTTCAACATTGTTTTGACTGGTCTGGGTCCCTGGCACTTCCAAACGAATTTTGGAATCTTCTTAACCAATTTCTGCAGAATAAAGCCAGCTGGGATTTTGAAAAAGATTAAATAAAATCTATAGGTCTCTTTGGGGATTACTGTTGTCTTGCCAATATTATGTCTTCTGATCCATGAATATGGGCTTGTGCTACATTTATATTGATTTTTACTTATTGGCAAGAACATTTTATACTTTTCAGTGTGTGAGTCTTGTACTTCTTTTTTAAAATTATTTTTAAACAATTTTAATCTTTTTAATGCTATTATGAATGGAATTGCTTTCTTAATTTCATTTTAGGGTTGTTCGTTGCCAGTGTATAGAAACAATTAAAGTTTGTGTATTGATCTTTCATCCTGCAAAGTTGCTGACCTCATTTATTAGCTCCAGTGGGAGCTCCAGTGGATTCCTTCAGATTTTCTACACACAAGATGATATCATCTACAAACAGAGATAGTTTCATGTCTTCCTTTTTTCCTTTTTCTGGCTTAATTGTCCTGACTAGAACCTCCAGTAAAATGTTGGACAGCAGTGGCAAGAGCAGACATGCTTGTCTTGTTCCTGACCGCAGAGGCTGAACGTTCAGTCTTTCAGCCTTGAGGATGGTGATAGTGGGTTTTTCACAGATGCACTTCTGTCTGGCTGAGAGGTCTCCTTTGTATTCCTAGTTTATTGAGTGTTTTTATCATGAAAGGGCATTGGGTTTTTGCCAAATGCTTTTTCTGCATCAATTGAGATGACCATGTGGTTTTTGTTCTTTATTCTATTAATACAGTGTGTTACAGTGATTGATAAATCATAGTCCTGAACATAGTTTCATCAGCAGGATTTTTAAGCCTATGTTCATGGCCTGGATCTCCCAAACCCAGCTTCAGGTTCAAGCAGTGAATGTCTTCCTGCCTTCCTAGGGGACTTGAGAATATTCTTTTTTTTTTTTTTTTGTAGGAGTAGTATTTTATTTTTTTTAGGAGTAGTATTTTTTAATTATTTATTTTATTTTTAAAATTCTTTATTTAAACTCAATGTAGTTACCATATAGTGTAATATTAGTTTCAGGGGTAGAATTTAGTGATTCATTAGTTACATACAAAACCCAGTGCTCATTCCATCAAGTGCCCTCTTTCATGCCCATCACCCAGTTACCCCATCCCCCCAACCCACCTCCCCTCCAATTCTCTCAGTTTCTTTTTTCTTGGTGTCCCTGATAGCTAAGAACAGGGTTTGTGCACCATAAGATTTAACCAAAGAGAAAAAGGATTTTTGTTCATTTTTTAAAAGATATATTCTAGTCGCCTAGAATGAAAATCAATGAAAAATTGAAATTGGGAAAAAAATGTTAGTGTAGATTAGCTGCCCATGACCTGCTCACTCAGACCCCCTTATCCTCAGGGTTTAGTTTCTTCCTTTGAGCTGAGGACAATTCCTGTACTTGGGCTGGCACTGTCACCATGAGTGGTGCTTCCCAGCTCTTGTTTCTGCAGCAATAGCAGGTCTGTTTTACCTCACCTGGGCTCTCATAGACTAAAGGTTTCAAACTGCTAGGCCTCTGGTTGAGCTAGACCCTCTGGAGACATGGAGAGTTTAGTTATATGCATAGAAGTGAAGGGATCATCCTGGGGGGGGCTCGGCGTAGCACAGTGGTTCTCAAAGTGCGTCCTTACACCAGCACCAGGGAACTGGTGAGAGATGCAAACTTGGTATCCACCCCCCACCCCAGACCTACAGAATCTCGGAATCTCTAGATCCGTGTCTCAAAAAGCCCTCCAGGTACCTCTTGTGAGGGCCAGTGTATGAGTTCCCCCAGGGAGAGACAGAGAGTGCCCAGAATGGCCAGTGAGCCGTTGGAGCCGGAGGCTCTATTTAAGTCCAGGGAGATGAATCGAGAGAGGAGGAAGAGAAGTTTAGGAAATTAAGAAAGAGGCTGTGATGACGGTGTATGTGGGCGGGGAGAAAGGAGACAAGAATTGAGATGGTTCTGGTTCTGAGCGGGGGTGACTTGGCAATGCCATGGACCAAAATAGGGAACAAGTAAAGGAAGAGGAACAGGTTAAAGCAAGAACAGGATGGGCTTTGTACCTGACTCACCCATATATTTTGGAGTCAGGGTTGCTGGTTGAAAATCCCCAGCAAGCCACTCTGGAGCGGTATGACTCTGCAGTGAGTCACTTAAGCTCTCTGAGCCTCTGTTGCTTCAGCTGCACGGAGACTATAAATAGTAACGTCTTTGTGTTGTCTTGAAAATCAAAAAATAAATAAATAAATAAAAAAGCAAATTGCTGCCTGCAAGAGGTCATGTTAGGTCTAGAGTACCATACATATATGCCAAGTCCTGAGAGTCAGGAGGAACCTAGGTCAATCCTCTGACTTGCCACTTGTTATCGGGAGCCTTGGTAAGCGTCCTATCACTTCTGGCCTCAGCTTCCTCTTAGGTTACTCGAGGATACTAGACTCTACCTCCATGGTTGTTAGAATGAAATGAGGTCACGTGTGTAAGCCGCTTAGCGCGGAGCCAGGTGCTGGGAAGTGCTCAGTAAGTACTAGCCATTATTATGATTACTGAAAGTAATGTTGAAGACAGCTTACTTTTAAGTGTACAATATACATTTCCAAAGCTCTAGTTCTTACTGAGGACTCAAGTTTAAGTTCAAGTCAGCTTGACATTGCAGTTTTCTTTGGAGTGTATTAAGACCAGCACACACAGAAAATGCCTCAGAGCCCCCACTGGGGCCTTTGCGAACTGTGGAAGTCTTCTCTTTTGAGGTGAGGATGCTTTTGGATCCTGTGAAATGGGAATGATAGTGTGAATACATGCGTTCTGTTTTGGGAGGGTATCCAAAAAATGACCCTAAAATTAATTATGATTATTTTTTGCCAGAGACAGGTGCAAGAGGGGTTGAATCATGGGTCTGTGTTGCTGTGGTAGGAGCTGCCTTTCTCCAGACCCCTGCCCAGAAATCATGCTACACCCATGGCACCCGTCATGGAAACATTTTGTATCTTCCCCTTTCACTGCCATGGGGCCGTCAGTAAATGTTGCCCAGAGAGCAAAGCTAGAGCTGCTTGTGTGAGCCTCTGATGAGACCCTAATTGTGTCTGCAGCCCCAAAATTTTCATCTAAGCCCATTGTTAACCTGCGTTCCCATCGGCACCATGAACACAGCTCTATTATTCCCACACTCTGGCTGTCTCCTAATCTAGAAGAAGCAGGTAACAAGGGCTTCCAGTCGCCCTGCTGGGGAGTGAGGAGTTCTGCTTCTGTTCCCTGTCTCCCGTCCCTCCTGCTGCAGCCACACTGGGCTGTGGCTCTTCTTACTCGGATCCCTAACAGCCTTCTCATGTGCTGCTGCCTCCAGCGTCTCTTCCCTATGAGACACACAGAGGCCGCAAGCAGTTTGTCTGAATCCAGTTCCGATGGGACCACTGCCCCACTCTCATCCCTGGAGGCGGTCTGTTCTCAGTTGGGAATCAAATTTAAACTTTTCCACTGCCACCCCCCTACTTCCTCTTTTCTTTTATCCTCTGCTTCTACCGCCCAGATGACTCCATCCTCCCTGAATATCCACAGCTAGAACCAGCTCTGTCCCTTTTCCAGGGCTTCCACCGTCTGGATCCCTGCCCTGTCTCTGGGGAACATGGCACTCCTACTGGCCTCTACCGGCCTTTGAGACTTGGCTTAAATGCAACCTCATGCATGAGGTCTCTCCTCATTCCCATCCCCACCACAGGATTCACATGCCCTTCTCTGCCTTTCCAATACCAGGAAGAACCTGCATAGGCCATGAAACAGTTAGGTTCACAGAGTCTCAGCCACTTGCCAAAGCGATCTGGAAATAAGAACCACATTTCCTTCCACGTCCTAGGACTCCTAGCTCTGGTGGCATAGGACCCATCTGCCTGCACAGTCCGGTTCAGACCGATTATATCCAGATCCTGTTCGTGTCAGCATTTAGCTCCATTTAGCATGTTTAGTGAAGTATTGCGACTCTGAAGAGTAGCAATTAAACAGGCCTGAGAGACCCACCATCTCAGATGTTTCTCCGTGGGAGGGGGGGGGGTTCGGATGCAGAGCAAGGCTATGTCAGGAAAGCCCGAACCCCTCCCCAGCCGCCCATCCCCAAGGGTTTCCTTGAAGAGCCTGAGCCTGGGGATATAAACAAACTGGCTCAAGGGTACAGTACTGTGGCCCAGGTGAGCATCAGAGGGATTAGGGTCATCCTTTCTAGAAGAGTCAAGTGTGCCTGCACTGGCCCCCAGTGGTGGGAACATCAAGGAATCAATGCTTAAGAAAGAGAACCCCTCAGGCGAGCCGCACTCCAATGGGGTTACAGTGTGGGGTGGTAGGGTCTCCCCACTCTTTCCGCCTTACTTAGAAGCAGGACTAATTCTGTTAGATTAACTGAACCCCTGGACAAGAAAGAGATGCTGGATGTACTGGGAAGGCTGCTCCGTGGGCCTCCGGGAGCCGGCCTTATTCATCTGCCCCGGCTTGTGGGAAAGGGGTCTGGTAGCCTGGACGCTTGCCTTGATTTCATCTCATGAGGATCCCATAAAGCAGGTGCTGTTGGACGGTAGTGTCTTTCTAAACCCAGGGCCAGACTCTCATCAGATCCAGCTCTCAGGCAGGATAGGGGTTAAAGGCTGAAAATTAAGGTATAAATTAAACAACAGACATCTTTCTTGCCCTGACTACTCTGAAATATTTAGGGATGAGGCCCGACTCTGCCTGAAATACAAATGAGCAAGAGGAGGCCTGAAGACCTGCCATTTGGTCAGTGCGGTGGGAGCTGGGGCCGCGGGGGGGGGGGGGGGGGGGGGGGGGTCTCCTGCTCTTGGGAAGCCACTTCCTGACTCCAGCGTGGCACTCGTCAGGCGGATCGGCCAACCGCAGACGTGCCAGAAGGGCTACAATCTGGCCTTGACGTTGCAGATGTAACTTTGGCACCTCGTTCACCACTGGCAATGAGACCTGTGTTTGCATGAAAGTGATCCCTTTGCTAACACTCAGTGCTTTTCAAAGTCATCTCTCAATCTTTCGAGCCTTATGGCTACTTTTCCTCTGACTTGAGTGTTGTATCATCTGGCCCCTGGAAGCTGACTTTCTGGGTTGGCATCTGCCTTCCACCAAGTCCCTAATGGGAGAGCTGACACAGACAGGACACGTACTGTTTCTAGTACACACAGGTACCTGTACCTAGAGAGATGCGGGAATGTACCCCAGGTCCCCTGGTATCTGATGGAAGGGTGAGTCCCACATTGTGGCAGCTTCTCTTAGCACATGGCTATGGGGCCCGGGCATGACACAGGGCCTCCGGAGGGCCTGAACCTCCAACGTCAGAGGCCACCAGGGTCTGGTGGCCTCCCCCCACATCTGTCACGTCTTGCTTTCTCATGGTCTCCTCTGTGCACACTTGCACACGTCTGTGGTGACAGACCCCGGCCCTTTACCATTTTTCACAATAAATTAATTTCACTCAGGAGATGTATTGTTGAAAACTTTCCTGTGGGTCTGAGAAGTCACTGGGAGCGATGGTATAAAGCAGCTCATAGTTTTCTCCATCTCCCTGGAGCTCCAACCCTGCACGGGGCTGCCTCTGCGATGGCTCTGACACCATCTGTAGGTGACATTCCTGCCTCCTGCAGAGCCCCCCCCCCCCTGGGAAATGGAGTCTAGCCCCACTGCCTCACCTGGTTAGAGCTGTTCAAGAAAGTCAGGGCTACTGACCTGAGCTCTGCTTCCACACTCTCTGGGTTCACATCCAGGCTCTTCAGCTTCCTAACAATCTTGACCAGGACATTGAAGTTCTCTGCGCATGTTTCCTCATCTGAAAAAGGGAAATGTTTTCCTCTGAAAATGGAATCAAAATCTAGGATAGAGATAGAACCCTGCTTTCCTGGTTTCTTCTGCCTGACATTGCACCTCCGCTTTTTATTGGACACTAGCTGAAACCCCTTCAGAATCTGCCGTCATTTTACAAACAGAATTCCATTTCTTCTGCATGGCAGACTATGACAGCAGACACATTCCCACGCTAGGGTAAGCGTAATTAAATTCAGAGAGTTTGTAACTTGTTCTCAATCACAGAAGTGTTACGTGTGGCAACCACAGACACAAATCCTAATTTCTGCCTCCTGACTCCAAGGCTAGTGCTCTTTCCTCTAGAGAATAGAGGGCAACAGGCACATTCCCCTGCAGCTACTAGGTAACTACAAAGACAGACAGACACAGACACACGTACAGACGTGTGCGTGTACATACACACATCATTCACTTCTACAGGGGGATAAGAGGGCTCAGTTCTGAGTGTAACAATTTACTCAGGGTAATAATTCTTCCCTCTTGAAGTATCTCATTTAAAAGGTACGTGTTTTGCTTTTGGAGTCATAAGATTCCAACCAGCTCACTCTGGGTCTCAAAGATGATTTCTCATTCCCTTTTCTGTTGGAAACTGGTCAGTTGACTTTTTTGCATGTGTAATAATCTCATGAAAATAACCCACATTTATTGGACCCATTGGAACCGGGACTAGTCTGAGTGCTTTAACACAAATCAAATTAATCCTCACAATGCTTTGAGTAGGTATTTCCGTTATCCTGATTTTGCAGGTTTGAAAAATGAGGCAAAGAACTTTTAAATTCTTGCTTAGGGTCACGCAGCCAGTAAGTGATGGAACCACATTTCAAATCCATGAAGTATGATCTTGATTACTAAGCAATCCATCCATGATCACTACCTGAGTGTCAACTTGATACTGACATTTTAGTAGATACATTCATATATTAACTTTGTAACTATACAAAACCCCAGAAGGGTAATGTACCAGTTAGGACAAAAACCAGGAAAGAAGACACCATTCTGCACGGGAGAAGGTCATGGAGTGGCTGTGACCACCAGCCGGCCTGCGAGCAACTCCTTTGGGATGTGCTCTCTGTCCCCCCAGCTCCCATACCCACCTGCATCCTGGTCCCATAGTGGGAGCCATCTTCAAGGACTCCACCTTGAGACAGCATGGTGTTGTTGAGACCATCTGGCCAGCAAATGTGGCTGAACCCGGTTAAGCCCTCTTTACACACTGAAGATTCTGGCAGGTGGGTGCAGAGACCTCCTTATGGGGTGGTGCTCAAGGCAAGCCTGGTAAGTAAGTCCCCTTGCTTCTTAAACTTGCCACCTACTGATCTGGAGTGGCCTGCCTCTTCCTTCCATCTCTCCCTGTCTTCCACATGTGGGGGCCACTTTGGGAACCAACAATTCTGAGTATTTGAAAGAGAGGGAATTTAATGTAGAGCATTGGTCCAACAGGTCATATAGGAAAGCAGATAAATCAGTACGCAATGTTGAGCTAGCCAAGACTTAGTAACATCAGAAACCCGCTTCTTTTCAGGTTTTGGTGTGAGGAGGTACCATTACTGGATCCTGGTGGCTAGTGTTCCTTGACAAGAGCGGGCACCAGCATGGACCCAGCTGGAGACTGGTGTAGCCGCGTAAGAGGCCAAGCCAGTGTGGGAACGCTGCCTGAGCCACATCACAGGGGAAGAGAAATGTGTGGGATAAGATTGGCTTTTTGTAATCAAACTTTCTCCTCTTCGTTAGGTTATAATGAACCAGGAGCACCTTCCTTACGGATGACACTGGGCCAAGGATGGCTGTTTGGAAATCAGAGTGGTGACTTTCAGCCCTGCTTGTCTCTGGCTCTGGAGAATAGAGTCAGGTACGTAGCAGGTGTGCTGCTGCGTGTGTTCGTAGGCTGAGCCCTTGAGAGAATATGCGTGGGACTGCATCACAAAGCGCCAAGCGAGCAAATCTCCCTTAGAGTGCATTGACTTAGCTTCTGTTTCTACTTCGATAAAGCGCAGATTAATCCTATTTGCATACCTCCTCCTTCGCTTTGAACATTTGCCAGCATTCATTAAGACCGTGTCTTGGAATTAGCAAAAGATCCTTCACTGAACCACCAAAGCTTACAAAAGACTTCTTATCAGGTAAGAGGGTCTAGCCGTTTTTCCTCCATCCTGAGTAACGACCCGGCTGATGCTTAGGCATTGTGTTTACATATATGTTGTTGGAGTGAGCACTGGAGGCGCTGTGTGTGCATGGCCCACGTGGCAGGGGACGTCTCTCTGCCCCGAAGGTCCATAGAAGACAGCTTTAGCTCTATGTTGCACACTCTGGAAGCCCTGTACTTAGTGCTCTATGCATTTCCAGTGGTGGCAGTGTGTGTGTGTATGGCTCTCTCATATGTTCATCTGTTTCTCTGGCTCAAGACTCCTGCTTCTGCTGCGTTAGGTGAGTGGACACACCACCTGCTGGGTTCCTCCTCTGTCCGTTACCACATGCACACGGGCACACACACAACTGCACACTATTTATACCTGGTGGCAACTTTCCTGAGAGTTTGGGAAGAAGGAGGGAGCTTGGTTCCCCTGCACAGTGTAATCAAGACCCAATTCCCTGAGCATAGGACGGGCTAGTCAGTTCTACTCCCCAGCCCCACCCTTCCCCTCCTTCCTTCTGGATGCTCCACACACTCGGCCCTTCCCAGGATTAAGCATGTTAGCTTCCTCATGTGCTTCCTGCACCCTGTTCCCCAAGACTTTGTGTCTGAGTGTTGACTTCAAGCAGATTTTCAAGGTTCCTATCAGCACAGAGATCTTTTATTTTGGGGGTGCAGCTCGAGGTCCCTCTTCTCACAGATGTTTATAATTAAGTTGGGGAGGGGAAAGTAGAGGGACAGAAGGAGGGACAGGAATATCTACAGATACTATGGAAGCATTTTCTCACCGAGGGGAAAGGGGACTCAGAACACTGGAGGAAGTTCTGTGATGGTGGCGGGTGCAGAGGAGGACAATCACCCAAGTTTAAGATTGGTTGTAAATAAACGCAAACACGTTGGAATGGAATAGATGATCTTTCTGAACCCTATTCCATTTATTTTAAGGGAGCTTAATTCTGGTGGAGGAAAGGAAGGAAGGAAGAGTAGAGATGGATGGGGGATAACGCACATGATCTTATGTACATTCTGAGCATGTTCAATGTGCTCCCAGCTCAAAGATGAGAACATCTCTCTCTGAGGGTGACCATGGTTGACAGGGTGAGAAGTGCAACGTTTGCGGATTAATTTTGAAAAGAGAGCTGACAAGACCCGCTGATGGATTGCACATGGGTAATAGGAGAAGAGAGCAGTTAAGGACGGCACCTAAGTTTCAGACTGAAGTCAACCAGCGATGCTCATGACTGAGTGGGCGAACCTTTGGAAGGGAGGGATCAGGAGCTATGATTTGGCTTTGTGAACTTTGTTTCGACTATGAAATATCTCAATAGATGTTGAGCAGACGTCTAGAGAAACTGGAGCTCATAACTTAGCATGTATATAAATGTAACCTTTGAGCCCTGGGGCACCACCATTTACAGGACAGAGAGAATAAGCAAAGGGGTGACCAGAAAGGCAGGAGGAAATTTCAAGAGAGTGTGGTCTCCCAGAAAATAAATTCAAGCACGCCACATTCAACTGTGTCAAATACTGACCAGAGATGGAGTATGATGAGTCCACAGAGTTGGCCACTGGCCTTTGTACGATGGCAGAGGGGTTCCTTCAGGGTGCTGAGGGCAGGAGTTTGAGAAGAGACTCAGAGGTGAAGAAGTGAAGAAATGGTGGGAACAGACAATAATGCTAAGTTTTACCACAAAGAGGATGTAAAAAGTATCTGTCTCTTCCAGAAAGGGTAAAAATATTAATGATAATTAAGAATCCATACTTTCATTCTGAAATAATACTTTATTACTTTAATTTTATTTTACTGCTGGGTTCTATTTGCCTGTAATTTCTTATGAGCTTTTATAGTACTATCTTGAAGGGAGACTTTGATTTTTTTCTTATGCTATCTTCATCTGGGTTTGGAAACAAGGTTATATACTGGTTTTAAAGCATTTCTGTATTGCTATGTTTTAGCCCTGTTTATAAAGGATAAGAATTTTGAAAAAAAAATTCACTTACAAACCGCAGAGCACTTTTCCAGAAGTAATTCCTTAACTACTTTTTTTTTTTTTCCAGTTTGGTCCATGGCTACTGTCCTATTCCGCTTTTCTAATTGTTTCATTTAATTTATGACATTTTTGTATTATAAAAATGTTTGTATTCAGATTTTCTAATAAAGCAACATTTTAATATTGTATTCTCCTCTGAGCCCATTGGTATATCTTTGTTTTAAGGTGCTAATTTATACTCCTTTGAATTTTTGTGTTTTCATCTTTATACTTTTTCTCTGCAATGTGGGATGGCTTTGCAAATTTGTTATCCATATCACTGACGTTGTTCTATCCCTTTTTATATTCACTTAAAGATTTTAGAGACTCTGGTATGGATTCTGAAGATACTTGTTGCTGGCTTTCCAATTTCATCTCATCTGTGTCTTTCCATGTTGCCTCGTTGACTCAACTTGTTTTATCTTTACGGTTTTCTGGTACTCTTTGCAAAGGAATACCTTTCATTGTACCTTTTGACAATTCCAAACAGCATTCTGGAGTTTCCTATGTCACTGAACTAGATTATTTTCAGGGGACTACTCTGTGGATAACCTTGACTTTCCCTACTCAACCCATACTTCGTAGAACCAACGTATATTTTTTCTCCATATTCACTATGGAATGAAGTTGATATTTTTTTCAAGTTATGTTTTTGCCAAGAGGGTGTTCACACAGTGCTCCTCTGGGCATATTGAAGTGATGGTCAGAAACTTCCCAGATCTGCAGCTGGTGCTGGAGGGACCTGTTTCTGGCAAGCAGGCTCTCGGGGTGCTGTCTGGGGCACCGAAACTCCTCTGCCTGACCCTCTCTGCTTCACTTGGCCAGAACCCCGTCTCCACGCAAGACTCCTTTCTCTCTCCCTTTAAGTGAGACATCTGTCTCAGCTTCTGGCTGCCCTAACTACCCTCAACTCCTGTCAAATCTTCCCTCATCTACCAGTACTGTCCTGAAAAATCAAAGTTTCAGTGGTCTGCCTAGATCCATGTACTGTCAGTTTTGACCACCCCTTGTACCAAAAACTGACCTGGGCTGAGCTGTGTCCCTGATCAATTTCCTGGATAAAAGAGCTGCTATTTCAGTAAAGATAACTGTATTATAAAAAGAAAAATAAATCAATATTTGATGATAACATCCCAGTGCAGAAGTCCCTTCCAATGATTAAATCCCCAGTGGGGATACCTTAGCACTTACTACTCTATCATGGAGACTTGAATCATGTTATTTATGGCTAGGGCTTCAAAAGTCACATATACCTACCAATTCATATCCTACCTCCTACAAGAAGCTTTCCAAGATTACCCTCTTCCAATTGCTCATCCCTTGAAACTCTAAATATCTACAGTTTTATCCCCTTAGAGGCGATATTTAAATTGGACATATTAACTTCTGTTTGGCATTCTATAATTTACAGAGCAGATTTTGCATATGTTATTTATCTTAACACAGCATCTCTTTTAAGTAAATAGTATAAATTGTATTTTGCATTTGAAGAAACTAATAATGAAGAAATTGCCCCTGTTTACCCAGTTAGTACATAGCTGAGGGGATAGAAAGAAATGACTTTGCCAGGTTCTGTGTTATTAACATTTCTGTTCTGTAAATGAGGAAATCAAGACTCGCAGAAGTTAAAGAAATCACTCAAATAAACACAGATATTTAGTGTGAGAGCCAGCCTTTGAATCTTAGTCTGTGTGGGTCTAATACCTCTGGCCTTTTCTCTGTGTTGACAAGAACTTGGTCACACACACAGCAGGGCTGGATTGCGTATCTCTCATGGGTCTTTTTCTCTCAAAAAAAAAAAAATCATACGAACACAAAGAGTGGATGTCATTAATTATATTATTACTATTGTCATTACCACCTCCAAGGCTTAACTGAAAATGCACCCACTCTGGATTTTGTGTGATTCTCTGGGTCAGAAAGAAATACTTGTTCGTGGGGTCTCAGACCCTTTGCACTTACACAGCTTCCATCTCTCAAGGCTGGGTTTGTGTGTGATTATGCACCTGTCTCCTCCAGCAGGCTCCTAGAGGTTGGGTTCTGTGACCCTTGTCTTAATAGGATACCTTTAACATCTTTAGTGCTCATTAAATGTATATTGAGAGGATTTTTATTTATAACTTGCAGAGGAGACTTGCACACTTGCCCCTGTGCTGACTTTGCTTTGTATCCTTTCACTGTAGTAAAGCTTAGCCATGGGTCCCACTGTAAGGCAAGTCCAATGAGTGCTCCTCAGGAATAGTCTCTGGGGCTTCAGCTACATCTCCGTTAAGTAGCAAAGTCACAGACGGGGACTGCATTTTGGGGCACCCCTACTTATCCCTCAGCATAGGTTGCGTACAGGCACATGGGTTTCCTTCCTGTTCTGTTCAGAGAGTGAAGTGTTGTTTACTGTTTTGGAGGGAAAGGCTGGGGCCACTGGGAGGACCAGCGCTGCAGAGAGGAAACTCAAATTCAATGTGCTCGACCTCCTTCTGTGTGCACCTAGCAGAGTCAATATAAAGAGAACGATCTGTCTCATCATTACATACTAAGCACGCCATGCATATTCATGCGCCCACACTTTTGCTTATGCAGTTCTTCTGCCTGAAATGCTTTCCTCTTTTGGCTTCCATTCTCAGCACTACACCAGAACAGAGCTCACGGGCGCCTCACCCTCTTCCCCATGGTGGAACACACGACAAAAAAAATCCTGAGGCTTCGGTTCGGGTTGCGTTCAGAGCATTTGTTGATCACACACCATTAATGGATCAAATTCTCTCAAGGGCTGAGAAGTGGTAGGAAGTGAGGTCATGGCAGAGTCTGCATGTGGGGGAGTGGGAAAACCACAAAGCCTGCGTGAAGGTAGCTCAGGGTGCCTGGGATGAGCAGTCATCTCCTTAACAAAAATATTTAAAATCATATTGAAGACATTAAAAGCATATGAGGCTAAGCCCAGGAATGAAATGTTTGGGCTCATTTTAGATGAAAGGGGACATATTTTTGCATCTGTTCTTTCCAGCTCATTATACTATCTCCCACAAGTTCAACAAATTAAAACCTGGCTTGTTTCCATCTCATTAGGGATCAATTTGCATGAATTATAGGTTTGCATTATTCAAGACTTGTGTTTAATTACAAGAATTGGGAAAGAAAAAGAAAAGAAAAAGAACTGACGGAAGAAGTTGCCTTCACCTTTAAGTTCTTTATGCTGGTTTCCCATCTGACTTTATTACCAAAGCATGGAAAAAACCTCAGGGTTCAAAGCAACTGAAAAAGGGAAGAACCAATCCTTGTGGTCAACTGCAATCTTCTGCCTTCTGCATTTCCAGCCCCACCTGTCTTTGGAGGCCTGGGTCAAGTGCCTTGTCCTTAGTGGGGAGCAGAACGTGAATGTGAAAGAAGCAAGAGCTTGTGAATTAAGGGGACGTGAGTCTGACTCCAAGCCATGTCCCTATTCTGATGAGCACCAGTCTAGGTGCTTCTAGACATGCTACACTATTTCGTCCTCCCCACAGGACTGCAGCGTGTGCACTGTTACTTCCACCTCATGCGTGTGGACCTGGAGGCTCAAAATGTGGAATGACTTCCCCAAGGTCCCCAGAGCCCAGGTGGAAACCTGTGTCCGTGTGTCTGAAGGCAAGCTTTCAGATGGTGCCTGCAGGAGACAGATGGGTGTGCCTTCTTGGGATATAGGCCCCTTTCCCCTCTTGTTCCCAGCCTGAGTTGCCCTTGCTTCCTTCCTGTCCCCTGCTGCCATACCCCCACTCTCTGTACCACTGTCATCTTCTTCCTCCCTCTCTTCAGACTTGGCCTTATCAATAAGAAGAATAAAATAAAAGCTGTCATCGGTCTACTGGTTACCAGCCAGATGGAAGCAGCGACAAGTTAGGGGTGGCAAGTAAGCATTCCATGGCTTGCTTGCCCTTCAACCTCAGACAAATCAATTATTGCAACTGTCTTAAGCCTCAGATTTTACATCTGTATTTTAGCGTCATGAAACCGATCTCACAGGGTTTTTGTAAACAATGATTGAAATGATTATCCGAAGTACTTAGCATAGGAACTGCTCAATAAATTAGAGTCAGAGCGGATAATTACAGGATTTGAGCTTATCACTCAAACATTACTGGTAAACGGTGCTATCACCCCCATTTTACGGAATAAGAAAAGGAAGCTGAAGTGATCTAGTATCATGCCATAAGTAGGTGGTGGGGGCAGAGATACAATGTCAGGCCCACTGGGCTTTGTAGCCTCTGCTTTTCCCATTATACTTCCTCCACGGGCCTTTGCAGTAGGTTTCTAACAAGACCCAGCTCCTCCTCCTTATTTGCAGGTGCATCATGCTACAAAGTAAACCTGACTTTATCATCCCTTTCCTCTATGGGCACTCTTTGGCATGAGGACTGAGGCTGATTTCATGCAATCTCAGCTCTAAATTTGGAACAATGATATTGTGTGTATGTGTACATTTATATAAGTAGACTTAGTCACATTGAAAGTAAACATAAACATCTCCATGGATCAGAAATCAGAGATATCCTGCTATAATTAAGGAATTGCTATGCAAACCTACTGCACACATGTGCAATTGTGTGTTCAAACTCGTAGTGACCACTGATATGGGGGACTCAGGCTTAGTGCATGATGATGGGTACTCCAGGATCATTGCATGAAATAAGGAGCTCACAGTAGGCGGGGGAGGAGCTTGCCATTAAAAAGAGGCAGATAAAATTTGTGATCAAGGCCCAAGGCTGTGGCCAGAAGGATGTTGCTTTGCCAGAGGAGCAGAAATGAGCAGAGGCAGCCCAAATCAAGGATTGGGAAAAACACCATCCTGACGCACAGACTGGATAGGGAACATCCCTGTGAGATGACAATATTCTATGTGGTTGCAATGGGAACCCTAGGAGATCATGTGGAGAGAACAGTACTAAGAAATGCCTGCTAGGGGTATGTAATATGTTTTTACCTAAAAATTTAAAAACTCTAAAAGAAAACAAAAATGAAAGTGTACTTGTTTGGAAGTAAAATGAGAGGAAATCAAAAAGGAAAAATTCTATAAAATTGTGGAGCATTGTATGACAAAAACAACAGAGGAAAATTAGGAACAGGTGGATAAGGAAACAAAGCCTTTAGAAATTCTAGGGAAAAAATTAATTTAATCAAATTAAAAGTCAACAGGTGGGACAACTCTAAAATGGACCCAATCAAAGAGAGATCTAAGCATTGGAGGGTAATTGTGACAAACTCACCCAGACCACGATGCTGAAGTATAGGATGATGGGACATGAAGATGTTACAGGACACTGGGGACAGATTATGGCATTGTATTACATGCTTAATAATAGTTCCAGAACTAGAAAGGATGTGAAGTGGCATATGTAGTAATATTCTAAGAGAAACCATTTCCAAAGTGAAGACAGGCATGAGTTTTGCTGAGTAAAATAAAGTAAGTCCACACCTAGTAACACTGTGGTAAAACTCGAGGACATTAGGAATAAAGGGAAACTCTTACAAGTTACCAGACAGAGAAGCAAATATTAGGCACAAAAGAACAACAGCTAGACTTGCTACAGAACTTTTCATCAGCTATCCTAGATGCTAGGTTAACGTCTTCAAAATGTGGAGGGGAAATAAAGATCAACCTGGAATATTAAACCCGATCTACATTATTATTCCAAAGGGAGGTGAAATGAAGTTGTTTTCAGATATGCAAAGAGAGTTTACCTCAGTCTGACTCTCACTAAAGCACCCAGCTCCAAAAGGATGTATTTGAGCAGGAAGAGAGATGAATGTGGAAATTTGGCTAGGATATAAGTTAAAAGAAGAAGGAAGAGAGAAATCAGTAAACTATGTGGATAAATCTGATTAAATCTTATCTTTCAAAAAATATAACAACGAATAAGAATACCACTTATTTGTTTTTCTACAGCAGAGGAAAATGCTAGACAGTGGTAATGACAGGTGCATTAATGCAGAGGGGGTCCATGGGGTAATTAAAAGATGCCAGAATTCTAGCACTTTTTGTGGGGGGAGAAAGATGGTGAAAAATATTGACATTGGATAACTTCATAAGTAGTTAGTAAAATGTATATATTTTGAAATTTTAAGAGTAACCACTAATAGAAAAGAAATAGAAGCAGTAATCTGTACGAGCAAAGGAAAAACAATAAATCTCTATCAACCCCAGAGAAAGCAAAGAAGGAGAAAGCATTTTGGTAAAAATAATCAAATGTTATCAGTAATTACAATAAAAGTAAACAGATTATGCTTGTGTATTAAAAGACAGAGTATATTAGATTTGATAAAGCAAAATAAAAAATGCATCTATGCTGCTTACAAACGTCACACCTAAAACAAAAGCAGCATGCAAAAATAAAAGTAGTTGAAATTAAAATGATGGGAAATAGTATAAAAAATGAATGTATCAATGCTATTATCAAGTAATGTGAAAAGGGGCGCTTGATAATGATAAAAGGAATAACTTGTCAAGATATAATAATGAATTAGTATGCACATAATAACACAGCCTCCAAATACATATAGCACAGTGAGAGTCAAGGCTTTAATATGACCCACAATATCCTCTGTGCTCTGGGTAGATAGAACCCGTCCAGTTTATATCTTCATGCATGCTGCATACTCCGCACATATAAATGCTTGAACACATCAAGTAGATGTTTCTGCCCGTCCCTTAGTGTTCTAGGCCTCTACACGACCAGGTCACCAAAAACACTCAAATCACTTCCCTTGTGAGAAATTCCTTTACCCAAAGAGCCCTCTCTTCTAAGTAAAAATTGTTTAGAAGTCAATTTTTTTAATGGACAGTTATGTAGTTGCCCATTTGTGGCAGGAGAGAGAGATCTCAGCTCACTGGCCTTTAAGTTGCCTGGGAAGTTCCTCCTGGTCAGGATAGTCCAGAGCCAAATAAAGAACTATTGATCTAGTTCAAGTCTCTTATTTTACTCATGGTGAAACCAAGACCCATAGAGGGAAAGTGAATTCCCGAAGTTCACATGGTGATATGGATACCAGCATGAGGATTAGAACTCCCATCTCTTGTGCCTCAAGATTCTTTCCTGCCTGCTATTCTCACCCCAGCCTTCAGAGATTGTAGAATGTAGACATTTATAAATGGAAAAGGCCTTGGGCATCATCTCAGCCAGACCCTTATTCTGTAGCTGGGAGCACCAAGGTCCTGAGAAAGGGATCCTCACAGCACCCATCACTTAGCTGTAATCAATTATTGCCATTGGTTTTGGTCTAAAACTGCACAAGCTTCAAGTCTATATCACCTTGTTTACATCTGAAGGGCAAAGTGGCCCTCGCTATATGTTCCTTCTCCCTTTATTGTTTTAAAACATTCCATTATTTTCAATACAAGCTAATATATTTTCATTGTAAGAAATCAAGAATGAAGACTTGTATAAGAATTAGAAGCAAAAGTTCCCCTTTATACCTTATTTCCAAAATGAATTCTCCAACCCAAAGACAAATGCTACTAATTTTTCATGAACTTTCCAAACATCACCTCCTGCATTTACAAACACCCTACACATCTTACAAACACCCACGCGCGCGCACACACACACACACACAGACACACACACACACATGAACACTCCATATATATGCAGTGTTGGTGTCTGTTATGGGCTGAATTGTGAACCGCAAAATTCCTATGTTGAGGTCCTAACCCCCAATATTTTGGCACATGACTGACTGCATTTGGAGACAGGATCTTCAAAGAGATGATTAAGTTACAGTGAAGACATTAGGGTGGGCCCTGATCCCGTGTGAGTCCTGTTCTTACAAGAAGAGGAAATTTAGATACAAATCCGCACAGAGGGAAGACCATTTGAAGACATGGGGAGAAGACATCCATCCACAAGCCAAGAAGAGGGGCCTCAGAAGAATTGACCCAGCCAATACCTTGATCTTGGATTTGTAGCCTCCAGACCATGAGACAATAACTGCTGTTGTTTGAGTCGCCTATTGTGTGGCAGCCTGAGCTGACTGAGACACCAGATTTAAGTTATCCTGGATCTTCCAACATAAGACAAGTTACTAAGCTTGAGTTTCCCTACCTGTAAAATGGAGTGATAACATCTACTTCTTGAGGTTTTGTGAAGGGTCTTAAACCAGACATTGCAAAGTTCCTTGCATGTAGGAAGTATACTGTCTAGCTGTGAACTCTTTTGTCCCCCAATGCAAAACTTATCCCTCCCATCAGACATTAAGCCCACCGAGAACAAAAAATGTATATGAAGATCCTTTTACATCCTTCAGTAGGGATTGATACATCAAATGTGCTACCTACATTTCAAGATCATTCCTTCTAATACCTGACTGCACACCATGGCACTATTATTTACACACCCCCTTAACATGTTGATTCCTGAAAAATTGTTACAAGCACTCTCTTTCTGCATAACCCCCAGCTCTCTTGCCTTTTCTTGCTCTGTAGTACTCTCTTGGAAAAGCCCCAAACCTGTAAAAGAATTTTTCCTTACTCTGTACCTGCACAAGTTGGCTAAATATGGCAGGAGGAGCCCAGAACACCATAGTCTTATTTAAATTTATGACTGAATCTCTATGGTGTGGTCCTTTGTGCAATCCCCCAGTGGTCCTACCTTCCCTGGTCCTGTCTTCCCCACTTGGGACAATGGTATGCCGTGCTTCTCTGTTCAGACCTCCAACACTCCCCCCACCCCATCTTCATTCTCAGTGATGGCCTTGCTTCTTGTTCAAAAAAATAGAAGTGATAAGAAAAGAAACTCCACACGTTTCTGCTCCCACACGTCCCCACCTGTCAGCGTCTGTACCTGCACCTCCTGCCTTCTCTTCCCAGTACTGTAGATAAACTCCCTAAGAAACATTTGGGAGCCAGACCCTTCCCCCTACATGAGGAGGCACCCATTCTCTCCTACTCAAGGACATGGCAGCGGTAACTTTCCAGTCCTTTTTGCAGCAATTTCTCCCTGTACCAAGTCATTTTCATGCACACGGAAGCATGCAGTGACTTCTCCCATCTTAACAACCTAGCATTGGTTTCACTTTTCCTTCCCTGCTCTGCTCCATTTTCTGCTCCTGTTTACAGCAAAACTCCCTAAAATAGTTGTGTACCCTTGCTTTTCAAAGTTCTTCCCCTCTTTTTCTCTCTTACGCTCCTACCACCCCTTTGTCACCACCTGCTAAGGACATGGCTCTTGAGAATATCAGCACTTGTTCAGGCTGTGAAACCCTGTGGCCATGTTTGCAATCCATAGCTTGGTGAAACCATGAGCAGCACTTGACACAGGTGATTTCATCCTTTCTTTCAGGACAACACATGCATTAGTCAGGGTCTTAGCAGATGCAGATGAGATACTCATCAAGGATTTTTAAAGAAACATTTTAATGAATGGACTATTTGGAGAAGTGTGACAGGGTAAAGGGATATAGATTCATCCAGAGAATAACCACCCCAGGAAGCTGTCAACACTCCTACACCCCAACAGGGCAGAGGATGGAAATGTTGTTACCAGGACCTCGTTGAGAGTTGGGGCCAAAGAAGGGGGAGGTAGGCACAAGGCTTGGTCACAGAGGGATGCAGTACCCCCCGGAACCACTTTGAGGAAGAATGGCTTGGGACTAATGAATATCCCCACCTCTCTCCTGGCACCCGCTGATGTCCTGACAATGATTCTCATTGGCTAAACCCAAAAGGAAGCCAGAGGGCAAGGAAGCCCACAAGATGCATTAAGTAGGTGACAGCCTTCCAGGATACATAACAGCTGGAGAGGACAAAGAATGACAAAGGCTGGTGTGGTAGCAATCAGAGAACAGGCAACACACTAAATGTTCTTTCTTCTTCTCCTATCACTGACCTCCCCTTCTCTGTCTTCTTTGCTGGGTCTCCCCCACCCGAGCTGGACTTCCCCATGATTCAATGCTCAGACCTCATCTTTTCCCTCTCCACATTACCTCCGGGGCCTTTTCCAGTCTGAAAGCCTCTAATAACATCTGCCTGCTGACGACCCTACACTTCTGTCCCACATGGATCTTTCCTCAGAAACCCACCCTGGTATAACCAATCACCTGCTCGACATTTGTCCTTGAGTATCTACTAGGCACCTCTTATTTAACACGTCCAAAATTAAACTCCTGAGCGGCACCCCAAAATCAGTCTTCCCCGTCTCAGTTAATGGCAACTCAATCTTTCTAGAGGCTAGGTCAACAGTCTTGGCACCATTCTGGCTGAAGTTTTTAATCTCATACCAAATATCCAATTTGTCGGCATATAATTTTTACTCCACCTTCAAGATGGCTCAAGGATTCAGTACTTTCCCTCACCTCGACTGCTAAGACCATTGGCCAAGCACCATTACTGGTTGCATGGGTTATTGCCGTAGCCTCTGTGGAGGCTGCTGTGGGTGTGCTGCCAAGACCTCTGACCCCTCAGGACTGAGCCTACATTCCTAGCTGCTGGTAGGGTTGGTGGCTGAAGGCTCTCATGGATCCCTCTCTGGGAAGTGTCCTCCATGAAATAGAACTGCTCACTCCAAGTCACATTTTCACTGTGGAGTCAGCACTCATTCAGTGACTAGCCACTTTTGGGTAGGAAGCCCCAGCCATCTCATCCCATGGTTGGACAACACTAAAGGGCCATCCCAGCTTCAGAGTGCCATGGATCGGATGAGCTTTTTTACACCTGTACCTCTGTTCAAATGCTCCCTCTGCCAAAACCTACTTTCTTCCCTCCCTGTGTACATCCCTCCCCTCAAATGTAATCCCTGGCACACTTTCTACGTGCGAGTTTCCATCTTGGAGTCCATCAGGGAAACATATCTAAGACGGCCTGCCTATAGTGTATCCCTAAACACTGTAGCAAGAATACCCTTTTAGAGCTTAAGTAGACACTATGGATGACAGTAGGGCAGTTCCTCAAAAAAATAAGCATAGAATAATCATATCCAGCAATTCCACTTCTGGATACATACCCAAAAGAATTGAAAGAAGGGTCTTTTTTTTTTTTCTTAAGAGAGGAGAGAGGAGGGGGGCAAGAGGAGGGGCAGAGGGGAGAGAGAATCTTAAGCAGGCTCTATGCCTAGCGCTGAGCCTGATGCAGGGCTTGATCCAACATCCCTGAGATCATGACCTGAGCTGAAATCAAGAATTGGATACTCAACTGACCGAGTCACCCAAGCACCTTGAAAGCAGGGTCTTGAAGAGATATTTGTACACCCATGTTCACAGCAGCATTATTCACAATAGCTGAAAGGTAGAACAAACCTAAGTGTCCATTTACAGATGAGTAAACAAAATGTGGTTTATCCATACAATGGAAAATAATTCAGCCTTAAAAAGGAGTAATATTCTGACACATACTACAATAAGGACAAACCTTGAGGACGTTATGCTTGTAAAATAAGCCAGCAAGAAAAACACAAAGACTGTATGATTCCACAAGCGCGAGGCACCTGGAGTAGTCAAACTGGTGGAGACAGAAAGTGGGATGGAGATTGCCAGGGGCTGGGGGAGGGGGACATGGGGAGTTGTTTCATATTCACAGAGTTTTAGTTTTGCTAGATGAAATGCCTTCTGGAGACAGGCTGCACAACCACGTGAGTGTATTTTACTACATCACCAAACTGCGCACTTACAAATGGTTACCATGGAAATTTTGTTATGTGTATTTTACCACAATTAAAAAACATAAAAACCCAACAGAAATACTTAAGTTGGATTATGTCATCCCCGCTCAAAACTTCTTACTGATTCCCCCTTTCACTCAGAGCATGACCGGAGTCTTTATAGCCAAGACCCTTGGTGATCTGGCCCCATTCACCCGGACTCTGGTGTCCTCCTCAGCCTCATGGGCCTCCATGAAGGCCATCCAACATGGCTGCCCTGCTGCTGCTTCTGAGCACCTCCCTTCCTTTCCCTCTGTGTGGCTAAGCTCCTCTCCCCCTTCAAACCAGTGCTCAAGTTCACTTTCTCCTCCATGTGGGCTTTCCTTCTCTATTTGATTACAGCTGGCCCTTCCCCAGCACTCCCTAACTCCATCCCCTACTTTGCTCACCTCCTTAAACCTGAGGATTTTCTCATACGCTTTAACACTTCCTTATTGTAAGTATTATTGGTCAGCTCTGCCCCTCTGGAACATCCTCTGTAAGGACACCCATTTTGCCTCTTCTTTCATGGCTCTATCACCAGTGCTGGAAAAGTGGCCAACACATAGGAGGTGGTCAACAAATATTTGTAGGATGAGTGTGTTGGGAGCTGGTCATGTATATTGTTAATGAAATAGAATTTGTTTGCCCCTTCTCCATAGTTAGGATAGTTAAGAAGGAATTTTAAAAACACAATAGTGTTTGGAATATGGTTTTCTTTCATGGATTTAGTTTCAGGAAGGATTTAATAAACAAGTAATTTATTTTCAAGAGGGAATGCTCCCGAGAATGAAGGCTTCTGTGCCCAGTGTGAAGATGCTCTTTGATTTTGCTTCATGGGATTGAATGAACACAGCTTGTGATGTTTTTGTCCCACTTTTGGATGCATTTAGGCTAAGTTCCTGGAAAGGGAGATGTCCTAGTTAGAAAGGCATGAGTGATGTATCTAGCAACATGGCAAGGTTTCCAAATGAGTGATCCAAGTAGGTCCGCATGAGGTAGAGTGAAGGGAAGCGGTGTCAGGGATGAAGACCTCCACTGCTCACCTCTGGGCCATTGCAGTACCACAAATCTACTCTTACCCATTTATTCGGCAAATATGAGCATACAGAGGACTGCTACTAATTAGGAACCATTCCAGTCATGCCTTTAAGACTGGAATTCAGTAAAAGGACCCACTGAAGATTGTACCATGACTTCAGCTTATTATATATCTTCCAAGCTGTAGGGCTGAGGGAGCAAGGAGGATGAATTATTTATTTTAACTTCAAATTATTGGACCATTTATTAAAATAACTATAAAGTCATGATCTGTTATGCATTCCAGTTTATTGTGTGCAAAGGTGTTAATTGGTTTTCCTGGATTCAGGGAATTTTACCTCTGTTGGCACCAGTGTTCAGCCCATGTTTCTGAACTGAAACACCTGCATTCAGGCTTCAGCTCCCAGACCCAAGCAAATAGGATGATGCTATTTGATAAAGTGGGCTACCTTCAGAGTACAAAACTTTTCAAGTGTGTTGAGTAATAAAATATTACAATTTCATATTTGCCCCTATATAATTTTTTCTCAAATTCAGATAAAGGAGAAATTTATCTTGTTTTTTTTTTTCGTTTTTACTAATGAAGACATCCAATTTATCAGTGTTCCAGACCCTTCTGTTGTAGTCAATATGGATAAACACAGGGAATGAAGATAATGAACAAATCCATCACGCCCCAAAGCTTCCTTGTGTGTCCCTTAGTAAGCTCTCCTTACATTCTTCCTCGTTTTCTCAGGTTCCCAGGCAACCACCAAACTGCTCTGTCATTAGAGAGTAGTGAATTTTTAAAATGGACTCATGCAGCATGTACTTCTTTTGTTTGGCTTTCTTCATTCAGTATAACTATTTTGAGATTCTTCTGCATTACCGAATGTCACAATGGTTTATTTCTCTTTGTTCTAAGTGGTATTTCATTGTATGGGCCTACCAAAGTGAGTCCATCCATTCATCTGTGGGTGGACATTTGGGCTGTTTCTCAGTGTTCGCCTATTACAAATAAGGTGGTTAGGGCATTTGTGTACAAGTCTTTGTGTGGACATATGCTTCCATTTATTTGGGGCAGTGACCTGTGAGTAGAGTGGCTGGATCCTATGGTAGGCGAATGTTGATCTTTTAAAGAAACAGCCACACTGTCTTCTACAATGATCACACCATTTACCTTCTCACCCCCTGCTTCACTGCCCAGTGGAGGTACAAGTGTACCTTGGCCTCCCTCTGATGACACCCAGGATGGGGTCTCATACTTCCTACTGGGTGGCATTGGGAGTTCTGGCTCTTCACATGGTCTCCACTGACCAGAGAAGGGGAGCTTGTGCCTTGTTGCAGGTGGGAAGACCATGCCTCCCTCCTTGGCCTTCTCTGAGCCACCATGAGAAGGAGGGCAGCCCATCAGAGCCTCCAAAGGACAGAGGAAGTCCAGCCGTACAAGTTGGTGTGGTGGGGGTGGGACCCCAGTTTCTTCCTGTGGTGTTTGCGTGGAGCCAATTGGTTATTGTTTAAGGGTTTCTGTCTGGATGGTCTGCCTTCTTCCCTTTACTTCTCAGAATCCTGCTTACATACAAGGTCCAAGGTCTTCAGGCATTCTAGGGGAAGGGGTAGGGCAAAGCACATGTTCTCCATCTCCCTGAAAGTGTAAGGCCCAAGAGTGCTATTTTGCACCCCAATGGTTTTAAATTATAATTTTTGATGCTTTCTTACTAGTATACAGAAATGCAATAGTTAAATATTGATCATGTATCCTATAACCTCAATACACACATATTAATTCTCAGGTTGACAAAGCACTCTTCTATTTCTGGTTCGTTGAGTGTTTTTATCATAAAAGGGTGTTTTTTTTTTTCCTTCAAATTTTGTTTATTTTGTTATGTTAATCACCATACAATACATCATTAGTTTTTGATGTGGGTGATCCACGATCCATTGTTTTCGTATAACACCCAGTGCCCCACGCAGAACATGTCCTCCTTAATACCCATCACCAGGCTAACCCATCCCCCCACCCCCTCCCCTCTAGAACCCTCAGTTTGTTTCTCAGAGTCCATAGTCCCTCATGGTTCATCTCCCCCTCCGATTCCCCCCCTTCATTTTTCCCTTCCTGCTATCTTCTTCTTCTTCTTTTTTTTTTTTAAACATATAATGTATCATTTGTTTCCGAGGTACAG
>NW_027397067.1:79294090-79340653 GCF_003265705.2 Callorhinus ursinus | reverse complement strand
TCTAGAACCCTCAGTTTGTTTCTCAGAGTCCCTAGTCCCTCATGGTTGATCTCCCCCCCCCATTCCCCCCCTTCTTTTTTTCCTTCCTCCTGCTTTCTTCTTCTTCTTTTTTTTTTTTTTTTAACATATAATGTACCATTTGTGCTACGGTGAGCACTGTGAGTTGTGTAAGGCTGTTTAATCACAGACCTGTACCTCTGAAATAATACATTACATGTTAAAAGCGTGATGGGTTTTGATGCTTTTCTTCCATCTGTTGAGGTGATCACGTGGTTTTTGTCCTTTGCTCTATTAATATGGTATTTTGCATGTTGAATCTTGTATTCTTGGGATAAATCCCATTTGGTCATGTTGTGTAATCCTTTTTATATGTTGCTGGACTCAGTTTGATAATAGTTTGTTAGGATTTTGCATTTATATTCATAAAGGATATTGGTCTATTGTTTTCTTGTCATGTTGTTTGATTTTTGTATTCGGATAAAACTGGCTTCATAGAATGACTTGGGAAGTGTTCTCTTTTCTACTTTTTGTAAGAGTTTAGGAAGAATTGGTTTTCCTTCTTTAAATGATTGGTAGCATTCACCAGCAAAGCTGTCTTGTCCTGGCTTCTCTCTGTTGGAAGTTTTTGATGCCTGAATCAGTCTCTTCTTATTATAGGCCTATTCAGATTTCTATCTGCTTGAGTCAGTTGTAGAAATTTGTCCATTGTGAATTTAGAATATCTTTCTAGAAATTTGTCCATTTCATGTAGGATGTTTCATGTGTTAGCATAAATTTTCATAGTATTTCCTGATAACCCTGATTTCTGTAAAGTCTACAGTGACATCCACTCTTTCCCTTCTGGTTTTAGTTATTTGAGTCTTCTGGGCTTTTTCTGGATCCATCTATATAAAAGTTTGTCAATGTTGTTGATCTTTTCAAAGAACCAGGTCTTGGTTTTTCTATTGTTTTTGTATTCTCTATTTCATTTATTTCTGCTCTAATCTAATTTCCTTCCTTTTTCTTGGTCTGGGCTTAGTTTGCTCTTTCTTTATTTTGTTAAGGTGAGAAGTTAGGTTATGCTTGAGATCTCTCCTTGTAAATGTAGCAGTGACAAGAATAAATTTTCCCCTAAGTACTGCTTTGGCTGATTCCCATAAGCTTTGGTATGTTGTGTTTTTGTTTTCATTCATCTCTATGTATTTCCCAATTTCCCTTGTGATTTTTTTTGACCCATTGGTTATTTAGGTTTGTTTTGTTTTATTTCCACATATTTGTGAAATTTCCCAAATTTCCTTCTGTAACTGATTTCTAATTACATACCATTGTGGCCAGAGCACATACTTTGCATGATTTCACTTCTTTTAAATTTATTTGGATTTGTTTTATGGACTAACAAATAGCCTGTCCTAGACAACGTGCACTCGAGAGGATGGTGCTCTCCACTGTGGGTAGATGGAATGCTCTACAGATGCCATTAGGTCTGGCTCTGGTTTATAGGCTCAAGCCTTCTCTTCCCTCATTGATCTTCTGTCTAGCTGTTCTATACATCACTGAAAGTGTGCTATTAAAATATTCAACTCTTTTTGTTGAATTGTCAAGTTATACTTTACATTCTGTCAGTTTTTGCTGCATATTTTTTGTTTGTCTGTTTTGGTTCTTGTCTTACTCTCTACTCTTAATGAGATTTTTCTGGAGATGAGGCTCATAACTATACATTTTTAACATGTTCACTGAAGTTTGAGAACCCTAGTTCAAGTGAGAAAACCATATTTCGGATGTTGACTGGAGTGCAGAGAAGGGAGGAGACTTCCCGTGTTGACAGCTAATCTAGGGTTAGCCTGGTGAGCTGCATCATCAGTGAAGTCAGTGCAGTTAAGGTCTCTGCTCTTATCTTGGGAGAAAAACCAAACTCCCTGACACAGCAGCAGAAACACAGAAAAATTATAACAGAAACACAACAAAAACCACAAGAAAACAATAAAGCTCAAAATAACAACACTAACATGATGGATGACATTATTTGGCAGAAATGAAATGTCTGATTGTAGCGTGGAGGACCACAGCTGCTACTGGACAATTTCTGGTGATTTGTGTGCCCTTACTTCTCATTGTTATACAGACAGACACTTAATTTCCTCTCACACATCTCATTCCAAACTACTGAAAAACGATATGATACGGCTCACTATAATATCATTTTCTTTAACTTGTCCAGACACAAACACATCATTTATATGTCAATCTGTTTTATTCCTCTTTCATTAGCCTGAGACAATTCAGGCAGTATTACTAGCCTCTTGGTGCCATAAACAAAAATGATTATGCCTTGACAATAAGTTCTAGTAGAATAGATATTTCAAAAGTATGCCTGCACTCCCATAGTATTTAGTGGAAAGAACCTAATCTTAAATATATTCATGTAATCCATTCTGAAATCAAAACAGAAGAATGTAGTAGAGCCAAGAGGTCTTAAGAACAAATGTATAAATAAAAGTATAGTTGATTTACTAATTGTTCTTCCCTTTGGAAAGTCTACATTATAAGTTTGTTTTACATGTTGAAAGGCAGGATGGCTTTTTGTTCGCATACATTTTCTTTCTTTCTAATTTAAATTCAGTTAGCCAACATACGGTACATCATTAGTTTTAGTGTAGGGTTCATTGATTCATTAGTTGCAGAATGGTTTTAATTAGCATTTGCTATGTACAAATCATCCCAAAATGTAGTGGCTTAACATAACATCTTTTGTTGAGTTTATGAGTCTGTTGGTCTGCTAGGCATTTCTGCTTATCTGTCTAGACTTAGCTGATCTTGGCTGGGGCTTGTGAGTCTGTTTGGCATCCAGAAACTCAGCTAATGCTCCAGGGTTCGCCTCCATATAGAATCCCATCCTCTAGCAAAGGAAACCAGACCCATTGCTGTGGAAACTGGTCTTAAACTTGAGAGAAAGCTTGCATCTCCTCTTGGGGCCCAGGCTCCAGATGACATGACATCACAGCATCTGACCGGCCAAAGCAAGTCAGAGGGTGGGAACATAGTCTTCAGCCTTGATGGGAGAGCTGCAAAGAAGTGTGACCTGTTTTCTCCCCACTCTACCACAGAGGTCTGCCTAAGACGTCTGAATGGTTCTGAGTTCCAGGATAATTTGTACGTGTACATTTTAAATTCTAGATTCTAGACAATGACCTTAAAGAGCAGAGTTGACAAACAACAGCCCATGGGCCAACTAAGCACACTGCCTCTTTTTGTAAAGTTGTATCAGAACACAGACCCTTATCTTCTATCGTCCATGGTGGCTTTCATGCTAAAACAGCAGAGGTCACTCGTGCCTGAGATGGAATGACCCACCTAGTCTAAATATTTATTATCTGGCCCTTTACAGAAATAAAAGGCTGACCCCTGTTCAAAACCATCATGCAATATCAGGGACTTACATGCATTTTTGCTCATGACCACATTGGCACCAAGTGGCCAGTCAGATTGCAAAGCATACTGTTTAAACTATTTTCAATTTATTCTAGTTTCTACCTGGAAGGGCGAGTCCTCTCCAGTATTCTTTTTCAAAATATCCTGGCTAGTATCCCATGCTTACTTTGTGAGATGTCCCAATATCACAATAAGATTCAGCTTGGAGTTGTATACACGTAAGTTGGTTTGAAAAGAACTGATTGCTGTACGACATTGAGTGTGGCTACCTGGGAAGAAGTACACTTCTCTCCTCAAATGTGCTGTATGCCCATCAAGAAACCTTTGTCAGATTTTAGTGTGGGGGTGTTTTTTTGTTTTTTTTTTTTTAGTTTTCATGATTTTGTTTGTTTTCAGAGAAGTTGTGTTAATTTATTTTAAGCTTGTTGAGGTAGTTCCTCCTTTTTATTGCTCTTATGAGAGAAAAATGTTTTAATGTACTTAATAGTGAATGTTCAGGCACATTAGAAGAAGCCATTAAGAAGCACTTAATGGGGTAATTTAATTAAAGCCGGTTCTCTGAGGCTCTTTGATGCAGCCCTGTATTAGCTGCCTTTGCACATCTGCATGCATTTGGAAGTAGAAAACTATATACCTCTTAAAAGTATTTACAAACACACATCTTCCACGGGTCTTGTCATCAAACAGCTGCAACGAATACTACCCTCCAGAGACACCTGTGCATCGCCCATGCAGCCCTCTCCTTCCTGCCCGGTGCTTTTAGCCATTCTCAGTGTATCCTGAAGGCCAGGGCTGCACCTTCTGGTCCTTTTGCTGCAGCCACTCAAAATACTGTGGGTGACTTTTACGGAAACCCCATGGTCACTGGTCCCTCTTTGGGTTCCAACGTGGCTGGGAAAGCAGCACCTTCCCTTCCTCTCCTTGGCAGGGATCTCGATGTGGCCTTGACAATGATTTGGGATGACTGGAACCTTGGGGTGGAGGGGATGACAGCCAGGGAATGGGAGAGACGGGGAGGGTACCACATGTCCCTCCCCGCTGCTCCAACAGGCCAGCCAGAGACAGCTTCCCCAGGATCTCTAGCACCACGTCTCAGGCTCGCCCATCCGTACTGCGTGCTGGGGCGTGTGGTAGGGACGGAGCTTCCCACTGGACTCTTCCTTCCTTGTGGCTTTGCTTTGAGACAAGAGGACGTTTCTGGGCTCCTCTCAGGTGTGCTCATTTCCATTTAGCAGATGGTGGTTTCCACTTCATTGCTTTGTACATTGGCAGCCCAAGTCCATGCTCGGGCCACTCCCAGTATGTCTTTGGCTCAGGGAAAAGGCAAACTGTTGGAGGATAATTTCCTGTGCCTATGAATTGGTAAAGGTGCCAAATTGCACTCATTTCAAATCATGCTTGTCTATTTTTAAAGGATGGTTTTACTAATTGGACTAGGTAACTGTTAACCTAATTTTAGTGTAATAAGGAGGGAAATTAGAATTATTGTCACATAAAGATGCTTTCATGATATATAGTTGGTCTTTTTAAAAAGATCTTATTCATTTATGAGAGAGAGAGAGCACGCACGAGTGGGGTGAGGAGCAGAGGGAGAAGCAGACTCCCCACCAAGCAGGGAGCCTAATGCGGGGCTCGATCCCGAGACTCCGGGATCATGACCTGAGCCGAAGGCAGACGCCCAACCAACTGAGCCACCCAGGCGCCCCTACTTGCTCTGTCTTGAGAAGGTGCACTATGGCCATGACTGTCCTCTAACAGAATTTGAAGGACATTCTGGGGATCCAAAGAAATACTTCTCCCATGCTGTTCCAAAGACAGAACTATAAAGAACTCAATGAATATTCTAAAATAACATTTGTTTTCCACATGAGGAAGATTTATTTTTACAAACTCAGATGTTCAGAAATGGAAATAGCTCATTTGAAAGGTAGTGAGCTCACCGGCATTGGAGGTATTTAAGCAGAGATGAGAGGCTTGCTGAGAGAATAGTTTGCTTGGGATTCTTTATTATTATTTCCTAGTGTTGAGCATGGCATTTTGCATTTAAGACAGTGCAGAAGGGCGGAAAAAACACAGGCGCTGTGGAATCAGACTCACCTGGTTAAAATCTTCTATTATTTACACTGGGGCAAATCACTTAATTTCACCAAGGCTTGGGTTCCCCTTCTGTAAAATAGAGGTCATCCAGATGTCACTTCTCCGTGTCTGTTTGCTAGTGCTGCCAGAACAAAATACCAAAGAGTGGGTGGCTCAATTATAATTTTCTCATAATTTTGGAAGCTAGGAGTCCAAGACCAAGGTATCGGCAGGGTTGGCTTCCTCCAAAACCTCTCTCCTTGAATTAGAGATGCCGACTTCTCCCTGTGTCCTCAACGTGGTCTTTCCCCGCTGTGTGCCTGTGTCCCGATCTCTTCCTCTTAGAAGGACATGGGTCAGATTGGATCAGGTCCCACCCCACTCACCTCACTTGTGAAGGCCCTCTTTCCAAATACAGTCACATTAGGAGGTCCTGGGGGTTAGGGCTTCAACATATGAATTTTAGGGGGACACAATTCAGCCCATTACATTTGCTATCATCGGGTTATTTTTTGTCCACATGCAAAGTCCTGGTGTTCACACCATTACCAACCGGGAACTAAGTGCATCTTCCTGTTGGACTAAAATAATCCACCTGCAGAAAAGCTGTGGGTGAAGATTTCACAGGATGGAGGAGGGACTTCAGTTTACACCCCCTCCCCCACAGAACACAACTTACGATCATGAGCCTGCTTTTCTCTTTGTAAACTAGGGCCACACAAGCCAGCGTCTCCCTCAACGAGCATCCCCTCCCTACTTCAATGCCTCCGTGCAGTAACTCCCACCTTTGAACAAGTGAGAGTGTAAAAACCAATCTCCCTCAGATGGCAGATGTGGCCTTAGAAGTTTCAGCCAGTTGCTTGCAGCTTGCCATGGGAGCAGCATGGAAGGAATGTTTCCTGTGCCTCTCTGGGACTGCTGAGTTGTGTGTGCTTTTCCTTGGTTCTCCCCCACCTGCCGCTGCAGGAAGAGCAAGCTTCCACACCCTTTTTTCTCTGCAGATTCCACCCCCCCACCCCACAGATTCCATTACCAAAGGCACCCCCTTCCACTAGGCAGAGATGAACATGTCTCCCACACTCAGCTGAGCACACCCACTGGCGCTCTTCAAAGGGGCCACGTCTTAGCGCACCCCCTCCTTAGAAGGCAATTTCCAGAGATCTTCAGAGACTCCTTGGCAGCCCCCACCCCCAGGAGGCTCACCTTGGATTTCTCCTGACTATATGCAGTGCTGTACGCTCTTACCGGGAGGAATTCTGCTGAATAAACTTCTTCATCTTGATTCAGCAGGCTAATAATTACATGTGTCTCAGGTGGGCGGAGGGAGGGGCAGGCGCATTAACCATGCTCATATAAGGCTTTTTTTTTTTTTTGAATGGATGTGTGAATAGATGAATGCTATAAAAAAAATTCAAGGATTCAAAAGGGTATTGTGCTATGTGAGTTGGCCCTGAGATTACTTTGATGTTCTTTACTCAAAGGTTGTTGTAGAATTCAGAATTGCTAATTCCCACTTGCTTTCTTCCCATTGCTACGGAGTGGAGTCCTATTTTCAATAGCAAGCGGTTACTGAATGCTCACTCTGGTGCTTTGGTTATGTTGACTCATGTAGTGCTCCCAGATACTCTGTGAGGAGAGACTCTTGATATTGTCCCTTTTATTCCGGGGAAACTGAGGTAAAGAGTAGTCACCCATCCCGGGTCAGGCAGCTATTTAGAGGCACAGCTGGTTCATGTTCAGGCCCTTTGGGTCTAGAGCCTACAGGTGAAGCCCCACACCCTTCTTCCAACAATTGTGTGTCCTGAACTCATCCAAAGTTCCATGATCAGGCGTGTCTTGAGTCCAAACTGAATGATGAGCTGATCAAGCAGCAGCCAAGAGGAAGCATAGTGGCACCAGGGAACTGACTGTAAGTGGGAGCTGGTTGGCAGGGACATCCACAGAAGCTGGGAGCCCCAAAGCATCCTTAATCCAACCATCCCCCTGGCTGCTTGGCCCTCTTTGCTCAGCACGTTTCTGTAGACTGTGCCTGATTCAAATGTCCTGCCGCTCCTTCCAGCTGACTGCAGGATACTACATATAGCTCCAAGCCTCAGCTCCACCTTCTGATCATTAATACGGGCAGATTAACACCTGGCTGAGAGTCATGGTGAGTTCGCAGAATAAGGCTATTAGCCCAATGTCCAGAATACAGTATGTGCTTGATAATTGTTAGCTGCTGTTAGCATCGTTAGCCTCATCGTGTGGCTAACATTTCACAGTTAATATAGAACATTCACACATTCCAGTTTCGTAGGAGGTAAAAAAAACAAATAAATAGGTTTATTATTCTCATGTTGGAGGTAAGTTATCTGAGTCTTAGGAAGGGAAGGGCTTAAGGTTATATCCACTTATAGAACATGGCCCAGGGATGCTGGGCCCCAGAAGAACACTGCTCCCCCAAATCAAATCCATCAACCAATCAAAAAACTATGCTGTGCGTAAATATTTTCCCCATTGCAAGTGGGGATGCTGAGTCTCAGAAAATTACTTATTTCTTTCCTAAGGAAAACTAAGCTTGTAAGTGGTAGAGCTTAGTGTGATTTTAGGTTGTCAGTCTCAGCATCTGAGCCCTTTGCTGTGTTACCTCCTTCACGAGTCACTTCGCTCATGCCTTCACTTGATGCCATGCCACCATGCCCGGCACTCTTCTAGATGATGGAGACACAGCTGGGAAGCAGGCTGTGGGGAGAGCTGGGTGGAGTCTTAGCTGAATGGGAAAGTCCTGCCATAGTCCTGACGCACTTTGGGAGCAGCAGAAAAAAATGCCTGTCTTGGATTCGGGTGAGCAAGGGGAGCTAAGAGGGGTGGGGGAGCCCAGAGGACGCAGAGTTTTTCAAGTAAACAACAAGGACAAATCTAGCTGCTGAGCTCTTTATATATGTTCATCACACATTTATTTTCAAGGGTCAGAACCCCACATCCAAGGGACTTACATTTTTTTAATTTTTTAAATTTTATTTTGTTATGTTATGTTAGTCACCACACATCACTAGTTTTTGATGCAGTGATCCACGCTTCACTGTTTTCGTGTAACACCCAGTGCTCCATGCAGTACGTGCCTCCTTAATACCCATCACCAGGCTTACATTTTTTTTTAAAGAGGAATTTATGATTCTCCTTTTCGGAAAGCCATTGGGGGAAGCTCAGGAACCAGTCTCAGGACCTCACCTGAGGACTTTACCCTCACCTGACCCTTCTCTCCGTCCACTAGGGAAGCTCAGCTTCTCTCTGCCAGTGGCCTGTGTCCCCTGCGCCTCCACAAGGGGAGTCCCTGCTTGCCACTCGGGCGGGAAAGCAGCCCCTCTCTCCTGCACCCAGGGGCGCACGCCCCCCCCCCCAGGGATGAATTCTGGGCCACTTGGGGCCTGTGACCTGTCTTCCTGCAAACCCGGCTCAGGGCTGTGAGGTAAGAAGCCCAGAGAAGCGCCCGTGTTTGGCTGTTGGCAGCGGGAGGGAGGCCAGGGGTGTGCGCAGGGGAGGAGGGTTGTGGGTTTTGCTGGTCCCGTGGAGACTGGTCACTGTGGCCGTGGAGGCCACCACAGACTTGAGGGAACCCGTGACCCAGGACGGACACTGGAGCAGCCACAGAACGACTGTCCCTCGTTCAGATATTTTGTTTGCCCGCTGGCCTGTCCACCAGAGGACAGGCTTGCAAATCCCGGGAAGGGAGGAGCGGGGCCCACCTGTTCCCTCTCCTGCACTTGAAGCTGGCACCAGGGAGGCTAAGTGCAGAAGGATGTGAAGAGATGGCGCAGAATGTGAATGGAAGTCACTCTGCCCCTTTCCTGGAGCTCATTTGCAAGCCTTTAGTATGTAAATGTGTCTGGGGGAGCTCCCAGAGGGAGTCTGAGCTTCATAAAGGGTGTGGGAAGGGGTGAGCTCCTCAGGCAGGAAAGAGCAGGAAGAAAGGCACAGCATGCTCAGGAAATCAGAAATAACCAGGGAGGGTGTGCAGGCCCAGGACCAGCGGTGGAATTTGGCGGGGGGTGGGGTGGGGGGTGTGGGGGGTGGGGTAGACCTGGCAGGTGGTGGGAGGGTGCCTTTAACCAGGCCATTCTAGGGAGGGTGTGCTCTGTCTGCTGGCCAGTGAGACCTTGGGCAGGCCTGTTGGTTACAACCTGATTTGATTTGTGGTTTGCAGTGTTTTAAAATGTTTTCTCTCCCTTGATCAATATCGTTTATGCTGATATCTTAATTCTCTGTATTCTAGTGGTGCATGATTTGCCTTGAAGTGGAAGGGAAACATTTAAACATCCATCAGTGGTTAAGAAAAAGCCACACTATGGGATTGGTACTGCGTTACCAGTAACAGAGGGATGCTGCTGACATGGGCAGATGGACAGATGTGCTGTAAAGTGGAAAGAACACAAGAAGGACAGGAATAGGGATTTCCCACTTATTATTCTGGAAAAGAAAATTTGGGAATAAGGAAAAGAACTGAAGGAAATGTAGAAGTCATGTGGGCTGAGTTTCTGGGCCCCAGATTGGGCCAGGTCCTGGACTGCTTGTGTCAGCCACTGAGGAGATGCAGAAGGCCAGGGGTCCAGGATGGTCTCCAAGGGGCCATGACCTCTGGAAATTGAACACGAATCAAGGCACACACGTGTATTCTTCTGGGAAAGAAATCTTTGCATCCATCCCATGTTCAAAGGTCCCGAGAGAGGCAGAGACCCACAGAAGTGCTCGGAGGTAAGTCTACTGGGGAAAGACGCTGTCCTGTTCCAGGAGGGTGACCCCTTAGAATGCTGAGAGGGTCGATTTTCTTTTCTCTGGAGATCTGGGGACAAGGATTTGATTGTGACAGTCTGTGGCTGCTATGCAGCACCCAATAATCGGATTATTTTGGCAGAAGGCTACTTCACTGCTAATTGGCACAAGGGAGGGCGCCAGGAGCCAAGGTGTCCAGCTAGAGGAGGGAGGGGGAAATTAGAGAAAGCTTGAACACTGAGAGGTGCCTTTGGAGGCTATTAAATGGGTCTGATTGGGAGCCTGTCACATCTGGTTGTTGTGATAATTAGATTAGGAAGCAGAGAGAAGCAGAGAGCAGGCGCCCAATGTAATCTGCGCAGACTCTGCCAGAGGCCCAGGAGATGGATCTGAAAATAGATGGTCTGCAGAGGTGACCTCCAGACCAGCACCAGCCCAGAGCCCAGGCTCGCAGGCCCCAGGCCTGGAGGGCATCTTGCCCTGTCGCTTCCAACCTTGTCCTGGAACCATCTGAGGATTAGAATTCCCTGGTGTGCTTGTTCACAAATCCAGGTTCCCAGTTCCTGGCCCTGCACACTCCAGGCCAGGAGGGCTGGGCTTGGCCCCTGCGACTCCATTTTAAACAAGGTCCTGGGTGATCCTGACGCACGTTCAGTTTAGTTGCCACTGACCTGGTTCATCATCCACATTGGAGAAGACCTGGAAAGGGGGCAAGGATGTTTGCCCGGATTCACATCATAAGCACACTGACACCCACACCATGCCATGCACTTTATATATGTTATATCTTATCTATTCTTCCTGGATGGCCCTGCAATGGTGACTTTACTCACTGTAGTTGACAGATAAGTGTACTGAGGTTTGGAGAGGACCAGAGGCTTGCCCAAGGTCACGCGGCCAGTGAGTGACAAACAAGAGATGGCACGGCTGCCTCCCAGGACCCCACGGGTCACTGTTGTATGGACTCCCCACCATGGTCCACAGAGCCCCCACCTGTGAAACGGCAGGGTAGCCCCTCACTGAGTGAGGATGTCCTAGCTGGTCCCTGTAAAGGAGCCCAGCCAGTATTAGGCACTGCCCCCCAAGATCTAGGCTCTTGGCTCCAACTTTAGCCTCCTCACATCCCTCCCCCATGATGCGTGTAGTGGCTCAATTCTTGTTTGTGGAGAGAAGAAGTGGAAACCTCAAACTCTTAATTCCTAGTTCATGATTGTCCCCATGAAATCATGCATCTTCCCATAATAGCATTTTGACTCAACTCCCGTACTCTTGAAGAGTGGTTTTTCATTTAGGATCAGTTTTCCTGTCTAAACCAAGATGGGGCAGTGTGTCTTGGTTCACAATTGAGAGTGCTGTTTCTTTCCAGGGCTGATATTCAGGAATTCCAGATTTGATATTTCATTGTGGCCAGTGATATTAAAAATTATCTTTAATTTGTAATAACTTAATACATTTTTAATAATTTTTAAATTATTAAATTAAACTGTGCCTCGTGTAGTATAGTTGAGAAGTTAGAGTCTACCCTTTAAAACATCTTTTTTATTCTCATGAAGTTCATGATGTATGATGTTAGGTTCCGGACCAACTCCTGTGGGTGAAACCAAATTTTACAATAAAAGAGCCTGAGACATCTGTTATCTCAACCTTTGGTGGTCAGGGTCCACACAGGAAGAAGATGGTACACTTAGTTTTTCTAAACAGCAGGTTTATTGAGATGTAATTTACATTCCATAAAATTCACCCTCCTCAAGTGTGTAATTCTGCAGTTTTTAGTGTAGTCACATGGTTGCACAACCATCACTACTATTTAAAAAGAAATCCCACACCCATTAGCAATCATTTCCCATCTTCCCCTCCCTTCAGTCCCTGGCAAGCACTGTATGTATTGATCTGTCTGGACATTTCATATAAATGGAATCATATAATCTGTGGTCTTTTATGGCTGGCTTCTTCACGTAGCCTGATGTTTTAAAAGCTGGTCTATGGCATAGCATTATCGTCCTTCACTGTTTATTGCCAATATTCTGTGGTAGGGCCATGTCCCATTCTGCTCATCCACTCATCAGGTGATGTACATTTGGATTGTCTCTACTTTTTGATTTTGACGACTTATGTTGCTATTAACATCATGTATAAGTTTTTGTGTAGCTGTAAGTTTTCATTTTTTCTGGGTATAAACCAAAGAGAGGAACTGCTGGGTCCTACAGTAACTCTGTACTGAACCTTTGGAGGAATGGCCACACTGTTGCCAAAAATGGCTGCATCGTTTTACACGCCCCAGCAACGTACAAGCACTCCAGTTTCTCCATCTCTTCATCAATACTCGATATTATCCTTCTGTTTTACTTTATCTACCCTCATAAGTGTGAAGTGGTATTCTAGAGAGGTTTCATTTTGCATTTCCCTGATGACTAATGATGTAGAGCATCTTTTCACATGCTTATGGACGGTCTATAGAACGTCATTAGAGAAATGCCTATTCAAATGTTTTGCCTATTTTTAATTAGGTTGCTTGTCTTCTTAATGTTGAGTAGTAAGATTTAAAATATATATACTGGTTGCTAGACCCTTATCAGATATATGATGTGCAAATATTTTCTATTCCCTGAGTTATATTCTCACATTTTTAAAAAGATTTTATTTATTTATTTATTTGAGAGAGAGAGAGAATGAGAGAGAGAGAGAGAGAGAGAGCACATGAAAGGGGGGAGGGTCAGAAGGAGAAGCAGACTCCCAGCTAAGCAGGGAGCCCAATGTGGGACTTGATCTGGGACTCCAGGATCATGACCTGAGCTAAAGGCAGTCACTTAACCAACTGAGCCACCGAGGCACCCCTATATTTTCACATTTTTAATGGTATCTTTTGAAGCACAAAAGTCTTACATTTTAAAGTCCAGTTGTGCTTTTGTTATCACCTCTAAGTAGCCATCACCTGACCCAAGGTCACAAGGGTTGGCTTTTTTGTGTCCTTTTAAGACTTGTGGAGTTTCAGCCCTTTCATTTAGGTCAATGAGGCACCCTTAATATTCCGGAGACTTTGCTGCAGTAAATACCTACGAAAGTGTGGGCAGGGTGAAGGGAAGCCCGCAGGGGTGGTGAAGGGAAGCCAGCAGGGGTGGTGCAGGGCCCCAGGGCTGTAGACGAAGCTTTGACCACCCCAGCACCTGCAGGGCAATCGTAGGAAGTGGAAGGTGGAGGAGTTCTGATGAGAGGCTGACCCATGGGATTTGTGACCATAGGTTGGGTGATCTAGGGTGACTGAGCAGCACATGGGGAGAACCAGAGAATGCATTCCCTGACCCACCCTTCCTTCCTTCTTCTGGTCTCATCAGCTTCTCCCCATTGGCTGACCCCATCCAGAAACCAGAATTTATTCAGAGGAGCAGAGTCACCATGAGACGAGGGAATAAAGGATTCATTATCAGAATTAGGTCCCATCATTTGTTGGAGCAGGTGTGGAATGCAAATCCAGAAGTCAGAAAAGGAGGCACTCACCCGTCAACCTGAGACTTGTTTGTCCAGCTTCCAAAGTGGTGCTGAAGGGAGGAGCCCACAGACTGGTCTGTGTGTGACCACAGCTGAGATTCTCCTGGTGGCCCTGGAGTCACTGTGGGTCAGCAGAGTGGGAGAAAGAGCTGGACAGAGTGGAGGAGAGTGTGGATGGCCTGGAACCCAAAGAGCATCTTTGCATCTCTCTGTCATATCCACAACACCTCCAGAGAGTTATGGCAGCTCATGCACTTCTCCTTCCAGACCTTGAATAGGTCCCTCTCTTGGACAACTCTAACATGGCATCATCCAGGGAAGAAAATTATGGGGAATCCAATCCCCAGCTTAGCTGAATCAGCACAGCACAATTCAACTGTCCACTCCTGGTCAACACAACATCTACCTTGATAGCCTCTCTAGCCAGTTACCCTCCAAGTGAAAACACAAGCAAAATCCTGCTTCAGCCTAACATGAAGCGACTAACCTCATACAAGTAAAAACACTAACTCTCTCCCCAAAGGAGAATTCAAAGTCCCACATGTTCACTTTATCCATCTGATGGTATTCATTGCCATTTTAGCTGAGTCACACTCCCCTTTGATAGCCTGTATCTCACTTCCTGAGATACAAGGTTAACCACTAATAATATATCTTATGCCAAATTGTTGGAAAATGGCAGGAAGAGAGAGAGAGACAAAGAGAGAGACCTGGTTAATATTACACAAATATGCTTATATAAGAGCAAGAAAGAAATTACTCAGAACTACAGCAATCCTCATTTCTGCAACTGGACCACATAGTTGTTGCTAGCATTTACAACCTTCTGTCATCTATGCCTATTACATATTCCCTTTCCCTTCAGCAAGAACCTCAGATGTTTGTGGTTCCTTAGTTGGTGGGATGATCCAAACCTTAATTCTTGAAGCGGCTAAACTATTTTCAGTTTTGTCGGTGTGTTTTGCAATTTTTTTTTATTGACTTTCATTATGGGATATAGGAATGCTAAGAGGTACCCAGATCTCTTGAATTCCAGACATACTTCTCCTTGCCCCTGTTGATGATAGCAACCCCTAGTCCCCTTCATAGCCAGGGTCAAGCAGCCCAGCCAGTACAGTAGCTCAGATTTGCTAGTGTTCAGGTGGCAACCTAATTTCCAGGTCAATGGAATGAATGGTTGCCGTGTCCCCTGGTAGAAATATTCCTCCCTTGGGAACTAAACTCTTTAAGCAGAAAAGTGGAAAATTGCAGGGATCAGTTACAAAAATGTTGCTAGTGGCTAGTGGATCGTTAAGGGAAAATATGAAGAACTACTCCTATTTCCATCTTGAACCCCAGACCTGGCAATCTTGGCAAGGAATCACTTGCTGATTCTGAGCATATACCTTATCCCTTCAAAGTATGGCCAGCCCCTGGCATCAAAACTGAGCTTTCAAAAGGCCACATCACCATTCTATAGAGCCAGCTGATCCGTGGGACCATGGTACACTGGTAAATTACATGCATATGAGCCCATTGCTACACTCCATTTGCTATAAAATCTTTCTTGGTCAGAAGTAATGAAGTGTGGATTACCATGATGGTCAATAAGGCATTTAGTAAGTCCAAAGATGCTGGTTTTGGCAGAAGCACTGTAGACAAAAAGGGCAAATCCACATCCAAGGAGGTCTCTCTTTCAAAGAGAACAAAGCACTGCTTCTTCCATGATGGAAGCGGTTCTATTAATCAACTTGCCACCAAGTGGCAGTCTGGTTTCCTTCAGAGAAAGGTGCCAAATCGGGGGCTTGCTGTTGGCAGGTTGGGCATTCAGCAGTGACTGCAGCCAGACTGGCTTTGATGAAGGTAAGTCCATGGTGCTGAGCCTGTGCATAATCTCCATCCCTGCCACCATGCCCTCTGTTCATGAGCCCACGGGTTAGACAGGATGACTGGGGAAAGAGAGGAACTGACATCCATAGAATTAGTCATTTCATCCACCTGATTGTGAAGACCTACTGGAGATTGCTCTTAGTGAGCATTCAGACATGACACAAACATCCTCACAGTTGTGCATATTCAGAGAGGTCTGGCCGCATTCCTCTTCCTCAGACCTCACTGTCAGCAATTTTCCAACCATCTTACTTTCAGGTCCAGCCAGGCTTAGTCAGTGTTCATGAACTAGTGTAGGTGTATACCTCTGTCAATGTCTTCTTTCAGGCCAATTAAATGACCAGAGGGCATTGCCTGGGGTTCTGACCACTGTGAGGACCTCTTTAATGACTTTGTTGTCCTCTGGGTCTGCTCCTCAATATGGCGGAAATGTTGCTGCTGCTGCCCATTTTTGGATAGTGCCAGAATTTTGTGCAGAACTCTCTGTAAACTAGGCTTGAATTCTTTCTTCCTCAGTTAACTGGTCGTAGGGAATTCCCCATGAAGCAATGGTGCTAAGTTGAAAGAGAGGAGGAAATATGGCAAGAGTGGGAGCTATGGGAATCAGAACCACTTGGCCATGTAATTCACTTGAGTTCAGATCCCACAAGGCCAGTCTTGTACTTACCATTCCCACTTGATGGTGGATTGCTGCGGTGCATGCCAGGCATTGTAACACGTTGGATCAGACAGCATCCAGTTCATGATGGGTACCTCAGGTTGCCTAGTAATTTGATGGATTATGGACAAGCATTTGCTGTCTGCTGGGGGCCTGTCCAAGGCAGGAACTGTCAAAAGAATAATCTCTGGAGCTGTGTTGGGATTCTTCTATGAGACCGGCTCAGGGCTCCAGAAAGCATCTGTCTCTACCATAGGCACTTTAAACACCATCAGATTTGCTGGTTATATGGCCTAAGCTGCTAGAGCAGCTTGAATGAACAGCTTCGAACAGATCTAGTGCCTTTCTTCCTCTGGTTATTAATCAAAACGGGCAGCCTTTATGTGACTTGGAAAATGGGTCAGAGCAGCTTGACCAAATACAGTATATGTTGCCTCCCAGATCCAAAGAGACCCACTAGGTATTGTGCCTTCTCATAGTGGTAGGAGGGACCAGAAAGAGCAGCATGTAGTTTACGTTGGAAGGAATATATCAATGTGCCACACACCACTGGATTTTCTTGGAATGTAAGATTCTGTAGGCCAGCCATTTAGAATGGGCTCAACTGGCCAGTCTTCTGCTGGTTCCACCTGAGTTTGCTCAGGTGGCTGCAGTCATCTGGTAGCTCACCTGGGGTGGGATAGTCCCTGCTGGATCAACAGTTGGGTCTCGGTTGAAGCTCTCTTCCTACACTGTGGCTCCCATCAGGCAGCCCTTCCCTACAGTTTCAGTTCTTGTTGGCTTCCAGTATTCGCCTCCTCCCTTCATCCACTGATCCCCAGGGTCATGATGACTTCTTCCCATTGTCTGTACCTGATTTTCCACAAGGCTCCCCTCACCTTTTTTAATAGGCTCCTTTCTCCATGATTTTCATTCACTCCTTCTGAGTTGAGTCACCATGCTTCCTGTTTAAACTTGAGTGATTCAGGGATCCATAAACACAAAAATCCTTTAGTGATTAAAGTTCATATTCCTCAAGGAAACACATTCAAACCTTGAAATCTAAATGTCTGGAAAAAAACTGGTTTTGTTTATTCTGTGTGCATATTTCTGCTGCTTTCCCCTTTCCACAGTGTGAGTGGTTTATGTGCCATTTCTTCTCGTTTCGATCTCCTCTGGATGGTTTGGCTCTTTCTATTTCCTCTGACACAGTGAGGATGGCTTCTGGACTCACTGCTCATCCCAGAAGAAGCAACGCTTTCTCTCTAACAGTTGGAGAACAGATTCTGCCTACTTGGGTGACTTATAGAATTGCTGGAGGTTAAGTCATCTGAGATGGATTGCAAGTCAGTGTTAGAAAAAACTCAGTTCAGCACTTTCTTTTGGGAGTTGACTAAATGCCTGGTGCCAGGTTTCACTGCACCTGGTTGGAGATAGTAACTAATTCCACAGAGGGTGCTTTGGGCTTCATATTTTCCTCTCAGTGTAGCTTTGCTATCCCAATTTCTATCACAGAGAGACAAGAACGAGTCACCTCTGTGGCAGTTTAAGGATGGGCATGAAGTATTTTATACTGTTCCCGTTGAAAATGGGATCTATTTCCATCTTCTTGAGCCTATCTGGCCTGGTACTGCTTTTGCCAATAGAGTGCATGAGAGGTAATCCGATGCTTGCTCTAAAGCTACATTTTAAGAAGACCAGCAGTTTCTGCCTCCTTCTTCTGGAAGACATCTGCCATATAAGGATAACTCTCCTGGGATCACCATGATGTGAGAAGCCCAAGCCACACAGCAAAGTTCTGGCAGACGAAATGTCATGTGGAGACAGAGAGGTCACAGAACACAGAGATGCTGAATATGCCTGTGAAGAAGCCAACGTGGGAGGGGGTCCTCCCACCCAGCTGCACCCTACTTGATGCCACAGGGATCAGAGTCAAAGTGCAGGGTCCAGGCCTTCCCAAATTCCTGACCCACAAAGTCATGAGAAAATCAAGATGGTTCTTTTAAACCACCAAGCTTGGGGGTAGTTCGTGATAGAGCAATAGGGAAACACAACAACTTCTTTCAACAACGTTGCCCCAGTAATTATTTCCAGTAAGATGGGAAGAAAGAGTAGAATTTCCATTCAGTTTGATTTCTCCCTGGATTTGGGGTTGACTCACCCATCCTGCTTTATGGCTGAGGGCAGGTTGGGGAGTGGTGCTATGCTGTACTTCTCCCTGTAGGGCAGATCTGGGGGACATGGCGGGGAGTCAAGGCCGGGAAAGTTGGTGAGCATGAAGGAAACGTGGGTACCCAAAGAAGGGAAGATCTTTTATCAACTCCTTTCTTAGCTGGCCAACATTTATGTACCACCCGTCATGTGCTAGACAGTGTAGAGGCATACCTTGTTTTACTATGCTTCACCTTATTGTGTTTCACAGATATAGTGATTTTTACAATTAAAGGTTTATGTAACTCTGTGTTGAGCAAGTCTATCAGTGCCATTTTTCCAACACTGTTTGCTTATTTGGGGTCTTTGTGTCACATTTTGGTAATTCTTGCAATATTTCAGACTTTTTCATTATTATATTTGTCATGGTGATCTGTGATCAGTGATTGCAACGTGCTGAAAGCTTAGATGATGGTTAGCATTTTTTAGCAATAAGGTATTTTTAAAATAAAGTATGTACTTTTTTAGACACAATGTTATTACATATTTAATAGACTATAGTATAGAATAAATGTAATTTGTAGATGTACTGGGGAAGAATTTCGTTTGACTCACTTTATTGCAATATTCCGTTTATTACAGCAGTCTGGAACTGAACCCCCAGTATCTCTGAAGTATTCCTGTACTAACCACAGGGAATAATAGATGAATAATGACAGATGCGTGCTTTTCAGAAGCTTGCAGATTAAGGAGTGCACAGATACAGAAACCAATGACTAGGCATCATGTAATAAATGCTTTTTGTAGAGGTACAGGAAAGAAGAGATGCTCTGCTTCCTTAGGCAATAAACACTAAACTGAGTCTAGGCAGTGGTGCATATAGGCTGGGGAAAGGAAATACATTACAATCAAAAGGAAGATAGTGCAAAATCAAAGAAGTATAAAACCTTCTGGAGCTATAGTTTGACTAGGGCATAGATAGAGAGAAACTTGATTATGGGCTGTGGTCTTTATCTCATGGGTAAAGGGTATATTCAGCACTGTGCTGGAAAACTGGCTTTCAAAAACAAAATTCACTGATTTGTAGACTATGCCCTTTTATTTTCTAGAGTAAATAGTCCCACCAGGGTCATTTTCAAGTAAACAACAGTTTTACAATTGGCTTGTGAGATTCCTGAGTATTAACAATTCACTCAGAAGCCAGTATGAACAGACTACAGCACACCACTGGGCCAACTGAAGGATTTGGGAGTGACATAAACTAATTTGTATTTTACAACATCACTCTGGGTGACTGCTTAGGAGCCCATTGTGATAATCTGGATGAAAGATTCTTGGGGTCAAACTAAACTATGTGTATATATACATATATATGTGTGTGTATATATATAGTTATATATAATAAATATATTAAGATTAAATATATTTTAATAACTATTATTATTATTATGTAATATAATAAATATATTTTAAGGAATTGATGACTGGTCAGACACAATGAACAAAGAAAAGGGGCCAGAGATCAGCAGAGAGTTTGCAACTTAAGGATCATGTCATGAAGAACCTTGCATGAACATCAAAGAATCTTGTCTTTAGTAGGCAATAGTCACTGAAAGATTTTAAATAAGGTATGGAAATGATTGGATATGTGGTTTTATCCTGAAGGCAAGTGATGTCTCTTAGAAAACACTTATGAAGAAAGGCTCTTGACATAACCTTATGTTATAATAGGTTAGGGTGATTGGTTTTAATTTTTTTAAATCAATTTCAAGTAAGAACGTCTTATCCCAGAGGTAGTGATATATACTATGTTCATGGAAGAGCAGATTCACTATAAGATTCTGATTATGTTTAATCTAAAAATTTAATGCCAAATAGCTTACCTTTTTTCCCCGTCATGGAACTTAAGCTTGTTCTAAAATACATACAGAGAGAAAAGGGCCAAAAAATGTCAGATATTAAATCTTATTACAAAGATGGGCAATCAGAACAGAGTTCTATTAGCACAAGGATAGGAAAATAGACTAACAATACACATCTCACAAAATTAAGTGAGATACACATCTCATACAATTAAGTGCTTAGAAGAACAACTTGACAAATGGGACTTAAAGCATAGGTAGTCTGTCTGTCCATCTATCTATCCATCCACCCCCCACCCATCCATCCATCATCCCTCTGTCTCTCACCCATCCATCCATCCATGCATCTATCCATCCATCCATCCATCCATCTCTCCATCTCCACTGCATAGTTAATACAATATTTAGGCTTCCCACCTACATGTCTCCCTTTTGATGACATCTGCCACTTCTTCACCAGCTCCTGGGCTCACTGCAATTGGGCTTCTGCCCTCACTAAGATTGTTCTTGGGAAGGTTGCCCATCATTTCTTCTCTCCAGCCCCATCCTGCCCAACACCTCTCTCTGCTTGCTTTTCAGGCTACTTTCTCCCTGTTGAAAACCTTCCTCTCCTGGTTCCTGGGCTGTTACCTTTACCTGTCTTCCTCACATCTGACTGTCCTTCACCTGTCCTCACACCTGCCCAGCCTCCTTTCCATTCTCCACCATGGGCTGCTCTTCCCCTGCCTCAGCACTCTTAAAATGTCAGCATCCCCATGGTTCCTTCTTCAGTCCTTTTCTCTTCTGAAACTATTTTGATTGCATGCTCAATTATGACTGGTCATCCCTCTGGGGGACCTCATACATCCTTTTGGTATAGTTCCTTCCAGGACACTGTTGACTTTCAGATCCCTAATATCTCCACCCTCACCTTGACAGTGGCCCCAGAACTGTCTACCTTCTGGGAGGACCTCCTCCTCCCCCTGCACACCTACTCCTCTGCTTCCCTACCTGGTCTCTACAGATGGTCCCACCATCCTCCCCACCATGTGTACAACCTGTTACCATAGCCTCTTGGTTAAATGACAAGCATTTCTGTACATACAGTGAAAACAATAAATCTAATAAGGTTTAGTGACAAGGTACTATTTTTCAGGCGTTGTGCTAAGCATTGTACATATTTCAACTCCTCATTGACATAAGAACCCTGTAAAGTGGGTACTATTATAACCCACAGTTTTTCAGATGTGGGTGAAGTTGAGTAACTTGTTGCATGGCTGCAAGGAGGTGACCCCTTAATAAGGCAGCCTATCCTCGCCGGCATCCTTCCTGCAGAGGGAGTATCCTAAACCCATCAAACATCAACACTTGTAGAGCAGCACCTAGAAAGCTCTTTGCTGCCCCCTACTGGCCAGAAACTGTGAGTGAGGACAAGAAAATCTATGAATTTGCTCTATGTTAACAGTTGGGACTTCATATAACAATTTCTGTGCGTTTTATACGGTGGTTCCTGTTGTGGATGCTGTGGCATTGGCCACTCCAGCAGTAAAAGATCTCTCTCGCCAGCTGCTGGGGAGGCTGTTAGCTGGCAGTTCTTCATTCTTGATGTTTTGGGAACTGCCTCTGCTAAAGAGCACTACCTGGCCCCGGGCGCACTGAGGCCAGCTCACAGCCCTGATCGCTCAGGCAGTAGTGGAAATTCTGGTGCCTCCATCCAACTCAGGCCAGTTCTGAAGAGTTGTCCCAGCTTTAGAGTTTCCAGTAGTTTCCACTGAAGACTTTCACAGTCTGACCTGAACCCTTTCTTTCCCACAGGTGAGGATCCTGAGAGTCCCTCTCCCCCACCCCTGAAAAGCGTCCTGCCCCTTATTTCTGCCTCAGAGCCTACTTCTGGGGACCTGAGCCTGGGGCCACTACCCTGGAGCAGATGGGACACACTGATCATTCCCAGCCTTGAGTCAGACTGCCTGGAGGGGCCCTCCAGAACCTACATTTTTGGTGTGCACCTCAGGTGATCCTTGTCTTCAGGAAGGTTTGTGAAAGCCTCCTGGGAAGAGATCCTGAGGTGGATGTCAGCCAGACCTGGGTCCCAGTTCCAGTCCTGCCACAGCCTTGCCAGCCCTGGCAAGTTGCCTAACCACAATGCTTTCCCCTTATCTGGAAACAAACAAACAGACAAACAAACAAAAAACAAAAAACAAAGAAAAAGAAAACAACTCCCCTCCCTGAGATTTCTTAACACTTGGCTTAGAGGCTTGTAAAATTTACATAAGATAATGCTTGCTAATCATATATGTTTAGAAGCTTAGCAATGTGCTGCGTACAGAGCCGCTAGTCCCGGTCTCTTGCCCTCCTGAGAGGTAGCAAGAAGACAGCGCAGAGAAATTTTGATCTGAGCAGTGCAAAGCAGAACACACCAAACCCCCCTGTCCCACAGGATCTGGGCTCCAGGCTGCTTGAAATTCCTTTGGCTTAAGACCTTGTCTTTTACCCTCATTAACATGGGCATACCCTCTGGGTGAGATCAGTTGTCACTCAAAAAATTCCTGAAACTTTAGCCACAGCTGTGCTGATCAGACTCTCTCCAGGGCTGGTTTGAGGGGAGCTGGGATCAAAAGGCACTGAACACTGGGGGGAGGAGGCACTAGTGGAGCCTCGGGGAAAGCTCAGGGAGAGGAGCTGTGACAATACTGTGGCCAAAGTTCCACACCTGTCTTGGTCCTTGGCCTTGGGCGTACCTGGCTACTAAGATTTGGAGATCCTCCCCACTCATCTCCTCCAGACTCCCTGATGAAGTCAGTCCCGGGGACCCTGTGGTCCAGATTAGAGTCTGAGGGAATGACTGCAGTGTCTGAGTTGCCATCAGCACCTTGAAAGGAGAATGGCATCGGCAAAGCAGGGTGGAGCAACCTCCCACTGCTCAGAGCATGACCGCCCGCTTGGTGTTTTCAATCCTGAGATGACATCGCTGTAGCTCCTGAGGTCCCTAGCTGGCCAGCCCTTCCCTCACCAGATGGTGCCACTGATCTGCCTGCTGGGGGTGCATGACCTACACCTGTGCTGAGCACCACAGCTGATGTCCAAGAATGGGAGAAGGAAGGAGAGCAGGCAGAGGAGGAAAATGGGTCAGTTCAGCAAGCAGACACTGAGAAGGACTTAGGCACACAAGACGCTCATGGGGGAGCCCGTGAGAGGTAAATGGGGCTGGTAAGGAAAATCTCCAGACTCCAGTGCAGGTCTGACACCTGAGAAAGGAAAGCAAGGGGGATGCAGACCTGAGCAGAGAGCATCTCTGTCTGCAAGGCAAGTCTGAACGGGGCCCCAAGCAGTGCACACAGAGGTCTGGAGCAAAGACAAGCCAGGAGAGGGGCCCCACCTTGGGTGGAAATGGCCAGACCCCACTGCCCTGCCGTGCTCAGTCACGGCCATCTGGAGGGGCCGCAGCTGGCCGTTGCCAGGGGACAGCAGCCCTCGCAGTGTACAGGAAGTCCCCCCCAAGCTGTGCACCTCGATGATGGCCGTAGAGAAGAAGGCTGAGCAGGAAGGAGGCAAAAGGGTAAATACGGGAAGTGGAGGAAGGACAAAGAGGAAGGGGCGGGGAACAGGGTTAGGAATGGCACAAGAGCATAGGGATGCTGGAAGACGCTCTCTGTCATATTCCAAAAGGATCAAGTCTGACTCTTACCTTCAGGAGTCAAAACTCTCATTGCCCGCTCAGCCACATTGTGCCCCTTGGGAAGGGGCAACTAACCCTTTCCGGGGCTTGTAATACTAGCAAGACCCAATGGATGTACAATGTCTTCATTTTCCCAGCAAACTCTGCCTACCTTTTCATACTCCATACCATTATGTTGCTGTGTCAGGTTTGAGGGTCCCTTGTGAAGTTCTTTTTATATGCCATGTTATTTAAAATCGATCAGAACTTGGAGATGTGAACAGCACCATCATGTTTTGGGGTCAGCAAAATTCAACCAGAAAGATGAAGGGATTTGCCAAATGCCACACAGAGGTGAAGTGGCAGAGCTGGGACCTGAACACAGGTTCTCTTACTATGACTCTTGAGTTTCAGTTTGTGGAAGCAACTACAGGGGGTCCCCCAGCATGGGCCCCCCACCTTCAGGTCAGCCTGTCTGTGCCAAGCTTGGTCTCATGACGGTCAGGGGCATGCCCCTCCCCACACACAGGCCCTGAAACCATCCAGAGAGATTTATCTTAAGTCTTGTGGCCTGAGTATCATAAAAAGCAGATTTTTTTTTTTTTTTTGCAAAGTAGCAAATGTTGTATTTCTAGTTCCACATGAAAAGAAAAACAGTAATAAAACCATGGTGAAAAAGACACCCAAGGTATCAGATCAGTACAAATTAGCAAAGAAACTCAAAATAAAAACAGCTCCTTAGTGGGGAATCTTTTAAAAAAGGCTCCTGTTTTTATGGTACTTCACTCTTTCCAAAAAAGAAATAAAAAGCACTTGATGTGCCTAGAATAAATTTGTGAAAAATACGTGTTTCTGTTTCCTTCCATCCTAGTAGGATGCCACCTTCTAGGAGGTGTGTATCCTTCCATTCCCATCGAGAGGCACTGTCAGCTTCTCTCATGTCATCCTCTGCCCTGGTGAGCTCAAAGCACTCATTTACTGACTCATCTTGAGCCAGACATTCAGAATCTCACTGGCTGTTGGCCAGAGACACCCATTCCTCACTACGTGGGCCTCTCTGTGGTGCAGCTCACAGCAGGGCAGCTGGCTTCCCCCAGAGTGAGGACCCAGACAAAGAAAGCATGAGGAAGGACAAGCAAGACAGAAGACACAGTCTTTTTATAACCCAGTCTCAGAAGTGTTATCCCAACCCTTCTGCCATGTTCATTCATCAGAAGTGAGTCGCTAAGTCCAGCCCACATACAAAGGGAGAGGATTATACCAAGGTGTAAGTGTGAAGATGCTGAGGTCATTGGGGGCCAGATAGAGACTGCTCCCCACTCTGAGTCCTGACCTGAGGAGATCAGTGGAGCCCAGCTGAGTCCAAGTAGACCCAGAACTGAAACTGACCTAGAGACCCATAAAAGAGAGATAAGTAGTTGCTCTTCTAAGTCAATGAGATTTGGCAGTTGGTTCTCACTGTTGAGAAAGGTGGCTGAAGCAGTCACTCAGGTGGACACCTCTCCATTCAGAACTTCCCATCTGCCTTTTCTAATGTGGTCTCCACAGGACCTATACGATATCATATACACAATATAGCATATACTATAAAAAATATGCTATGTATTTTCCCAATTGAGATTGTTTATTGTTTGGCTTTTCCTTCCAGAATATACGTCCTCTGAGGGCTGGGACTGTGGACCATTTTGTCTGCTGCTCTGTCCCTAGAGGTTTTCAGCATTTAGAAAAATGTCTGGAATACAATATCCTCCTGATAAATATTTGTTGAATGGATGAATGACTAAATGCTGAGGGAAGAGGCAGGCCTGGGGGATTAATTATGTCAAAGACAATCTATTTCAGAAAGAACAATGATTGTGTCGATTGTTTGGGATTCATGAGGCAAGTACTTTGGGGAAAATTCTGGGAACTTTTGTCCCCACTTGAGTGAGATGCTCTTTCCCTCCACAGGCTGTGGGTTATTACTGGTCAACTCAGGGTAGGTGAGAAGTTTACATCAGTGGTCCAACATGTTAGAAGAAGTTTTCATCCAGGAGGAACAACTTGACATTTAGTTGGAGCAGTCACAAAAGAGAGAAGGAAGACAGACATGCAAAGAACCCCCTGTAAACCGGCTGGGGATGCGAAGTCTACAGTGAATGCCCTTTGATTCCTGACGTTCCTGTGGTGTTCAAGATGACTAGCTTGTGTGTCCTGTACTTGACTCCTAGGGCTGCATAAACAAAGTACCACAACTGGGTGGCTTAAAACAACAGAAATTTATTCATATAGTTCTGGAGCAAATGTCCAAAGTCCAGCTGTCAACAAAGTTCGTTTCTTTTAAAGTGCTCTAAGTTCTGTTCCACGTCTCTCTCGTAGCCTCTGGCAGTTGCGACAATGCTTGGCTGTCCTTGGCTTGTAGGCACGCCACTCTGGTCTCTGCCTCTGTGGTCACATGGTGTTTTCCCCGTGTGTCTCTGTGTCTCTTTTCCTCTTCTTAGAAGGGCATGAGTCATTTTGTTGGGACCCATCCTAATGATTCTCACTTTAACCTGATTTTATCTGCAAAGACCTTAATTTCCAAGGAAGATCGGTCACAGCTACTAAGGGTTGGTACATCAATATATCATCTGGGGGACACAATTCACAGTTGTGCTGTCCTGGAGCCTAAGTGTGGTTGGTGAGGCAGAAAGAGAAAGGGAAAGTTCCATGCTGTAGCCACAGGCAGCATATAGTGTGTGCATGCACACACATGCATGCATATGTGGGCACACACACACATGTGCACACACCCATGTGCATGCATGTGCACACACACATACACATACACGCACACGCACACAATGCACACACACACACACACACTATAATTGAATATTAGCTCTTATTCCTGGGTTCCATCCTGACGTCGTAAATCCACCATGTTCACCATGTTCTTAAACAGCCTTTTCCAAACACAAGTCCTGGATTGCCCTTTAGGTCAGTCTTCAGAAATGTGGGGAGAAGTCGAGGGGCAGAGAGCTCCTTCTGCATCTAGCTTGATCCAATCCCAAGGATACCAGGGTTTAATTATCAGAGCACATAACTAGGCATGAGGTGGGCAAGGTTTTGGGGACGGATTGAAATCAATATGGCATCTGTGCAGAGACCATTGCCCGACAGTGTGTTGTTAGCAAACTCCAATTAGACAAGGCAGCTGAGTGGCTCTGTCGATAAGCTTCACTTGGCTTTCTGGGCAGGGTTCCTAACAAGACTGCTCACAAACAGCACCCACAAACATCCACTTGGAAGAGGAGGCTGCCTTATGGTGAGAGAAAGCCTTGTCAAAGGGCAGGCTGGAATGATTGAGAAGACCTGCCCCCTCCCCCCACAGGGCAGGGGCTCATTATAAGTTACAACTCTAGTATAATGGGATTGTTTTTTAAACTGCTGCTTAAATACCCAAATTCACTGTGTCCTTCAAAACATGGCCTTTAGGACACTCAGCCCTTATTCCAGTGAAGGGGCTTTGGTGTGGAAGGCCAGGGAACCCCTCTCCAGCCCTATGCCCCCTCCTCTGGTCTCTTCTTGGTCCCACCTCCTCTCAGAAGCTTTTCTGGGTGACTCCAGTGCCTACTTTCCTCTCCTTCTTACAAAATCTTATGAAATACAAAGTCTACAATTCAGAATTTATTTTCAAGGAGATATTTAATTTGTATATTAGCCCTTGATTCTATTATAAACCACAGGGATTTGGTGAAGGCAAGACTGAGGACTTCCAAGGCTATAGCACTCTCCTGCCTAACACCTACCAGAACCTTAATAACTGCCTGACCCTGTTCTAATCATTTGGACTAACTCAAGCAATCACTTCAAACATCCTCTGGAGCAGCTGAAGGCCAGTTACATAACTTGTTCAAAGTCACAAAGCTGGTGAGTGACAGAGCCAGGATTTGAATACGAGCTGGGTTACCCAAGAGCCCAGATTCTGAAACCCTTCACCCTTCTGGGTTGCAACCTGCCACAGTCTGTCCTGCCTGTCTGACTTGGACTGGCTCTTTGGTGTCGTTGAGCCGCAGACCTGTTCCAGGCATGGTAAAACCTTTTAGTGTGGTTGTCTCAGCTTGTGACCATCCCTGAGCCATCTATTGGGTAGGCCGTGGCTGGGGAAGAGCTGATAAATTGAAGGGCTCTGCCCAAACAAATCAGAACCCCTTCCATGTGAATGCACATGATCTAAGACATAGGGCAGTTGATGCTCCCACCTGTTCCCTTGGTCTCTTACCTGGGCTGGGAATGAAGGGATTGAGAGCCAGTCTGGGAACTAGAGGCCCACCCTCCCTGCTTTCTGGTACAAAATTCAGGGGAATCTGAAAATTCTAAATTTAAACTTAGCCTGGTAGGTGGTTATGACTGCATATTTGTCAACGTAGGAGAATAGAAAACATCTTACTAACAGCTTGCCAGCTTGACTGTAACTTGTAAATAATCAGATACGTGGGCCTCTGTTTGCATCCTTGCTCTGGGTCTTGTGCATGTTGGGGGCTGGCCTGCGTGTGAGCCATGGGGAAAAATAAACCAGGTTGGGCAGACAGAAGTAGAGTGAAGTGGCTATTTTAGACGTGGAAGGATGTCGCTCTCTGAGTGGAGACCCAGGGGTAGGGAGGAGTGAGCCCAGAGTGATCTGTAGGGAGAGATCCTGGCAGAGTGAGTACCAGGACTCTGAGATAAGAGGATGCTCGGCAGGTTTGAAAAGGAAAAAACAAAACCAAAACTAGTGAGTGTGGCCAGGACAGAGGGGCACAGGGAGGGGGCAGGAGATCAGGAGAGAAATATGTTCAGGGGCCAGCATGACATTTGGTGGTAAGAAGGCAGTTTCTGCATTTATTCTGAGTGAGGCTGGAAGTTGAGGGAGTCGTTTTTCCCATTGAGTTTTCCAGTCTGAAGTCAGTGAAGGAGAGGCAAGCAAAGTAACAATGACCCAACACAACAAAAAACCAATTAAAGAATCACAAAGGACTTTTGAAACCGTGTCTTCAGCAGACCAGTTCCTCAGTGGTCGGAATAGAAATGACTCTTACACACACTAAGAATTTAATTTCTTATATCACATTTGCTAAGTGAGATGCAAGATCTCTGGGGCAAGATGGTTTGGGGATTTTTAGACACCCTCGAAGTGGATTCAGAACCTCGGGTTGACCACTGTCTTCAGTGAACAGCTGAGTGACCTTGGGCCCTGGGTCCAGGTAGAAGACTTGAGTTGTGAACTTGGTCTCTGACTCTTAAATTGTTTTTCTTGCAAAATATTTTAAACATGCAGGAAAGAACAGAAAATAGCATACAAAACAGGTAAGCACTCAGCACCCAGTTCTACCTCCTACCATCACACCACGCTTGATAATAAGAAACATTGTAGACATGATGGACACCTGAGCTGTTAACTGTGGTAACAATGGATGGCCCCATATCACTTTTAGCGATCACTTCACATCTGTCAGCTCATCCTATTCTCACCACAGTCCTCTGAGGTGGGCACTAAGACTCCTCCTTTTATAAAGGGGGACAGTGAGGTGCACAGAAATCATGCAATTTACAAGGTCTTACTTGTTGGGAGGGAAGCTGATTCTGAGTTCTTACCCACCACACTCTATTGACTTTAAAACATAGATTTTGGAGTTCTTTCTAAACTTTATAAAATTGGTATCATACTGGACTTATCATAGTGCAAATTATTCTTCTTACTATGTTTTTGAGATTATTCCATGTCAACATATTCCGGCATTCATTCATTTGTCTGAAAATGAATTGAATAGTATTCCAGTACTGAAAATTTCCAGATTCATTATTAATGTTTCTGTTGATGAATGTTTATAGTTTCCTTTTTAATTTCTCTCTTACAGATAGGACAAAGAATACCCTTATCTCCGTATAAACATGTCTCCTTATGAATATTTATATGTGTTTCCCCTGGGAAATGGTTCTAAGCTCTGGTTGTACATTACGGAGAATTTAAAACAGAGCATTTTTTAAATGGGGGAATACATGCGCACTCCAGCTCTGGATATTCCAATTTCATTAATCTGTCTGTTTGGTCTGCTTTGATTTTGCAGCTTGCCAGGTGATTCTAACATACATACAGATTTCAGAAGCACCACCTTAAGCCACATCCCTCCATGCAGAATTACAGGATCATCAAATTTTGTACATACCACCAACTCGTTCTTCACCATAGTATTCCCAATTTACATCTCCATCAGTGATGTGTGAGGATGTGTAGCAATTTCCCCTGTTTGTTGCCTGGTGTCGGTTATACATGTTTTTTCCCTCCCTCTTTTTTGATTAGTATTGCTAGGAAATTACCAATGATATGAATATTTTCAAAGAATAAATCTGCCTCTGATGATTTTCTTTATTTTACGTTTTCTTTCTAATCCATTGAATTCTATCTTTTTATTATTTTATTTCCTCTTCTATGCTTCCTTTTTAATTCTTTTTTTTTCTAGTTTTGTGAGATAGAATTAGGTCAATACTTTTTATCTTATCTCCCTTTCTAATGTTTGGCCTTAAGGGCATGCATTTCTCTCTAGGAACTGCTTTGGCTGCATTATAAAAGTTTTGCTATATAGTATCTTTACTGTTCAGTCAAAACATTTGTACTTTCTGTTGTGATTTTTTTTTCTTTGAATGATACATTATTTTAAAATGTATTGCTTAATTTACAAATAATTTGGTGATTTTTAAATTATCTTTTGACATATATTTCTAGCCTAATTTCACTGTGATCAGAGAATATAACCTGAATAATTATAATCCTTTGGCTTTTTTTTTTTTTTTGTAAGGCTTGCTTTGCAATCCATTATATGGTCAACTTTGGGAAGTGGTCATGTCTACTTGCAGAGAATGTATATATGGTCAGTCTGGACACAGTGTTCAATATGTGTCAAATAATTTTAGTTTGGTGTTTTGTTTTGATTTCTTTATCTGTATGGAGTTTTTCCCTGGATGACCTACTGTGAGAAGTGTGATAGAACTTCCAGGGTCATTGTGAATTTCTTCAATTCTCCTTTTGGTTTTGTTAGGTTTTGACACATACGTTTTGAAGCTACACACAGGTTCAGAATTGTTATTTCTTCCTGATGGTTTGGCCCCTTTTTCATTAAGGAAAAGTGGTTTTTCTTTAGTAATGTTTTTACCTTAGAGTCTATTTTGCCTGAATCCACATGAACCGATATTAGTATAGCTAAGCCAGTTTTGCTGTTGTTATTGCTGTTGTTGTTAGTATTTGAATGATATGCATATTCCACCCTTTGCTTTGTATATTTCTGTTTTTATAATAAAGGTACGACTCTATATGCAAAAATATTGCATTTTGTATCTACTTTGATAATCTCATTTTAATTGAAATGATAATCATTTAGAATTAAAATAAGCACTGATATATGTAAGGTTCTATCTTCTTACTATTTGTTCTCTACTTGATCCATCCATTTATTGTATGTTTCAATTTCTCTTTTTTGTTTTTGCCTTCTTTTAAATTAAAAATATTATTGTGCACTGTATCCCACCATTAAATTAGTTATACATCTGTTACTATTCTTTTAGTGGTTACCCAGTGGTTAGAATGTGGGTCCATGATCTATTTTGTCTAACAGAAAAACATGAATGTAATCAATAGGATTTGAATATTCTAAGGTCCTAGCATTATGAGAGAACTGGTAAGACTAACAATCTGTATTTGATTTGTAATAAATCAAAGATACATGGGTAGCTACTAGAACGCTGGAAGGAAACTAATATCATCCTATAATTCCATAGCTAGCAAAAGTAGTTTCAAAAATGAAGGCAAAATAAAAATACTTCAGGAGGAAATAAGAGATAATTTAACATCAGCATATCTGCACTAAATACCAAAGGCAGAGAAAATGAACCCATATAAAAATAAAGAAATGAGGGGCACCTGGGTGGTTCAGTTGGTTAAGCATCTGCCTTCAGCTCAGGTCATGATTTTAGGGTCCTGGGATCAGGGTCCCTGTTCAGAGGGGGTTCTGTTTCTCCCTCCCTCTGCTCCTCTGCCCACTTGTGCTCTCCTTCTCTCTCTCAAATAAATAAATCTTAAAAAAAAAAATAAAGAAATGAGAGAAGAAATGAAGAGCCAAAATTTAATCTATACTTGGACCTGAAATTCATAAAAACAATGCAAAAGATGGGAGGGGTACAAAGAGCTAGAGAATTTTAAATTTCCACGATCATGGTGAAGTGAAATCCAAATAATTTAGCATTTTAGCCTCTCCTATCATGCAGCTTCAAAACTCAACAAATGTCTTAAGCAGGGATTGGCCAATGTTTTCTATAAAGGGTCAGCTAGTAGATACCTGATTTAGGCTTTGCAGGCCATATGGCCTCTACTCCATTCTACTGGTCCAGCAGGAATGCAACAGCAAATAACCCGTAAATGGCCATCTTCCAGTGAAACTGACTTGAGACACCATTTTGGAAATATATAGTTTGGAAAATGTATAGAGACTTCCTATCTGAGTATGTCTATTTCTGGAACTCGTAACTATGCCTTCGCCACCGTTTATGTCTTCATTTCCATGGTTTTAAAATTAATCTTGTATCTGTTAGATCAAATCCTCCACTTGCTGTTCCTCAACATTGTCTAAACTCTCCCTGACCTTTTGCTCTACAGTGCGTGTTTGCAGATCAGTCTGCCAAGTTCCTGAAAAGCCCCATGAGACTTTTTGGGCTAATGGAGATGTTCTAAGTCTCTAGTTGGGCGGTGGTCACACCGATGTACACGTTTGTCGAAACTCATCAACCCGTACACTTGGAAATAAATGCATTTTGTTTAATGGAAATTATGGCACAAACGATTTAAAAAGAAAAGCCAACCAACCAATGAAACTTGTCAGGATTTTTCCTGGAATGCCAATGACTGTGTGCTTAACAATGGAGGAGGACTGACTTATTTCTAATGAATTCACTCCAGCCTGGATATATGGAGCATCTACTATATGGCAGTCCACTCTGCAGGTCTTTATGGTAAATCTTCCCACGCTTGACCATGATATATAGATCTTCATTTCTGCAGGTCTTTATGTTTGAAATTTTTTTCTTATAGTCTTTGTGATAAACTTGCACACATTTTCCCTTAGTTAACCAAAGTTTTATTGCTATTAATGACTGAAACTATTTAAAAATGTAAATATCTAATTGGTTTTTATTGTTGTTTAGAAGTGTTCTTGATTATTGAGTTATTTTCTCTTTGAAGTAATGTCTCTCAGAGCATCATTTCCTGCAGTTGTAAAATATACAAGTTGGGTTGTTTGAACTGTAAGGTCCCTTTTAGCAACGTGATTCTATTTTTTTTTTTTTTCCTTTTCTTTGGGCTTGCTGAAACCTTTAAGAATGTCAAGGACACTTTTAAAATTACATCATCAAAAGACCTTTCTATTTATGTTTAAAGCATGCCCAGTCCCAGTCTGGGTCACATTAGGGCAATTTCCTTTGCAATTTATTCCTATTGTCTAAAGAAGGCATTGTCTGCATTTTGCTTTTTAAAGAAGGAAAACAAAACAAACAATTTTCTTTTCAGAAAAGGCAAAATGTACTGATGTAAAATATTTGTAAGATACAGAAATATGTAATAGGAAAAGCAAAATCCTTCTGAAATCCCATCTCATTTAGATGACCATTCTAATCAGTTTGCTATCCATTTCTCACGGGTTTTGGTGCTTATACTGTTTATACATACTTATACGTTCAACAAGCATTGTTGATTTCCTACCTTGAGAGTCAGATTTCTTTCTCATTTCACAACATAGGGTGCATCCTTGTTATCCTCGCCTAATACCTCTAGTGCCCTCCCATGATTTAGGATGAAGGAAGACCCAGCACTCAGCTCCCCAGCCTCATCATGCCCTGCCTATCTGCTCCCTCACTCTTGCTGCAGCCTCCCTGCCATCCTCTCAATCCCTTGGAAGTACAATGGTCCATCCCAGTATTGGGCTTCTGCACATGCCAGTCCTGTCCCCTAGCGACCTTCCTCTTCTACTTCTATCTTTAACTCATGCCAATTCTTCAGATCCCAGCTCAGTTTCCCCCAGAGTATGCTCTGGTATCCATCTTCCTGAAGACATCTTCAGGAAGATGCCATTTGATTTCTGGACTCTGTTGGAAACTGCCATCCCCTTCCCTCTGCCATCATCAGCTTCAGCGCTACACTTCATTCATGTGGACGCATGCCCTGACACCTATCTGAATGTCATCCCCTTACAGATTGCCCACTGCTTTGGCCCCTCCTGTACCAGGATGTCTGTTTTTCTTTAGTGCAATCACTTGCCTATCACCACCATGATTAATTATTTCCTCCCATCAGATTGAGCTGTCAGCTTTTGTGGATTATATACAGGATCAGGGGTTAGCCCTTGCTAGGTCAGCCTCTTTTGTTAACTCTATAGCCTCCCATAAAACGACATGTCATCCAAAAGCCAGGTGATCACAGACATTGGCATTGGGGATTTGCATGTGGTACTTGCTATAGAAAGAGTTACAAGGCACTTCTCTTCAGGAGGCAGAATGCCCAAGTTGGGGGTGTCTGGGAGTTGGCATCATGGAATCATTTTTATATGTTCTGGTGACTTTGGAGAAAGGCTGTAGCCTGTACACACTCCTGGAGTTTAAAAAACAAGTCTAATTGATTTCAGGGACAAGGCGAAAGATTAAATTAAACACATTGCCAAGCCCTTGAGATATTTCTGGGTCTGTGTCTATTCTGCAATGACGAGGGCTTCTGAGGTCTGCGAGGCAGCACTCATCCCCTGTCTGCAGGGTGGAGGCTGGGCTGAGAAGCAGATTGGGGCAGTGTGAGCTATGCTCAGGAAGGTCTGGGGTCCAATCGTTAGGCCATAAGGGACATCCAAGCCGTTTAGAGACAGATTCTTCAAATCTAAAGCCACCTGGAAATCATCTCAATGTAGGCTCTCATTCCCTGTAAAGAATGATTTGAGAAACAATTGGACAAAGATGGCTGGGTATTTAATTAGGATGCTTTGCAGATCACTGTGCTGGAAGAGCAGTGGAGGGAAGTATTTAAACATAGACTTTGAGGAGCACCTGGGTGGCTCAGTCGTTAAGTGTCTGCCTTCTGCTCAGGTCATGATCCCAAGGTCCTGGGATCAAGCCCCTCATAGGGCTCCCTGCTGGACGGGAAGCCTGCTTCTCCCTCCTCCTGCTTGTGTTCCCTCTCTTGCTGTCCCTCTATCAAATAAATAAATAAAATCTTAAAAAAAAATAAAAAATAAACATAGATTTTGAAGGTGAAAATTCTGTATCAGATCTTGACTCCACCAGATTCTAGCTGTGTGATTTTTTTTTCTTAGAGTTATTCAGTTCTTCCTGCCCTGTTTGTTAAAAATTTATTCTTTTCTCCAGTGAAATGTCAAATAACAAATTACATCTATGACTTGATCTATGCCTTGGATCCATTCATCTATTTGTCATTGTTATACCAATGCCACACTCTCTTGGAGACTGTAGGTTTCTATTAAGTTTTGATATCAAGTAGTATGAATGCTTCAGATTTTTCTTCTTCAGGATCATTTCATCTGTTATAGGTCCTTTGCATTCCTGTTTAATTTTAGATAAAACTTGTCTCAACAGTAAACTTAGTAGTGCCAGATATGGATAACCAGCATCCACTGGACATATTTACTGTGTGTTGAGCAATATGCCAAGCACTTCAAAAGCATGAACACATTTAGTCTTCAACACAATCCTAAAGAATAAAAGGGAAAGGGGGGTCTGGGTGGCTCAGCCGGCTAAGCGTCCAACTCTTCATTTCGGCTCAGGTCATGATCTCAGGGTCGTGGGATCGAGCCCCGTGTTGGGCTCTGTGCTCAGTGCAGAGTCTGCTTGTCCTCTCCCTCTGCTCCTCCCTGCTCTCTCTCTCATAAATAAAATCTTTTAAAAAAGAATAAAGGGGATGAAGAGGTACAAACTTCCAGCTATAAAATAAGTAAGTCACAGAAATGAAAAGTACAATGTAGGGAATAGAGTAAATAATTGTAATAACTGTGTGGTGACAAATGGCGACTACACTTACCGTGGTGAGCTTTGTGTCATGTTGAATCGCTATGTCACTTACCTGAAACTAATGTAACATTGTATGTTAATTTTACTTCGATTTAAAAGAAGTAAATAATTTTAAAAGGTACTCTTAAGGATATAATATTATAGATGCAAAAATTGAAAGTCTAGAAGTTTAAATGAGTTTGAAGTTTTAAACCAGTTCTCTCTTTCCGCAAGCCCAAGGGTCCTAACCTGTATTAAAGGATGCCTCCAAAATCCTCCACCTTTTTCGTGACTTACTATTTTCAAAAGGGCTTGATTTTATTAATCTCAGATAAAAGGGGCATCACAGCCATCAGGGGCAGATAAAAAGTTAACCAAATTCAACTCCTTCAAGGATTTTTTAAAAGTTATAATAAACAAACAGGTATCACCAGCGGTAATTAGTGCACCCATTGCTAGAGAAAGTTGATGATAGTTTGTGAACTTCACTGCAAAGATAAAAGGTCTCCTTTTCCTCTCACGATTCGCTCAGTATGTATCTGTTCCCCCATTGCTGTCATTTTCATAGACCTCAAGGCCACGGTGAGAATTCATCCCAGTTCCAAATCAGGCAGAGCGTTTTGGTGATGCTTCCATGCAAGTTAAGGAAAGGTTTACAGACCAAGCAGTGGCAGAAAAACAGAGTCCTTGAAAATGATTTCAAATTAAACTGATATGCAATTGCACTCCTGGGCATTTACCCCAAAGATACAGATGTAGTGATCTGAAGGGGCACCTGCACCCCAATGTTCATAGCAGCAATGTCCACAATAGCCAAATTGTGGAAGGAGCCGAGATGCCCTTCAATAGACGAATGGATAAAGAAGATGGGGTCCATATATACAATGGAATATTACTCAGCCATCAGAAAGGATGAATATCCAACATTTGCATCAACATGGACGGAACTTTATGGAAGAGATTATGCTAAGTGAAATAAGTCAAACAGAGGAAGACAATTATATGGTTTCATTCATATGTGGAACATAAGGAATAGCTTGGAGGACATTAGGAGAAGGAAGGGAAAAATGAAGGGGGGAAAATCGGAAGGGGAAATGAACCATGAGAGACTATGGACTCCAGGAAACAAACTGAGGGTTTTAGAGGGGAGGAGGGGTGGGGGGGATGGGTTAGTCCGGCGATGCCTATTAAGGAGGGCACTTATTGCATGGAGCACTGGGTGTTATATGCAAACAATGAATCATGGAACACTACATCAAAAACTAATGATGGACTGTATGGTGACTAACATAATATAATAAAAAAATTATAAACTGATACATAAAGATTTGGGTCTCTTTGACCCCAAACCCATGGCTTGTACCTAGACCTCTGTTCTGTCCTGAGTGAGATGAGTAAGGTTTTTTGGAGAACCAAGTGCTGGTACCATGAGCATATCTTCTCGTGAGCTATTTTGTAGGGTGGGTTCCCTTTCATATCCATCAGCTGTGTGGGGTATTAGAGGCCATATGGTGCTCTGAAACAGGACACACACTGGGAGCCCAACCAAGGACAAGCTTCACTGAAGGCTGCAAGAAGTGAGGGAAGCCTATTTCCAAATGTACACCTGTTCAGCTCAGTTTGGAAATGTGCTATTGACAACCAAGAACTCTACTTTACCCCTGAGGAGTCAAGAAGCAGCACCAGAGTCTTCCCGTGTTCTGAACTTCTGTATTGGGACAGCTCAAATTACAAGGACATTCTCCTTTCCACCACCTAAGATACACTGCCGTACAAATTTCATTCCTTATTCTGCCGTTTTGGATGAAAATGACAAATACAACTCCTCTTCTATGTGGCTGGTCTTCTCCATAAGTGAAGAACATGATCAGGCCTCTCCAAGATATTGGCGTAGTATCTCATTGTGCAGCACGCGTGGACATTTTCCTTGGGCATTTCATCTCATACTAAAAGCCTGTGGGGTGTATAGGTAGTGTAATAACCCCCCTGCATCTGTATGCAACCCAAACACTCTCTGCCATCAGTATAATCCTCTCCACAGATAGGTAGCATATAGGTGATGTTTGAGAACAATTCTGGGTTAAAGATACAGATTTGCAGGCACATAGGGTATAGAAGCTACTGGGGTAAATGAAACTCACCAGTGTACATGGACCAAGGGTTTTGAACTCCCTGAAATTGTGGTCTACATTTCCATATACTTGTTTATGGGACTTATCTTGGTGAAGGAATCAGGAATTTTCATCAGGTCCCCTAAGGGGGGATCCATGACCCCCAAAAGAGAGACAAGAATGCAAAGCTTGGAGGCCTGGGGAACCTCCAGATTGAAGGACCAGGTAGACCAAGGGTAACTTATGCCTGAGACTGAAAAGATTAGTATGACCCCAAAAGTACTTATTAAGATCTTTCTCTGTACATAGGAGTTGGAGGACATATGGACATTCCTGTTGCACCCAGATCCTTGATTCTCTTTGTCTGATGAACCCTAGATTCCTGACAGTGGGGTGCTTCCTACCTGTCTTCCCTCCCCCCACGCCTCCCCGCAGCCATTTCAAGAGGTAGAACCAAAGTTGCCTCTGATCAGTAACCCAGAATTGAGTGCAGCTCCCCACTCAGTAGTCACAGAGCTGTCTGGCTTAGGAAAATGGAAACTCTTTCTGCCCATCCACCTGCCGTGCTGGCTGCTGACCCCTGCCACCAGCGTCTTCTTTATCAGCTGGGTAGAGAATTGGATGCAACCATTATCTTTCCTCTTCACCCCGCATGGCCTGACAGAGACGTGTTCAAGGGAAATGAACGGGCTTCATTCAGGCTTCATTCAGGCTCCATCTTCATTACTGGCAGGAACATCTGAGGAAGAATCTGGACCTGCTGGGTCGGGCTGTCTCCATGGGTCTGATATTGGCTCTCCGCAGTATTGCATGAGTTGCTTAGAATTCAGAGTCCAAAGACTTCTGGAATCAGAAGTAAAGTCTCTTCTCCTCCTTGAAACTTAGCTTCGTCATCTGTAAGGTCAGATATTGGACTTTCTAAGACTCCTTTTTGCTCTTAGATGGCTAGCTATGCTAGCCACATTTTCTTTGAGATAAAAAACAGAGGGGATGAGCAATTAGCCCAAGATCACACAGCACATTAGTAGAAAAGCCTGTATCGGAATCTAGGTGTACTAATGATAAGTCTGACTTCTGCCAAGAAAGGCAGGACACAAATCACTTTGAAGGTGAATCTTCAAACCAACCAAAGTGCTTCTGTTCTCATCCGCACCTCCTTGGCATGTGGAGAAAGAAGAGGTGCAATGAACACAAATCTCAGCAAACTAACGTCAAGGCTGCCTGCCCACAGATTGCCTTTCCCCATGAGATGGGGTCAACAGTGCAGTTTCATTAGTGGATAGTCCTTTATTCAGGTAAGACTATCTTTAGGGGAGTTTCTTCCCACCCACCCGCCTCTCATTCCATCATTAAAGGGAAACACCCTTAATACCTAAAGGCCTTTGGGATGGTCATCTCTGTTGAGGGTGATGTCGGGAGCTACCCAGAATTAGTCGTTCTTCTTTGACTGAGTGGGTCTGTGCGAGGTTCTGTGATAGGGGCTCCCCATGAGTTGCCTTGTTTTGTCCTTGTAACAGCTCCCAGGAACGCTCTTCAAAGCACAGAAACCCCGACACTGTGCTAACCAGTCGGAACAGATGCCAACCACAAGCCTCAGGCTTTCCTGGGGGGAACAGGAGCAACACCAGGCCTCCTCACCCCTGTCTTTCAGATGAGGAAACAGGGTCAGAACAGGGAAGCAAACACTGCCAAGCTCCCAGGAAGTGGCGGAAGAGAGCTCCAGCTCAGGAGACCCGAGCTAGGCCTGTGCTGTCAGTACCACCCCACCTGCCGCTCTGAGCAGAGAAGGCACCTGTTCCCTTTCAGGTTTGGAGCCAGGCCAGTGCTTTCTGGAGGATTCAGGGTGGAAGAATGAGCTTGTAAACCTGCTCTTTAGTGGTTGCTCAGTTTCTCAACCTGATAAGGTCTTGCCTCCACTGCCGGGGAATTTCAAACAGCACCTGCTTATACGCCAAGGGGATAATTAAGAGGGTTTTCCAAGGCAGCGTCCACGAATGAGCGGTTGTCATTGTCTTTAGGGGAGAGAAAGCCCATCTTTCTCGGATCCTCACCGGCCTTATGGTGAGGAGCAGGGCCCCTGTGGGATGGGCATTGAGCTCCAGGCTTCCAAGAATTGGACCGGACTCCTGAGTGGGATGCATTTTCAGCGGCTGCTGAAGAAAGACTTCACTGAGAAAGTCCCATGGAACAAAGACCCGAAGAAGGTGAGAGAGTGAGACACACAGCATCTGGGGAGGAGTGTGAGGACCGTGGAAGTAGTGCTGGGGGAGGCTCTGAGGGGCAGCCCTGGAGGCTGGGCCCTGTGGCTCCATGCGGCAAGAGGATGGTTCTTGCTGCTGTGTTGAGAACAGTCTTCCGAGGCCAGTGTGCATGTGGTGGTGGTGATGCGGCGGCTGGGAGGCTCTAAATTAACAAGCCAGACACTTTGATGCTTAATCAAGGAGCACGGGTGTGCTTACGGCCCACGTTATACCTGATGGGGGTGAGGCCACCCTCCTTCATTTTTCAGACCTACCGTCTTGAATACAGGGCTTGAAGTTTCCACCGAAGGGGAAGTGAAGCAGCAGGACCCACATCTGCTCCTCGGTGCCTCCGCATGCAAGCGGCATCCTTCCCACTCACAGCCCGCCAGACAGAAGCAGTCCCTGGAGCAGCTCCTACAGCACTGGGAAGGAGCGGAGACCTGGACGCCCCTGAGCCCTTGTGTTCCCACCCACCACCAAAAATGTGTGCAGAGGGCCTAGCACCCAATGCCTACCCACAGCGGGTACCTGTCAGGGGCAGCTCTCCTGAGATCTCTCCTGACATCAGGTCCCTCTCTGTCTCCCGCCCTGCGCGGCCCTGGCCCCTCCTCCACCCTGCTGGCTACCGCGATAGGCCATGGAGGGTAATATTAGCCAGTCTTAAACCCTACACCGCACAGTGCAGCTTACCAACCACAGTTTTATTTCCTCCTTGTAACACCCCTTTTAGGAAATCAGGGCTGGAATCACCAGCCTTCAGCTCACCGGGCCGACCTTGGTGCTATGCACACAGCAGGTACTTCGTGAGTATTTGTGGAATGCATTTGCTGCCTGAATATTTGCCTGGAGGAATCAGACGGAGAATAGGGTCGTGATTGGCCCATGGACCCATGGGATTCGATTAAATATTGGGATTATGTAAGAATTTCTATAAATCAACAACCCTGGACTCTTAGAGTGAACCCTGTGCCGGGCACTCTCTTAAGTTTCTTCCTCACGGTAATGCACCGAGGTGAGGTTGGTGATCGTTCCTGTTTGGAGATGAGGAAATAGGCACAGAGAGGGCATTCAATGGCTGAAGGTCACAGAGCGAGTGGGTAGCGGAGCCCGGACTTGGCTCCAGGGCCCGTGTGCTGGTCCCTCACCGGCTTGCAGCCAGCCTTCCCCACACTGCTCAGCTGCCCTCAGAGAACTGGCAGATGGTCCTGGGCCTGGTAGAGGGCTAGTGCCTCTCATTGTAGCAGCTGCTTTCCATTTGTGCCAGATTAGCAGGCCTGGCGGTACTGACGTATGTCACGGGCATCTGCACAGTTTACAGACGGGGCACGTGTGTGCTGGTCACCGTGGGGCCCTGAGCCTGTTGTCTGCCCACAGGGCTGCAGGTGGGCTGGCTCACCTTCTCACCCTGGGCCTCTTCCGTCACAGGCTGCATTCGCCCCCTGCGCACACGCCCCTGCCTCCCAGGACGGCCGCCTGGCCTTGAGGTCCCGGCCTGGACCAGACAGCACCTCCAACTTCGGTGCCTTCTGTTTATCCAATGTGGTAAACAGCTGTGTGGATAGCAGCAAATTACAGAAAACCCTACAATGGGTGGTGTGAGAGGATGAACTCTGTCCCCCTCTGCAAATTCCTATGTTGAAGTCCTAACCCCCACTACCTCAGAACGTGACTGTGTTTGGAGATGGGGGGTCTTTAAAGAGGTAATTCAGGGAAAATGAGGTCAATGGGGTGGGCCCTGACCCAGTACGACTGGTGTCCTTAGAAGAGACCAGGACACAGACACAGACACACACTGAGTGTGACCACGTGAGAGACATGGGCGGGAGAGAGGCCCCAGGAGGACCAGCCCGCCCACCTCTTGACCTCAGACTTCCAGGCTCCAGCTCTGAGAAGATACCTTTCCACTGTCTCTGCCCCAGCCTGTGGCACGTGATACGGTAGCCCCAGCTGAAGACCAGTGTGAGCCAATGCAGGCCTATTCCGACTTGGAGGCAGGTTGTCTGGGGCCAGTGCAGTTTACTTGTCAGGGGCCCAGAATATTTCTCTCCTTTTAGCTTATTATTTTCATGTTTACAGATGGATTCTGCTTACCAGGTAGTCAGGAAAGGGAAAAAACAAGGATTTCTTCCTGTGTGGCCTTATCCCCTCACGCTAGGCTTTCCCAAGTTGAACTTTCCAGAACTGAGTGACACGGCCACCCCTGTGGTCAGGATCTGACCTGGGGGGGCCTGATTTCAGCGGTGCTCATTCCCTCCCCAGATAAAGTGGGGCTTCCACAAATAGGTAGAGGGGCAGACGAGCGGATAGTGATAGACACCCTATCCTCTGCATAAACCGAGGGCACCTGTTAAACATGAAGCCGTGTGGCAAGACCTCATCTTGGAGTTAGGGTCACCTCAGCTCAAGGTCCATCTGCCCGTGAAGTGGACGCAGGTGTTCACGCGGCAGGGCTGGGCACACCTGGTAGGGCTGTCTGCCCCCTTGCCAGGACACCTCTTCATAGAACGTTGTGACAGCACAATCCTTTGGTTGTGTAGGCTCATGAGCCATGTTTATTTGCAAATGAGCAACCCACGCCCACGTGAGCACCTCTCGGGACTTGCAGAGAAGAGGCTGGGTGTTCAGTCTGCTCTTTTGAGAACGAGAGTTAGTTCCTAGAGGGTTTTTGGCCCTGCGTCCATTTCCAGTTTGGTCATTCATCCTCCTGAGGTACAACCACTCATCTCTGGGGATGGGGGGAATTGCTGGGGTGGTAGGTGTGAGCCCTGGAACGACCATATCTAGCCCAGACCCTGGGTGTCCCCAGAACTGGAGAAAGCTCCACTCTAAGCCCCAGAATCCTGCAGGGCTGAGGCAGAGAGATGGCCACTCAACGGATAGGAGGCTTTCAGTGTTGTGCCTGCTGCTGGCCGGGTGTCGGGGTCTGGCTGGTGTGGAGAGGGGCTGAGCAGAGAGGCTGACTTGGAGCCCCGAGTCTGGAGACCCTCTGCTCATTAGCGCTGCTCCCTGTGCTCTGCTAACATCATCCAAGGGATGTTTGCACCTAGTGAAGGGAAGTAACTGTCTGCTGGTCTCAACTTCTATTCTGTGATATTTTGTCCCAGCAGCCTGAGCAGACTGACACGGGAACTTGAACTTTCTTTCCCCCCAAGTTCATGAAACATTATCCTACGTCATGACCATCACTGGTGCACACAAGAACCCTCTCTCGTCTTTCATGTGTGGACTGCTGACTCATTCATTCATCATTCACAGTCCCTTCCCTTCCCACTGCAGTGAGAAGCTGCATGAATGAGTTTCGTACGTATCCTTGAGGAGCCCATTCATGTGGCAGAGTCTGTTTTTGCCCCTATAATCAGAAAGTAGGACCATGCATGCAGTTTCTGTTCACATGGCATGGAGAGCAGCATCCACGTACATTCTTGCCCTAAAGTCATGTTACTTTTACATCCCTTACCACCATAGAATCTGAAGGGAGCTGGACTGTCTAAAGCTCTTCTGTCGCCATCTTGAAATGATTTAAACGTTTTTAATAAGGGACCCACATTTTCATTTTGACTGGGTCCCACAAATTATGTAGTCAGTCCTGCTGCCTGGTCACTTTAAGATCCTTGGTATTTGGTTTTCACTACAGCTGTCTTTGATTTGGTTTTAAGAGTATGGGAAGAGATCTTACTTTCTGTTTTGCTATGCTGCATCACGCCAAGACCTTTGGCATGAAGAGGGAAATGAGAGATTATGGGATTTAAAGAACTCATGTTACAGGTGGGAAATCCAAGGACCAAAAAGGGAAAGTGAGTTGTCCAAAGTCACACAGCAGAGCCAGGAGAAGGTTGCTATTTTTCAGGCTTCTTATCAAGATGAACTTCCTTTCATTCATTCAAACATGCAGGCAAGCATTTTTAAACCTATGACCATGAGCTGCCCCCGCCCCCCCTTAGGTGCAATCCACAGAGACTGGATTGGCCAGCAGCACTGAAGGAGACATTATCTCAAGAAACTTAGAGATGCACGGGAGAGACAAACACACATTCAACTAACAACACACGTAATGTGATATGCCCCAGGGTGATATACAAGACAGGCAAGGTTCAAATTCAGAGGCTGTCATTTAGCACTAGATGGACGGAGCAGGTTAATTCAACGTCCATGAGCCTCAAGTTTTTTCCTCTTAAAATGAGCCCGTTAATTGCTGTGCTCATGTCAAGAGATGATGAGAAATAAGCTCATGAAAGGGTTTTATAAAAACTGAAAGGTGCTTCCCAGGGGTGGAACTTACCACAAGGGTTCATTTGGAGAGCAGGCTGTAAGTGCTTGGGACCAAGCAGGTGCCCCCTGGGGGTGTGTGAATGCACTATTAGAGTCACGTGCCCGGGAATTGAAGCGAGGTGGTATTTGGTCAGAGTTCTGACCCAAGGGCAAGTGCTTCCAGTCCTTTAAAAGTAACCATTATAAAACTTATTATGAGTTTTTAAAACTCCACTTATGAGCAAGGTCCTCCTTGGAAAGTCTTCAATATTATTTATTTATTTGTTTCTCTATTTCTTTTTATTTGAGAGAGCGCGTGCACACATGCGAGTTGGGGAGGGGCAGAGGGAGAGGGAGAATCTCAAGCAGGCTCCCAGCTGAGCACAGAGCCCCAGGCAGGGCTGTATCCCATGACCTGGAGATCATGATCTGAGCCAAAATCAAGAGTCAGAGGCTTAGCTGAGCCACCCACGTGCCACTTGAATATTTTTAAAAGCACATTGCATCAAATTTTCAATGATGTTTGCTGGTTCTCCTTCCCTCTTACAGCCCACAGTGGTTTCCTTCACAATGTCCGTGTTTCCCTTTTGTGCTTTGGTTTGGGGCCATGGCTCAGCAGAGGAGGAGGGTAAAACGGGACTGTCTCCGAAACCGTCTGCGGCCCCGGCAGCCACTGCTTATTGCGTCTGACCTCAGCAGAGCAGCTTTCTCCCAGCGTCTTGGGGAACTTTCTTGATTTGATTTACAAAATCCCAGCCATAAAGAAGTTAGAGGTTTGGCAGTGGACACAGACACCTTCCAGGCCATTCGGCTGTTGCGGCCTCATTTAATTAACTGACCGTCTGTGCAGGCTTGATATGCGAGGCACAGAAATCAGAGGCTTTGTGGAGTTTAGAAGAAACAGAGCGAGTGAGTCAGGTTGGAGGGTGTTTCCTCCTCCTTCCTTGGGGGGATGACAACACCTGTTCTCCACACGGTGCGCAGGCATGACGCCCCATGCCCCTTCCCTCGTCCCTCCGAGAGGACTCATGCTCTGCCTGGAGGAGTCCTTGGCCTCAGTTTCTCAGGTATACTGGGAAGGAGCTGGACTCTGTGATCTATAAAGATTCCTTCAACTTGGTACACCTGGGTGGCTCCATCGGTTGGGCGTCTGCCTTCAGCTCAGGTCACGATCCCAGGGTCCTGGGATCGAGTCCCACATTGGGCTCCCTGCTCAGTGGGGAGCCTGCTTCTCCCTCTGCGTGCCCCTCCCCCTGCTTGTATTCTCTCCCCCTCTCTCTCTGACAAATAAATAAAATCATAAAAAAAAAAAAAAAGATTCCTTCAACTCTTCCCTTCAGGAGCAGGCACCAGAGGGGATCTTTTTTATTTTTAATTTTTTATTGTTATGTTAATCACCATATATTACATAATTTGTTTTGGTGTAGTGTTCCATGATTCATTGTTTGTTCATAACACTCAGTGCTCCATGCAGAATGTGCCCTCTTTAATACCCATCACCAGGCTAACCCATCCCCCTACCCTCCTCCCCTCTAGAACCCTCAGTTTGTTTTTCAGAGTCCATCATCTCTCCTGGTTCGTCTCCCCCTCTGACTTACTCCCCTTCATTCTTCCTCTCCTGCTATCTTCTTCTTTTTCTTTTTTCTTAAAATATGTTGCCTTATTTGTTTCAGAAGTACAGATCTGTGATTCAACTCTTACACAATTCACAGCGCTCACCGTAGCACATATCTTCCCCAATGTCTATCACCCAGCCACCCCATCCCTCCCACCCCCGACCACTCCAGCAACCCTCAGTTTGTTCCTGGGATTAAGAATTCCTCATATCAGTGAGGTCATATGATACATGTCTTTCTCTGATTGACTTATTTCACTCAGCATTACACCCTCCAGTTCCATCCACGTCGTTGCAAATGGCAAGATCTCATTCCTTTTGATGGCTGCATAATATTCCATTGTGTATATATACCACCTCTTCTTTATCCATTCATCTGTCGTTGGACATCTTGGCTCTTTCCACAGTTTGGCCATTGTGGACATTGCTGCTATAAACATTGGG